>NC_091288.1:139943842-140253160 GCF_032444005.1 Ranitomeya imitator | reverse complement strand
CATGTATTAAAACCCTTAGCACTGGTTCATTTCTTATGCAGAAGAAATTCTTAAAATCACAATTGCATTATTAGTAGAGACGTAGCCACGGAAAATTTGAGTTATACGTCATTGAAATTCCCATTTCTTAGCTATGAAGTTTGTTTCTGACATGAATGATGAAAACAAGGCACTGCTGAGATTTGAACTCAGGGTCTTCTGTTTACAAGACAGGCACTTTAGACAACTAAGCCACAGCGCTACATACTTACCACATGTATTAAAACCCTGAGCACTGGTTCATTTCTTATGCAGAAGAAACTCCAAATTTCACAATTGCTTTATCAGTAGAGACGTAGCCATGGTAAGTTTGAGGTTGTACGTCAATGGAATTCCCATTTTTAAGATAGGAAGTTTGTTTCTGAGATGATGAAAACAAGGCACTGCTGAGATTCGAACTCAGGATCTCCTGTTTACAAGACAGGCGCTTTAACCAACTAAGCCACAGCGCCACAAGGTTTCCTCGTGAAATGCAGGGAACACATAAGAACCAATCGAACATTTCAAGTGGTTAACTTAGCGAAACAACATTGAGTTGATTTGTATTCCATGCACAGCAAAAACGTGGAACAGGATTTCATTTTCAGTCATGACAATTAAGAAACCAAGTAAATTATGAATAGCATTCATTCAACGACATTGACAATTTACAGTATGCAATAGATTCTGGTTCAATGACAAGGCCTTATGTTTTGAAATTCTATAATTGAATGATCCATCTTTTAGCACAGATTCAATTTGGGACTTGTTTTTCTTCCTAGTTATGACACAGAATAGGCAGATTGAAGGAATGCCAC
The DNA here is from genome assembly GCF_032444005.1 of Ranitomeya imitator. Lineage (NCBI taxonomy): Eukaryota > Metazoa > Chordata > Amphibia > Anura > Dendrobatidae > Ranitomeya > Ranitomeya imitator. The sequence continues at coordinate 140,252,324 of NC_091288.1, read as the reverse complement.
AGCAGGGCCAAAAGGAGGAAAAATTAGGAAAGATTGAAAAGTTGGAATTAAAACCCTGAGGACTGGTTCATTTCTTATGCAGAAGAAATTCTTAAAATCACAATTGCATTATTAGTAGAGACGTAGCCACGGAAAATTTGTGTTATACGTCATTGAAATTCCCATTTCTTAGCTAGGAAGTTTGTTTCTGAGATGATGAAAACAAGGCACTGCTGAGATTTGAACTCAGGGTCTCCTGTTTACAAGACAGGCACTTTAGACAACTAAGCCACAGCGCTACGTACTTACCACATGTATTAAAACCCTGAGCACTGGTTCATTTCTTATGCAGAAGAAACTCTAAATTTCACAATTGCACTATCAGTAGAGACATAGCCATGGTAAGTTTGAGGTTGTACGTCAATGGAATTCCCATTTTTAAGATAGGAAGTTTGTTAAAGAGATGATGAAAACAAGGCACTGCTGAGATTCGAACTCAGGATCTCCTGTTTACAAGACAGGTGCTTTAACCAACTAAGCCACAGCGCCACAAGCTTTCCACGTGAAATGCAGGGAACACATAAGAACCAATCGAACATTTCAAGTGGTTAACTTAGCGAAACAACATTGAGTTGAGTTGTATTCCATGCACAGCAAAAACGTGGAACAGGATTTCATTTTCAGTCATGACAATTAAGAAACCAAGTAAATTATGAATAGCATTCATTCAACGACATTGACAATTTGCAGTATGCAATAGATTCTGGTTCAATGACAAGGCCTTATGTTTTGAAATTCTATAATTGAATGATCCATCTTTTAGCACAGCTTCAATTTGGGACTTGTTTTTCTTCCAAGTTATGACACAGAATAGGCAGATTGAAGGAATGCCACAGCAGGGCCAAAAGGAGGAAAAATTAGGAAAGATTGAAAAGTTGGAATTAAAACCCTGAGAACTGGTTCATTTCTTATGCAGAAGAAATTCTTAAAATCACAATTGCATTATTAGTAGAGACGTAGCCACGGAAAATTTGAGTTATACGTCATTGAAATTCCCATTTCTTAGCTAGGAAGTTTGTGTCTGAGATGATGAAGACAAGGCACTGCTGAGATTTGAACTCAGGGTCTCCTGTTTACAAGACAGGCACTTTAGACAACTAAGCCACAGCACTACGTACTTACCACATGTATTAAAACCCTGAGCACTGGTTCATTTCTTATGCAGAAGAAACTCTAAATTTCACTATCAGTAGAGAAGTAGCCATGGTAAGTTTGAGGTTGTACGTCAATGGAATTTCCATTTTTAAGATAGGAAGTTTGTTTCTGAGATGATGAAAACAAGGCACTGCTGAAATTCGAACTCAGGATCTCCTGTTTACAAGACAGGCGCTTTAACCAACTAAGCCACAGCGCCACAAGCTTTCCACGTGAAATGCAGGGAACACATAAGAACCAATCGAACATTTCAAGTGGTTAACTTAGCGAAACAACATTGAGTTGAGTTGTATTCCATGCACAGCAAAAACGTGGAACAGGATTTCATTTTCAGTCATGACAATTAAGAAACCAAGTAAATTATGAATAGCATTCATTCAACGACATTGACAATTTGCAGTATGCAATAGATTCTGGTTCAATGACAAGGCCTTATGTTTTGAAATTCTATAATTGAATGATCCATCTTTTAGCACAGCTTCAATTTGGGACTTGTTTTTCTTCCAAGTTATGACACAGAATAGGCAGATTGAAGGAATGCCAGAGCAGGGCCAAAAGGAGGAAAAATTAGGAAAGATTGAAAAGTTGGAATTAAAACCCTGAGGACTGGTTCATTTCTTATGCAGAAGAAATTCTTAAAATCACAATTGCATTATTAGTAGAGACGTAGCCACGGAAAATTTGTGTTATACGTCATTGAAATTCCCATTTCTTAGCTAGGAAGTTTGTTTCTGAGATGATGAAAACAAGGCACTGCTGAAATTTGAACTCAGGGTCTCCTGTTTACAAGACAGGCACTTTAGACAACTAAGCCACAGCGCTACGTACTTACCACATGTATTAAAACCCTTAGCACTGGTTCATTTCTTATGCAGAAGAAATTCTTAAAATCACAATTGCATTATTAGTAGAGACGTAGCCACGGAAAATTTGAGTTATACGTCATTGAAATTCCCATTTCTTAGCTATGAAGTTTGTTTCTGAGATGATGAAAACAAGGCACTGCTGAGATTTGAACTCAGGGTCTCCTGTTTACAAGACAGGCACTTTAGACAACTAAGCCACAGCGCTACGTACTTACCACATGTATTAAAACCCTGAGCACTGGTTCATTTCTTATGCAGAAGAAACTCTAAATTTCACAATTGCACTATCAGTAGAGACATAGCCATGGTAAGTTTGAGGTTGTACGTCAATGGAATTCCCATTTTTAAGATAGGAAGTTTGTTAAAGAGATGATGAAAACAAGGCACTGCTGAGATTCGAACTCAGGATCTCCTGTTTACAAGACAGGCGCTTTAACCAACTAAGCCACAGCGCCACAAGCTTTCCACGTGAAATGCAGTGAACACATAAGAACCAATCGAACATTTCAAGTGGTTAACTTAGCGAAACAACATTGAGTTGAGTTGTATTCCATGCACAGCAAAAACGTGGAACAGGATTTCATTTTCAGTCATGACATTTAAGAAACCAAGTAAATTATGAATAGCATTCATTCAACGACATTTACAATTTGCAGTATGCAATAGATTCTGGTTCAATGACAAGGCCTTATGTTTTGAAATTCTATAATTGAATGATCCATCTTTTAGCACAGCTTCAATTTGGGACTTGTTTTTCTTCCAAGTTATGACACAGAATAGGCAGATTGAAGGAATGCCACAGCAGGGCCAAAAGGAGGAAAAATTAGGAAAGATTGAAAAGTTGGAATTAAAACCCTGAGGACTGGTTCATTTCTTATGCAGAAGAAATTCTTAAAATCACAATTGCATTATTAGTAGAGACGTAGCCACGGAAAATTTGTGTTATACGTCATTGAAATTCCCATTTCTTAGCTAGGAAGTTTGTTTCTGAGATGATGAAGACAAGGCACTGCTGAGATTTGAACTCAGGGTCTCCTGTTTACAAGACAGGCACTTTAGACAACTAAGCCACAGCGCTACGTACTTACCACATGTATTAAAACCCTGAGCACTGGTTCATTTCTTATGCAGAAGAAACTCTAAATTTCACAATTGCACTATCAGTAGAGACATAGCCATGGTAAGTTTGAGGTTGTACGTCAATGGAATTCCCATTTTTAAGATAGGAAGTTTGTTAAAGAGATGATGAAAACAAGGCACTGCTGAGATTCGAACTCAGGATCTCCTGTTTACAAGACAGGCGCTTTAACCAACTAAGCCACAGCGCCACAAGCTTTCCACGTGAAATGCAGTGAACACATAAGAACCAATCGAACATTTCAAGTGGTTAACTTAGCGAAACAACATTGAGTTGAGTTGTATTCCATGCACAGCAAAAACGTGGAACAGGATTTCATTTTCAGTCATGACATTTAAGAAACCAAGTAAATTATGAATAGCATTCATTCAACGACATTGACAATTTGCAGTATGCAATAGATTCTGGTTCAATGACAAGGCCTTATGTTTTGAAATTCTATAATTGAATGATCCATCTTTTAGCACAGCTTCAATTTGGGACTTGTTTTTCTTCCAAGTTATGACACAGAATAGGCAGATTGAAGGAATGCCAGAGCAGGGCCAAAAGGAGGAAAAATTAGGAAAGATTGAAAAGTTGGAATTAAAACCCTGAGGACTGGTTCATTTCTTATGCAGAAGAAATTCTTAAAATCACAATTGCATTATTAGTAGAGACGTAGCCACGGAAAATTTGTGTTATACGTCATTGAAATTCCCATTTCTTAGCTAGGAAGTTTGTTTCTGAGATGATGAAAACAAGGCACTGCTGAAATTTGAACTCAGGGTCTCCTGTTTACAAGACAGGCACTTTAGACAACTAAGCCACAGCGCTACGTACTTACCACATGTATTAAAACCCTTAGCACTGGTTCATTTCTTATGCAGAAGAAATTCTTAAAATCACAATTGCATTATTAGTAGAGACGTAGCCACGGAAAATTTGTGTTATACGTCATTGAAATTCCCATTTCTTAGCTAGGAAGTTTGTTTCTGAGATGATGAAAACAAGGCACTGCTGAGATTTGAACTCAGGGTCTCCTGTTTACAAGACAGGCACTTTAGACAACTAAGCCACAGCGCTACGTACTTACCACATGTATTAAAACCCTGAGCACTGGTTCATTTCTTATGCAGAAGAAACTCTAAATTTCACAATTGCACTATCAGTAGAGACATAGCCATGGTAAGTTTGAGGTTGTACGTCAATGGAATTCCCATTTTTAAGATAGGAAGTTTGTTAAAGAGATGATGAAAACAAGGCACTACTGAGATTCGAACTCAGGATCTCCTGTTTACAAGACAGGCGCTTTAACCAACTAAGCCACAGCGCCACAAGCTTTCCACGTGAAATGCAGTGAACACATAAGAACCAATCGAACATTTCAAGTGGTTAACTTAGCGAAACAACATTGAGTTGAGTTGTATTCCATGCACAGCAAAAACGTGGAACAGGATTTCATTTTCAGTCATGACATTTAAGAAACCAAGTAAATTATGAATAGCATTCATTCAACGACATTGACAATTTGCAGTATGCAATAGATTCTGGTTCAATGACAAGGCCTTATGTTTTGAAATTCTATAATTGAATGATCCATCTTTTAGCACAGCTTCAATTTGGGACTTGTTTTTCTTCCAAGTTATGACACAGAATAGGCAGATTGAAGGAATGCCACAGCAGGGCCAAAAGGAGGAAAAATTAGGAAAGATTGAAAAGTTGGAATTAAAACCCTGAGGACTGGTTCATTTCTTATGCAGAAGAAATTCTTAAAATCACAATTGCATTATTAGTAGAGACGTAGCCACGGAAAATTTGTGTTATACGTCATTGAAATTCCCATTTCTTAGCTAGGAAGTTTGTTTCTGAGATGATGAAAACAAGGCACTGCTGAGATTTGAACTCAGGGTCTCCTGTTTACAAGACAGGCACTTTAGACAACTAAGCCACAGCGCTACGTACTTACCACATGTATTAAAACCCTGAGCACTGGTTCATTTCTTATGCAGAAGAAACTCTATATTTCACAATTGCACTATCAGTAGAGACGTAGCCATGGTAAGTTTGAGGTTGTACGTCAATGGAATTCCCATTTTTAAGATAGGAAGTTTGTTTCTGAGATGATGAAAACAAGGCACTGCTGAGATTCGAACTCAGGATCTCCTGTTTACAAGACAGGCGCTTTAACCAACTAAGCCACAGCGCCACAAGCTTTCCACGTGAAATGCAGGGAACACATAAGAACCAATCGAACATTTCAAGTGGTTAACTTAGCGAAACAACATTGAGTTGAGTTGTATTCCATGCACAGCAAAAACGTGGAACAGGATTTCATTTTCAGTCATGACAATTAAGAAACCAAGTAAATTATGAATAGCATTCATTCAACGACATTGACAATTTGCAGTATGCAATAGATTCTGGTTCAATGACAAGGCCTTATGTTTTGAAATTCTATAATTGAATGATCCATCTTTTAGCACAGCTTCAATTTGGGACTTGTTTTTCTTCCAAGTTATGACACAGAATAGGCAGATTGAAGGAATGCCACAGCAGGGCCAAAAGGAGGAAAAATTAGGAAAGATTGAAAAGTTGGAATTAAAACCCTGAGGACTGGTTCATTTCTTATGCAGAAGAAATTCTTAAAATCACAATTGCATTATTAGTAGAGACGTAGCCACGGAAAATTTGTGTTATACGTCATTGAAATTCCCATTTCTTAGCTAGGAAGTTTGTTTCTGAGATGATGAAAACAAGGCACTGCTGAGATTTGAACTCAGGGTCTCCTGTTTACAAGACAGGCACTTTAGACAACTAAGCCACAGCGCTACGTACTTACCACATGTATTAAAACCCTGAGCACTGGTTCATTTCTTATGCAGAAGAAACTCTAAATTTCACAATTGCACTATCAGTAGAGACATAGCCATGGTAAGTTTGAGGTTGTACGTCAATGGAATTCCCATTTTTAAGATAGGAAGTTTGTTAAAGAGATGATGAAAACAAGGCACTGCTGAGATTCGAACTCAGGATCTCCTGTTTACAAGACAGGCGCTTTAACCAACTAAGCCACAGCGCCACAAGCTTTCCACGTGAAATGCAGTGAACACATAAGAACCAATCGAACATTTCAAGTGGTTAACTTAGCGAAACAACATTGAGTTGAGTTGTATTCCATGCACAGCAAAAACGTGGAACAGGATTTCATTTTCAGTCATGACATTTAAGAAACCAAGTAAATTATGAATAGCATTCATTCAACGACATTGACAATTTGCAGTATGCAATAGATTCTGGTTCAATGACAAGGCCTTATGTTTTGAAATTCTATAATTGAATGATCCATCTTTTAGCACAGCTTCAATTTGGGACTTGTTTTTCTTCCAAGTTATGACACAGAATAGGCAGATTGAAGGAATGCCACAGCAGGGCCAAAAGGAGGAAAAATTAGGAAAGATTGAAAAGTTGGAATTAAAACCCTGAGGACTGGTTCATTTCTGATGCAGAAGAAATTCTTAAAATCACAATTGCATTATTAGTAGAGACGTAGCCACGGAAAATTTGAGTTATACGTCATTGAAATTCCCATTTCTTAGCTAGGAAGTTTGTTTCTGAGATGATGAAAACAAGGCACTGCTGAGATTTGAACTCAGGGTCTCCTGTTTACAAGACAGGCACTTTAGACAACTAAGCCACAGCGCTACGTACTTACCACATGTATTAAAACCCTGAGCACTGGTTCATTTCTTATGCAGAAGAAACTCTAAATTTCACAATTGCACTATCAGTAGAGACATAGCCATGGTAAGTTTGAGGTTGTACGTCAATGGAATTCCCATTTTTAAGATAGGAAGTTTGTTAAAGAGATGATGAAAACAAGGCACTGCTGAGATTCGAACTCAGGATCTCCTGTTTACAAGACAGGTGCTTTAACCAACTAAGCCACAGCGCCACAAGCTTTCCACGTGAAATGCAGGGAACACATAAGAACCAATCGAACATTTCAAGTGGTTAACTTAGCGAAACAACATTGAGTTGAGTTGTATTCCATGCACAGCAAAAACGTGGAACAGGATTTCATTTTCAGTCATGACAATTAAGAAACCAAGTAAATTATGAATAGCATTCATTCAACGACATTGACAATTTGCAGTATGCAATAGATTCTGGTTCAATGACAAGGCCTTATGTTTTGAAATTCTATAATTGAATGATCCATCTTTTAGCACAGCTTCAATTTGGGACTTGTTTTTCTTCCAAGTTATGACACAGAATAGGCAGATTGAAGGAATGCCACAGCAGGGCCAAAAGGAGGAAAAATTAGGAAAGATTGAAAAGTTGGAATTAAAACCCTGAGGACTGGTTCATTTCTTATGCAGAAGAAATTCTTAAAATCACAATTGCATTATTAGTAGAGACGTAGCCACGGAAAATTTGAGTTATACATCATTGAAATTCCCATTTCTTAGCTAGGAAGTTTGTTTCTGAGATGATGAAGACAAGGCACTGCTGAGATTTGAACTCAGGGTCTCCTGTTTACAAGACAGGCACTTTAGACAACTAAGCCACAGCACTACGTACTTACCACATGTATTAAAACCCTGAGCACTGGTTCATTTCTTATGCAGAAGAAACTCTAAATTTCACTATCAGTAGAGAAGTAGCCATGGTAAGTTTGAGGTTGTACGTCAATGGAATTTCCATTTTTAAGATAGGAAGTTTGTTTCTGAGATGATGAAAACAATGCACTGCTGAAATTCGAACTCAGGATCTCCTGTTTACAAGACAGGCGCTTTAACCAACTAAGCCACAGCGCCACAAGCTTTCCACGTGAAATGCAGGGAACACATAAGAACCAATCGAACATTTCAAGTGGTTAACTTAGCGAAACAACATTGAGTTGAGTTGTATTCCATGCACAGCAAAAACGTGGAACAGGATTTCATTTTCAGTCATGACAATTAAGAAACCAAGTAAATTATGAATAGCATTCATTCAACGACATTGACAATTTGCAGTATGCAATAGATTCTGGTTCAATGACAAGGCCTTATGTTTTGAAATTCTATAATTGAATGATCCATCTTTTAGCACAGCTTCAATTTGGGACTTGTTTTTCTTCCAAGTTATGACACAGAATAGGCAGATTGAAGGAATGCCAGAGCAGGGCCAAAAGGAGGAAAAATTAGGAAAGATTGAAAAGTTGGAATTAAAACCCTGAGGACTGGTTCATTTCTTATGCAGAAGAAATTCTTAAAATCACAATTGCATTATTAGTAGAGACGTAGCCACGGAAAATTTGTGTTATACGTCATTGAAATTCCCATTTCTTAGCTAGGAAGTTTGTTTCTGAGATGATGAAAACAAGGCACTGCTGAAATTTGAACTCAGGGTCTCCTGTTTACAAGACAGGCACTTTAGACAACTAAGCCACAGCGCTACGTACTTACCACATGTATTAAAACCCTTAGCACTGGTTCATTTCTTATGCAGAAGAAATTCTTAAAATCACAATTGCATTATTAGTAGAGACGTAGCCACGGAAAATTTGAGTTATACGTCATTGAAATTCCCATTTCTTAGCTATGAAGTTTGTTTCTGACATGAATGATGAAAACAAGGCACTGCTGAGATTTGAACTCAGGGTCTTCTGTTTACAAGACAGGCACTTTAGACAACTAAGCCACAGCGCTACATACTTACCACATGTATTAAAACCCTGAGCACTGGTTCATTTCTTATGCAGAAGAAACTCCAAATTTCACAATTGCTTTATCAGTAGAGACGTAGCCATGGAAAGTTTGAGGTTGTACGTCAATGGAATTCCCATTTTTAAGATAGGAAGTTTGTTTCTGAGATGATGAAAACAAGGCACTGCTGAGATTCGAACTCAGGATCTCCTGTTTACAAGACAGGCGCTTTAACCAACTAAGCCACAGCGCCACAAGGTTTCCTCGTGAAATGCAGGGAACACATAAGAACCAATCGAACATTTCAAGTGGTTAACTTAGCGAAACAACATTGAGTTGATTTGTATTCCATGCACAGCAAAAACGTGGAACAGGATTTCATTTTCAGTCATGACAATTAAGAAACCAAGTAAATTATGAATAGCATTCATTCAACGACATTGACAATTTACAGTATGCAATAGATTCTGGTTCAATGACAAGGCCTTATGTTTTGAAATTCTATAATTGAATGATCCATCTTTTAGCACAGATTCAATTTGGGACTTGTTTTTCTTCCTAGTTATGACACAGAATAGGCAGATTGAAGGAATGCCACAGCAGGGCCAAAAGGAGGAAAAATTAGGAAAGATTGAAAAGTTGGAATTAAAACCCTGAGGACTGGTTCATTTCTTATGCAGAAGAAATTCTTAAAATCACAATTGCATTATTAGTAGAGACGTAGCCACGGAAAATTTGTGTTATACGTCATTGAAATTCCCATTTCTTAGCTAGGAAGTTTGTTTCTGAGATGATGAAAACAAGGCACTGCTGAGATTTGAACTCAGGGTCTCCTGTTTACAAGACAGGCACTTTAGACAACTAAGCCACAGCGCTACGTACTTACCACATGTATTAAAACCCTGAGCACTGGTTCATTTCTTATGCAGAAGAAACTCTAAATTTCACAATTGCACTATCAGTAGAGACATAGCCATGGTAAGTTTGAGGTTGTACGTCAATGGAATTCCCATTTTTAAGATAGGAAGTTTGTTAAAGAGATGATGAAAACAAGGCACTGCTGAGATTCGAACTCAGGATCTCCTGTTTACAAGACAGGTGCTTTAACCAACTAAGCCACAGCGCCACAAGCTTTCCACGTGAAATGCAGGGAACACATAAGAACCAATCGAACATTTCAAGTGGTTAACTTAGCGAAACAACATTGAGTTGAGTTGTATTCCATGCACAGCAAAAACGTGGAACAGGATTTCATTTTCAGTCATGACAATTAAGAAACCAAGTAAATTATGAATAGCATTCATTCAACGACATTGACAATTTGCAGTATGCAATAGATTCTGGTTCAATGACAAGGCCTTATGTTTTGAAATTCTATAATTGAATGATCCATCTTTTAGCACAGCTTCAATTTGGGACTTGTTTTTCTTCCAAGTTATGACACAGAATAGGCAGATTGAAGGAATGCCACAGCAGGGCCAAAAGGAGGAAAAATTAGGAAAGATTGAAAAGTTGGAATTAAAACCCTGAGAACTGGTTCATTTCTTATGCAGAAGAAATTCTTAAAATCACAATTGCATTATTAGTAGAGACGTAGCCACGGAAAATTTGAGTTATACGTCATTGAAATTCCCATTTCTTAGCTAGGAAGTTTGTGTCTGAGATGATGAAGACAAGGCACTGCTGAGATTTGAACTCAGGGTCTCCTGTTTACAAGACAGGCACTTTAGACAACTAAGCCACAGCACTACGTACTTACCACATGTATTAAAACCCTGAGCACTGGTTCATTTCTTATGCAGAAGAAACTCTAAATTTCACTATCAGTAGAGAAGTAGCCATGGTAAGTTTGAGGTTGTACGTCAATGGAATTTCCATTTTTAAGATAGGAAGTTTGTTTCTGAGATGATGAAAACAAGGCACTGCTGAAATTCGAACTCAGGATCTCCTGTTTACAAGACAGGCGCTTTAACCAACTAAGCCACAGCGCCACAAGCTTTCCACGTGAAATGCAGGGAACACATAAGAACCAATCGAACATTTCAAGTGGTTAACTTAGCGAAACAACATTGAGTTGAGTTGTATTCCATGCACAGCAAAAACGTGGAACAGGATTTCATTTTCAGTCATGACAATTAAGAAACCAAGTAAATTATGAATAGCATTCATTCAACGACATTGACAATTTGCAGTATGCAATAGATTCTGGTTCAATGACAAGGCCTTATGTTTTGAAATTCTATAATTGAATGATCCATCTTTTAGCACAGCTTCAATTTGGGACTTGTTTTTCTTCCAAGTTATGACACAGAATAGGCAGATTGAAGGAATGCCAGAGCAGGGCCAAAAGGAGGAAAAATTAGGAAAGATTGAAAAGTTGGAATTAAAACCCTGAGGACTGGTTCATTTCTTATGCAGAAGAAATTCTTAAAATCACAATTGCATTATTAGTAGAGACGTAGCCACGGAAAATTTGTGTTATACGTCATTGAAATTCCCATTTCTTAGCTAGGAAGTTTGTTTCTGAGATGATGAAAACAAGGCACTGCTGAAATTTGAACTCAGGGTCTCCTGTTTACAAGACAGGCACTTTAGACAACTAAGCCACAGCGCTACGTACTTACCACATGTATTAAAACCCTTAGCACTGGTTCATTTCTTATGCAGAAGAAATTCTTAAAATCACAATTGCATTATTAGTAGAGACGTAGCCACGGAAAATTTGAGTTATACGTCATTGAAATTCCCATTTCTTAGCTATGAAGTTTGTTTCTGAGATGATGAAAACAAGGCACTGCTGAGATTTGAACTCAGGGTCTCCTGTTTACAAGACAGGCACTTTAGACAACTAAGCCACAGCGCTACGTACTTACCACATGTATTAAAACCCTGAGCACTGGTTCATTTCTTATGCAGAAGAAACTCTAAATTTCACAATTGCACTATCAGTAGAGACATAGCCATGGTAAGTTTGAGGTTGTACGTCAATGGAATTCCCATTTTTAAGATAGGAAGTTTGTTAAAGAGATGATGAAAACAAGGCACTGCTGAGATTCGAACTCAGGATCTCCTGTTTACAAGACAGGCGCTTTAACCAACTAAGCCACAGCGCCACAAGCTTTCCACGTGAAATGCAGTGAACACATAAGAACCAATCGAACATTTCAAGTGGTTAACTTAGCGAAACAACATTGAGTTGAGTTGTATTCCATGCACAGCAAAAACGTGGAACAGGATTTCATTTTCAGTCATGACATTTAAGAAACCAAGTAAATTATGAATAGCATTCATTCAACGACATTTACAATTTGCAGTATGCAATAGATTCTGGTTCAATGACAAGGCCTTATGTTTTGAAATTCTATAATTGAATGATCCATCTTTTAGCACAGCTTCAATTTGGGACTTGTTTTTCTTCCAAGTTATGACACAGAATAGGCAGATTGAAGGAATGCCACAGCAGGGCCAAAAGGAGGAAAAATTAGGAAAGATTGAAAAGTTGGAATTAAAACCCTGAGGACTGGTTCATTTCTTATGCAGAAGAAATTCTTAAAATCACAATTGCATTATTAGTAGAGACGTAGCCACGGAAAATTTGTGTTATACGTCATTGAAATTCCCATTTCTTAGCTAGGAAGTTTGTTTCTGAGATGATGAAAACAAGGCACTGCTGAGATTTGAACTCAGGGTCTCCTGTTTACAAGACAGGCACTTTAGACAACTAAGCCACAGCGCTACGTACTTACCACATGTATTAAAACCCTGAGCACTGGTTCATTTCTTATGCAGAAGAAACTCTAAATTTCACAATTGCACTATCAGTAGAGACATAGCCATGGTAAGTTTGAGGTTGTACGTCAATGGAATTCCCATTTTTAAGATAGGAAGTTTGTTAAAGAGATGATGAAAACAAGGCACTGCTGAGATTCGAACTCAGGATCTCCTGTTTACAAGACAGGCGCTTTAACCAACTAAGCCACAGCGCCACAAGCTTTCCACGTGAAATGCAGTGAACACATAAGAACCAATCGAACATTTCAAGTGGTTAACTTAGCGAAACAACATTGAGTTGAGTTGTATTCCATGCACAGCAAAAACGTGGAACAGGATTTCATTTTCAGTCATGACATTTAAGAAACCAAGTAAATTATGAATAGCATTCATTCAACGACATTGACAATTTGCAGTATGCAATAGATTCTGGTTCAATGACAAGGCCTTATGTTTTGAAATTCTATAATTGAATGATCCATCTTTTAGCACAGCTTCAATTTGGGACTTGTTTTTCTTCCAAGTTATGACACAGAATAGGCAGATTGAAGGAATGCCAGAGCAGGGCCAAAAGGAGGAAAAATTAGGAAAGATTGAAAAGTTGGAATTAAAACCCTGAGGACTGGTTCATTTCTTATGCAGAAGAAATTCTTAAAATCACAATTGCATTATTAGTAGAGACGTAGCCACGGAAAATTTGTGTTATACGTCATTGAAATTCCCATTTCTTAGCTAGGAAGTTTGTTTCTGAGATGATGAAAACAAGGCACTGCTGAAATTTGAACTCAGGGTCTCCTGTTTACAAGACAGGCACTTTAGACAACTAAGCCACAGCGCTACGTACTTACCACATGTATTAAAACCCTTAGCACTGGTTCATTTCTTATGCAGAAGAAATTCTTAAAATCACAATTGCATTATTAGTAGAGACGTAGCCACGGAAAATTTGAGTTATACGTCATTGAAATTCCCATTTCTTAGCTATGAAGTTTGTTTCTGAGATGATGAAAACAAGGCACTGCTGAGATTTGAACTCAGGGTCTCCTGTTTACAAGACAGGCACTTTAGACAACTAAGCCACAGCGCTACGTACTTACCACATGTATTAAAACCCTGAGCACTGGTTCATTTCTTATGCAGAAGAAACTCTAAATTTCACAATTGCACTATCAGTAGAGACATAGCCATGGTAAGTTTGAGGTTGTACGTCAATGGAATTCCCATTTTTAAGATAGGAAGTTTGTTAAAGAGATGATGAAAACAAGGCACTGCTGAGATTCGAACTCAGGATCTCCTGTTTACAAGACAGGCGCTTTAACCAACTAAGCCACAGCGCCACAAGCTTTCCACGTGAAATGCAGTGAACACATAAGAACCAATCGAACATTTCAAGTGGTTAACTTAGCGAAACAACATTGAGTTGAGTTGTATTCCATGCACAGCAAAAACGTGGAACAGGATTTCATTTTCAGTCATGACATTTAAGAAACCAAGTAAATTATGAATAGCATTCATTCAACGACATTTACAATTTGCAGTATGCAATAGATTCTGGTTCAATGACAAGGCCTTATGTTTTGAAATTCTATAATTGAATGATCCATCTTTTAGCACAGCTTCAATTTGGGACTTGTTTTTCTTCCAAGTTATGACACAGAATAGGCAGATTGAAGGAATGCCACAGCAGGGCCAAAAGGAGGAAAAATTAGGAAAGATTGAAAAGTTGGAATTAAAACCCTGAGGACTGGTTCATTTCTTATGCAGAAGAAATTCTTAAAATCACAATTGCATTATTAGTAGAGACGTAGCCACGGAAAATTTGTGTTATACGTCATTGAAATTCCCATTTCTTAGCTAGGAAGTTTGTTTCTGAGATGATGAAAACAAGGCACTGCTGAGATTTGAACTCAGGGTCTCCTGTTTACAAGACAGGCACTTTAGACAACTAAGCCACAGCGCTACGTACTTACCACATGTATTAAAACCCTGAGCACTGGTTCATTTCTTATGCAGAAGAAACTCTAAATTTCACAATTGCACTATCAGTAGAGACATAGCCATGGTAAGTTTGAGGTTGTACGTCAATGGAATTCCCATTTTTAAGATAGGAAGTTTGTTAAAGAGATGATGAAAACAAGGCACTGCTGAGATTCGAACTCAGGATCTCCTGTTTACAAGACAGGCGCTTTAACCAACTAAGCCACAGCGCCACAAGCTTTCCACGTGAAATGCAGTGAACACATAAGAACCAATCGAACATTTCAAGTGGTTAACTTAGCGAAACAACATTGAGTTGAGTTGTATTCCATGCACAGCAAAAACGTGGAACAGGATTTCATTTTCAGTCATGACATTTAAGAAACCAAGTAAATTATGAATAGCATTCATTCAACGACATTGACAATTTGCAGTATGCAATAGATTCTGGTTCAATGACAAGGCCTTATGTTTTGAAATTCTATAATTGAATGATCCATCTTTTAGCACAGCTTCAATTTGGGACTTGTTTTTCTTCCAAGTTATGACACAGAATAGGCAGATTGAAGGAATGCCAGAGCAGGGCCAAAAGGAGGAAAAATTAGGAAAGATTGAAAAGTTGGAATTAAAACCCTGAGGACTGGTTCATTTCTTATGCAGAAGAAATTCTTAAAATCACAATTGCATTATTAGTAGAGACGTAGCCACGGAAAATTTGTGTTATACGTCATTGAAATTCCCATTTCTTAGCTAGGAAGTTTGTTTCTGAGATGATGAAAACAAGGCACTGCTGAAATTTGAACTCAGGGTCTCCTGTTTACAAGACAGGCACTTTAGACAACTAAGCCACAGCGCTACGTACTTACCACATGTATTAAAACCCTTAGCACTGGTTCATTTCTTATGCAGAAGAAATTCTTAAAATCACAATTGCATTATTAGTAGAGACGTAGCCACGGAAAATTTGAGTTATACGTCATTGAAATTCCCATTTCTTAGCTATGAAGTTTGTTTCTGAGATGATGAAAACAAGGCACTGCTGAGATTTGAACTCAGGGTCTCCTGTTTACAAGACAGGCACTTTAGACAACTAAGCCACAGCGCTACGTACTTACCACATGTATTAAAACCCTGAGCACTGGTTCATTTCTTATGCAGAAGAAACTCTAAATTTCACAATTGCACTATCAGTAGAGACATAGCCATGGTAAGTTTGAGGTTGTACGTCAATGGAATTCCCATTTTTAAGATAGGAAGTTTGTTAAAGAGATGATGAAAACAAGGCACTGCTGAGATTCGAACTCAGGATCTCCTGTTTACAAGACAGGCGCTTTAACCAACTAAGCCACAGCGCCACAAGCTTTCCACGTGAAATGCAGTGAACACATAAGAACCAATCGAACATTTCAAGTGGTTAACTTAGCGAAACAACATTGAGTTGAGTTGTATTCCATGCACAGCAAAAACGTGGAACAGGATTTCATTTTCAGTCATGACAATTAAGAAACCAAGTAAATTATGAATAGCATTCATTCAACGACATTGACAATTTGCAGTATGCAATAGATTCTGGTTCAATGACAAGGCCTTATGTTTTGAAATTCTATAATTGAATGATCCATCTTTTAGCACAGCTTCAATTTGGGACTTGTTTTTCTTCCAAGTTATGACACAGAATAGGCAGATTGAAGGAATGCCACAGCAGGGCCAAAAGGAGGAAAAATTAGGAAAGATTGAAAAGTTGGAATTAAAACCCTGAGGACTGGTTCATTTCTTATGCAGAAGAAATTCTTAAAATCACAATTGCATTATTAGTAGAGACGTAGCCAAGGAAAATTTGAGTTATACATCATTGAAATTCCCATTTCTTAGCTAGGAAGTTTGTTTCTGAGATGATGAAGACAAGGCACTGCTGAGATTTGAACTCAGGGTCTCCTGTTTACAAGACAGGCACTTTAGACAACTAAGCCACAGCGCTACGTACTTACCACATGTATTAAAACCCTGAGCACTGGTTCATTTCTTATGCAGAAGAAACTCTAAATTTCACAATTACACTATCAGTAGAGACGTAGCCATGGTAAGTTTGAGGTTGTACGTCAATGGAATTCCCATTTTTAAGATAGGAAGTTTGTTTCTGAGATGATGAAAACAAGGCACTGCTGAGATTCGAACTCAGGATCTCCTGTTTACAAGACAGGCGCTTTAACCAACTAAGCCACAGCGCCACAAGCTTTCCACGTGAAATGCAGTGAACACATAAGAACCAATCGAACATTTCAAGTGGTTAACTTAGCGAAACAACATTGAGTTGAGTTGTATTCCATGCACAGCAAAATCGTGGAACAGGATTTCATTTTCAGTCATGACATTTAAGAAACCAAGTAAATTATGAATAGCATTCATTCAACGACATTGACAATTTGCAGTATGCAATAGATTCTGGTTCAATGACAAGGCCTTATGTTTTGAAATTCTATAATTGAATGATCCATCTTTTAGCACAGCTTCAATTTGGGACTTGTTTTTCTTCCAAGTTATGACACAGAATAGGCAGATTGAAGGAATGCCACAGCAGGGCCAAAAGGAGGAAAAATTAGGAAAGATTGAAAAGTTGGAATTAAAACCCTGAGGACTGGTTCATTTCTGATGCAGAAGAAATTCTTAAAATCACAATTGCATTATTAGTAGAGACGTAGCCACGGAAAATTTGAGTTATACGTCATTGAAATTCCCATTTCTTAGCTAGGAAGTTTGTTTCTGAGATGATGAAAACAAGGCACTGCTGAGATTTGAACTCAGGGTCTCCTGTTTACAAGACAGGCACTTTAGACAACTAAGCCACAGCACTACGTACTTACCACATGTATTAAAACCCTGAGCACTGGTTCATTTCTTATGCAGAAGAAACTCTAAATTTCACTATCAGTAGAGAAGTAGCCATGGTAAGTTTGAGGTTGTACGTCAATGGAATTTCCATTTTTAAGATAGGAAGTTTGTTTCTGAGATGATGAAAACAAGGCACTGCTGAAATTCGAACTCAGGATCTCCTGTTTACAAGACAGGCGCTTTAACCAACTAAGCCACAGCGCCACAAGCTTTCCACGTGAAATGCAGGGAACACATAAGAACCAATCGAACATTTCAAGTGGTTAACTTAGCGAAACAACATTGAGTTGAGTTGTATTCCATGCACAGCAAAAACGTGGAACAGGATTTCATTTTCAGTCATGACAATTAAGAAACCAAGTAAATTATGAATAGCATTCATTCAACGACATTGACAATTTGCAGTATGCAATAGATTCTGGTTCAATGACAAGGCCTTATGTTTTGAAATTCTATAATTGAATGATCCATCTTTTAGCACAGCTTCAATTTGGGACTTGTTTTTCTTCCAAGTTATGACACAGAATAGGCAGATTGAAGGAATGCCAGAGCAGGGCCAAAAGGAGGAAAAATTAGGAAAGATTGAAAAGTTGGAATTAAAACCCTGAGGACTGGTTCATTTCTTATGCAGAAGAAATTCTTAAAATCACAATTGCATTATTAGTAGAGACGTAGCCACGGAAAATTTGTGTTATACGTCATTGAAATTCCCATTTCTTAGCTAGGAAGTTTGTTTCTGAGATGATGAAAACAAGGCACTGCTGAAATTTGAACTCAGGGTCTCCTGTTTACAAGACAGGCACTTTAGACAACTAAGCCACAGCGCTACGTACTTACCACATGTATTAAAACCCTTAGCACTGGTTCATTTCTTATGCAGAAGAAATTCTTAAAATCACAATTGCATTATTAGTAGAGACGTAGCCACGGAAAATTTGAGTTATACGTCATTGAAATTCCCATTTCTTAGCTATGAAGTTTGTTTCTGACATGAATGATGAAAACAAGGCACTGCTGAGATTTGAACTCAGGGTCTCCTGTTTACAAGACAGGCACTTTAGACAACTAAGCCACAGCGCTACGTACTTACCACATGTATTAAAACCCTGAGCACTGGTTCATTTCTTATGCAGAAGAAACTCTAAATTTCACAATTGCACTATCAGTAGAGACATAGCCATGGTAAGTTTGAGGTTGTACGTCAATGGAATTCCCATTTTTAAGATAGGAAGTTTGTTAAAGAGATGATGAAAACAAGGCACTGCTGAGATTCGAACTCAGGATCTCCTGTTTACAAGACAGGCGCTTTAACCAACTAAGCCACAGCGCCACAAGCTTTCCACGTGAAATGCAGTGAACACATAAGAACCAATCGAACATTTCAAGTG
The DNA here is from genome assembly GCF_032444005.1 of Ranitomeya imitator. Classification (NCBI taxonomy): domain Eukaryota; kingdom Metazoa; phylum Chordata; class Amphibia; order Anura; family Dendrobatidae; genus Ranitomeya; species Ranitomeya imitator. Next base: position 140,233,432 of record NC_091288.1, on the reverse strand, counting down.
GTTAACTTAGCGAAACAACATTGAGTTGAGTTGTATTCCATGCACAGCAAAAACGTGGAACAGGATTTCATTTTCAGTCATGACATTTAAGAAACCAAGTAAATTATGAATAGCATTCATTCAACGACATTGACAATTTGCAGTATGCAATAGATTCTGGTTCAATGACAAGGCCTTATGTTTTGAAATTCTATAATTGAATGATCCATCTTTTAGCACAGCTTCAATTTGGGACTTGTTTTTCTTCCAAGTTATGACACAGAATAGGCAGATTGAAGGAATGCCACAGCAGGGCCAAAAGGAGGAAAAATTAGGAAAGATTGAAAAGTTGGAATTAAAACCCTGAGGACTGGTTCATTTCTTATGCAGAAGAAATTCTTAAAATCACAATTGCATTATTAGTAGAGACGTAGCCACGGAAAATTTGTGTTATACGTCATTGAAATTCCCATTTCTTAGCTAGGAAGTTTGTTTCTGAGATGATGAAAACAAGGCACTGCTGAGATTTGAACTCAGGGTCTCCTGTTTACAAGACAGGCACTTTAGACAACTAAGCCACAGCGCTACGTACTTACCACATGTATTAAAACCCTGAGCACTGGTTCATTTCTTATGCAGAAGAAACTCTAAATTTCACAATTGCACTATCAGTAGAGACATAGCCATGGTAAGTTTGAGGTTGTACGTCAATGGAATTCCCATTTTTAAGATAGGAAGTTTGTTAAAGAGATGATGAAAACAAGGCACTGCTGAGATTCGAACTCAGGATCTCCTGTTTACAAGACAGGCGCTTTAACCAACTAAGCCACAGCGCCACAAGCTTTCCACGTGAAATGCAGTGAACACATAAGAACCAATCGAACATTTCAAGTGGTTAACTTAGCGAAACAACATTGAGTTGAGTTGTATTCCATGCACAGCAAAAACGTGGAACAGGATTTCATTTTCAGTCATGACATTTAAGAAACCAAGTAAATTATGAATAGCATTCATTCAACGACATTGACAATTTGCAGTATGCAATAGATTCTGGTTCAATGACAAGGCCTTATGTTTTGAAATTCTATAATTGAATGATCCATCTTTTAGCACAGCTTCAATTTGGGACTTGTTTTTCTTCCAAGTTATGACACAGAATAGGCAGATTGAAGGAATGCCACAGCAGGGCCAAAAGGAGGAAAAATTAGGAAAGATTGAAAAGTTGGAATTAAAACCCTGAGGACTGGTTCATTTCTTATGCAGAAGAAATTCTTAAAATCACAATTGCATTATTAGTAGAGACGTAGCCACGGAAAATTTGTGTTATACGTCATTGAAATTCCCATTTCTTAGCTAGGAAGTTTGTTTCTGAGATGATGAAAACAAGGCACTGCTGAGATTTGAACTCAGGGTCTCCTGTTTACAAGACAGGCACTTTAGACAACTAAGCCACAGCGCTACGTACTTACCACATGTATTAAAACCCTGAGCACTGGTTCATTTCTTATGCAGAAGAAACTCTAAATTTCACAATTGCACTATCAGTAGAGACATAGCCATGGTAAGTTTGAGGTTGTACGTCAATGGAATTCCCATTTTTAAGATAGGAAGTTTGTTAAAGAGATGATGAAAACAAGGCACTGCTGAGATTCGAACTCAGGATCTCCTGTTTACAAGACAGGCGCTTTAACCAACTAAGCCACAGCGCCACAAGCTTTCCACGTGAAATGCAGTGAACACATAAGAACCAATCGAACATTTCAAGTGGTTAACTTAGCGAAACAACATTGAGTTGAGTTGTATTCCATGCACAGCAAAAACGTGGAACAGGATTTCATTTTCAGTCATGACATTTAAGAAACCAAGTAAATTATGAATAGCATTCATTCAACGACATTGACAATTTGCAGTATGCAATAGATTCTGGTTCAATGACAAGGCCTTATGTTTTGAAATTCTATAATTGAATGATCCATCTTTTAGCACAGCTTCAATTTGGGACTTGTTTTTCTTCCAAGTTATGACACAGAATAGGCAGATTGAAGGAATGCCACAGCAGGGCCAAAAGGAGGAAAAATTAGGAAAGATTGAAAAGTTGGAATTAAAACCCTGAGGACTGGTTCATTTCTGATGCAGAAGAAATTCTTAAAATCACAATTGCATTATTAGTAGAGACGTAGCCACGGAAAATTTGTGTTATACGTCATTGAAATTCCCATTTCTTAGCTAGGAAGTTTGTTTCTGAGATGATGAAAACAAGGCACTGCTGAGATTTGAACTCAGGGTCTCCTGTTTACAAGACAGGCACTTTAGACAACTAAGCCACAGCGCTACGTACTTACCACATGTATTAAAACCCTGAGCACTGGTTCATTTCTTATGCAGAAGAAACTCTAAATTTCACAATTGCACTATCAGTAGAGACGTAGCCATGGTAAGTTTGAGGTTGTACGTCAATGGAATTCCCATTTTTAAGATAGGAAGTTTGTTTCTGAGATGATGAAAACAAGGCACTACTGAGCTTCGAACTCAGGATCTCCTGTTTACAATACAGGCGCTTTAACCAACTAAGCCACAGCACCACAAGCTTTCCATGTGAAATGCAGGGAACACATAAGAACCAATCGACCATTTCAAGTGGTTAACTTAGCGAAACAACATTGAGTTGAGTTGTATTCCATGCACAGCAAAAACGTGGAACAGGATTTCATTTTCAGTCATGACAATTAAGAAACCAAGTAAATTATGAATAGCATTCATTCAACGACATTGACAATTTGCAGTATGCAATAGATTCTGGTTCAATGACAAGGCCTTATGTTTTGAAATTCTATAATTGAATGATCCATCTTTTAGCACAGCTTCAATTTGGGACTTGTTTTTCTTCCAAGTTATGACACAGAATAGGCAGATTGAAGGAATGCCACAGCAGGGCCAAAAGGAGGAAAAATTAGGAAAGATTGAAAAGTTGGAATTAAAACCCTGAGGACTGGTTCATTTCTTATGCAGAAGAAATTCTTAAAATCACAATTGCATTATTAGTAGAGACGTAGCCACGGAAAATTTGAGTTATACGTCATTGAAATTACCATTTCTTAGCTAGGAAGTTTGTTTCTGAGATGATGAAGACAAGGCACTGCTGAGATTTGAACTCAGGGTCTCCTGTTTACAAGACAGGCACTTTAGACAACTAAGCCACAGCGCTACGTACTTACCACATGTATTAAAACCCTTAGCACTGGTTCATTTCTTATGCAGAAGAAATTCTTAAAATCACAATTGCATTATTAGTAGAGACGTAGCCACGGAAAATTTGAGTTATACGTCATTGAAATTCCCATTTCTTAGCTATGAAGTTTGTTTCTGACATGAATGATGAAAACAAGGCACTGCTGAGATTTGAACTCAGGGTCTCCTGTTTACAAGACAGGCACTTTAGACAACTAAGCCACAGCGCTACGTACTTACCACATGTATTAAAACCCTGAGCACTGGTTCATTTCTTATGCAGAAGAAACTCTAAATTTCACAATTGCACTATCAGTAGAGACATAGCCATGGTAAGTTTGAGGTTGTACGTCAATGGAATTCCCATTTTTAAGATAGGAAGTTTGTTAAAGAGATGATGAAAACAAGGCACTGCTGAGATTCGAACTCAGGATCTCCTGTTTACAAGACAGGCGCTTTAACCAACTAAGCCACAGCGCCACAAGCTTTCCACGTGAAATGCAGTGAACACATAAGAACCAATCGAACATTTCAAGTGGTTAACTTAGCGAAACAACATTGAGTTGAGTTGTATTCCATGCACAGCAAAAACGTGGAACAGGATTTCATTTTCAGTCATGACATTTAAGAAACCAAGTAAATTATGAATAGCATTCATTCAACGACATTGACAATTTGCAGTATGCAATAGATTCTGGTTCAATGACAAGGCCTTATGTTTTGAAATTCTATAATTGAATGATCCATCTTTTAGCACAGCTTCAATTTGGGACTTGTTTTTCTTCCAAGTTATGACACAGAATAGGCAGATTGAAGGAATGCCACAGCAGGGCCAAAAGGAGGAAAAATTAGGAAAGATTGAAAAGTTGGAATTAAAACCCTGAGGACTGGTTCATTTCTTATGCAGAAGAAATTCTTAAAATCACAATTGCATTATTAGTAGAGACGTAGCCACGGAAAATTTGTGTTATACGTCATTGAAATTCCCATTTCTTAGCTAGGAAGTTTGTTTCTGAGATGATGAAAACAAGGCACTGCTGAGATTTGAACTCAGGGTCTCCTGTTTACAAGACAGGCACTTTAGACAACTAAGCCACAGCGCTACGTACTTACCACATGTATTAAAACCCTGAGCACTGGTTCATTTCTTATGCAGAAGAAACTCTAAATTTCACAATTGCACTATCAGTAGAGACATAGCCATGGTAAGTTTGAGGTTGTACGTCAATGGAATTCCCATTTTTAAGATAGGAAGTTTGTTAAAGAGATGATGAAAACAAGGCACTGCTGAGATTCGAACTCAGGATCTCCTGTTTACAAGACAGGCGCTTTAACCAACTAAGCCACAGCGCCACAAGCTTTCCACGTGAAATGCAGTGAACACATAAGAACCAATCGAACATTTCAAGTGGTTAACTTAGCGAAACAACATTGAGTTGAGTTGTATTCCATGCACAGCAAAAACGTGGAACAGGATTTCATTTTCAGTCATGACATTTAAGAAACCAAGTAAATTATGAATAGCATTCATTCAACGACATTGACAATTTGCAGTATGCAATAGATTCTGGTTCAATGACAAGGCCTTATGTTTTGAAATTCTATAATTGAATGATCCATCTTTTAGCACAGCTTCAATTTGGGACTTGTTTTTCTTCCAAGTTATGACACAGAATAGGCAGATTGAAGGAATGCCACAGCAGGGCCAAAAGGAGGAAAAATTAGGAAAGATTGAAAAGTTGGAATTAAAACCCTGAGGACTGGTTCATTTCTTATGCAGAAGAAATTCTTAAAATCACAATTGCATTATTAGTAGAGACGTAGCCACGGAAAATTTGTGTTATACGTCATTGAAATTCCCATTTCTTAGCTAGGAAGTTTGTTTCTGAGATGATGAAAACAAGGCACTGCTGAGATTTGAACTCAGGGTCTCCTGTTTACAAGACAGGCACTTTAGACAACTAAGCCACAGCGCTACGTACTTACCACATGTATTAAAACCCTGAGCACTGGTTCATTTCTTATGCAGAAGAAACTCTAAATTTCACAATTGCACTATCAGTAGAGACATAGCCATGGTAAGTTTGAGGTTGTACGTCAATGGAATTCCCATTTTTAAGATAGGAAGTTTGTTAAAGAGATGATGAAAACAAGGCACTGCTGAGATTCGAACTCAGGATCTCCTGTTTACAAGACAGGCGCTTTAACCAACTAAGCCACAGCGCCACAAGCTTTCCACGTGAAATGCAGTGAACACATAAGAACCAATCGAACATTTCAAGTGGTTAACTTAGCGAAACAACATTGAGTTGAGTTGTATTCCATGCACAGCAAAAACGTGGAACAGGATTTCATTTTCAGTCATGACATTTAAGAAACCAAGTAAATTATGAATAGCATTCATTCAACGACATTGACAATTTGCAGTATGCAATAGATTCTGGTTCAATGACAAGGCCTTATGTTTTGAAATTCTATAATTGAATGATCCATCTTTTAGCACAGCTTCAATTTGGGACTTGTTTTTCTTCCAAGTTATGACACAGAATAGGCAGATTGAAGGAATGCCACAGCAGGGCCAAAAGGAGGAAAAATTAGGAAAGATTGAAAAGTTGGAATTAAAACCCTGAGGACTGGTTCATTTCTGATGCAGAAGAAATTCTTAAAATCACAATTGCATTATTAGTAGAGACGTAGCCACGGAAAATTTGTGTTATACGTCATTGAAATTCCCATTTCTTAGCTAGGAAGTTTGTTTCTGAGATGATGAAAACAAGGCACTGCTGAGATTTGAACTCAGGGTCTCCTGTTTACAAGACAGGCACTTTAGACAACTAAGCCACAGCGCTACGTACTTACCACATGTATTAAAACCCTGAGCACTGGTTAATTTCTTATGCAGAAGAAACTCTAAATTTCACAATTGCACTATCAGTAGAGACGTAGCCATGGTAAGTTTGAGGTTGTACGTCAATGGAATTCCCATTTTTAAGATAGGAAGTTTGTTTCTGAGATGATGAAAACAAGGCACTACTGAGCTTCGAACTCAGGATCTCCTGTTTACAATACAGGCGCTTTAACCAACTAAGCCACAGCACCACAAGCTTTCCATGTGAAATGCAGGGAACACATAAGAACCAATCGACCATTTCAAGTGGTTAACTTAGCGAAACAACATTGAGTTGAGTTGTATTCCATGCACAGCAAAAACGTGGAACAGGATTTCATTTTCAGTCATGACAATTAAGAAACCAAGTAAATTATGAATAGCATTCATTCAACGACATTGACAATTTGCAGTATGCAATAGATTCTGGTTCAATGACAAGGCCTTATGTTTTGAAATTCTATAATTGAATGATCCATCTTTTAGCACAGCTTCAATTTGGGACTTGTTTTTCTTCCAAGTTATGACACAGAATAGGCAGATTGAAGGAATGCCACAGCAGGGCCAAAAGGAGGAAAAATTAGGAAAGATTGAAAAGTTGGAATTAAAACCCTGAGGACTGGTTCATTTCTTATGCAGAAGAAATTCTTAAAATCACAATTGCATTATTAGTAGAGACGTAGCCACGGAAAATTTGAGTTATACGTCATTGAAATTACCATTTCTTAGCTAGGAAGTTTGTTTCTGAGATGATGAAGACAAGGCACTGCTGAGATTTGAACTCAGGGTCTCCTGTTTACAAGACAGGCACTTTAGACAACTAAGCCACAGCGCTACGTACTTACCACATGTATTAAAACCCTGAGCACTGGTTCATTTCTTATGCAGAAGAAACTCTAAATTTCACAATTGCACTATCAGTAGAGACGTAGCCATGGTAAGTTTGAGGTTGTACGTCAATGGAATTCCCATTTTTAAGATAGGAAGTTTGTTAAAGAGATGATGAAAACAAGGCACTGCTGAGATTCGAACTCAGGATCTCCTGTTTACAAGACAGGCGCTTTAACCAACTAAGCCACAGCGCCACAAGCTTTCCACGTGAAATGCAGGGAACACATAAGAACCAATCGAACATTTCAAGTGGTTAACTTAGCGAAACAACATTGAGTTGAGTTGTATTCCATGCACAGCAAAAACGTGGAACAGGATTTCATTTTCAGTCATGACAATTAAGAAACCAAGTAAATTATGAATAGCATTCATTCAACGACATTGACAATTTGCAGTATGCAATAGATTCTGGTTCAATGACAAGGCCTTATGTTTTGAAATTCTATAATTGAATGATCCATCTTTTAGCACAGCTTCAATTTGGGACTTGTTTTTCTTCCAAGTTATGACACAGAATAGGCAGATTGAAGGAATGCCACAGCAGGGCCAAAAGGAGGAAAAATTAGGAAAGATTGAAAAGTTGGAATTAAAACCCTGAGGACTGGTTCATTTCTTATGCAGAAGAAATTCTTAAAATCACAATTGCATTATTAGTAGAGACGTAGCCACGGAAAATTTGAGTTATACGTCATTGAAATTCCCATTTCTTAGCTAGGAAGTTTGTTTCTGAGATGATGAAGACAAGGCACTGCTGAGATTTGAACTCAAGGTCTCCTGTTTACAAGGCAGGCACTTTAGACAACTAAGCCACAGCGCTACGTACTTACCACATGTATTAAAACCCTGAGCACTGGTTCATTTCTTATGCAGAAGAAACTCTAAATTTCACAATTGCACTATCAGTAGAGACGTAGCCATGGTAAGTTTGAGGTTGTACGTCAATGGAATTCCCATTTTTAAGATAGGAAGTTTGTTTCTGAGATGATGAAAACAAGGCACTGCTGAAATTTGAACTCAGGATCTCCTGTTTACAAGACAGGCGCTTTAACCAACTAAGCCACAGCGCCACAAGCTTGCCTCGTGAAATGCAGGGAACACATAAGAACCAATCGAACATTTCAAGTGGTTAACTTAGCGAAACAACATTGAGTTGAGTTGTATTCCATGCACAGCAAAAACGTGGAACAGGATTTCATTTTCAGTCATGACAATTAAGAAACCAAGTAAATTATGAATAGCATTCATTCAACGACATTGACAATTTGCAGTATGCAATAGATTCTGGTTCAATGACAAGGCCTTATGTTTTGAAATTCTATAATTGAATGATCCATCTTTTAGCACAGCTTCAATTTGGGACTTGTTTTTCTTCCAAGTTATGACACAGAATAGGCAGATTGAAGGAATGCCACAGCAGGGCCAAAAGGAGGAAAAATTAGGAAAGATTGAAAAGTTGGAATTAAAACCCTGAGGACTGGTTCATTTCTTATGCAGAAGAAATTCTTAAAATCACAATTGCATTATTAGTAGAGACGTAGCCACGGAAAATTTGTGTTATACGTCATTGAAATTCCCATTTCTTAGCTAGGAAGTTTGTTTCTGAGATGATGAAAACAAGGCACTGCTGAGATTTTAACTCAGGGTCTCCTGTTTACAAGACAGGCACTTTAGACAACTAAGCCACAGCGCTACGTACTTACCACATGTATTAAAACCCTGAGCACTGGTTCATTTCTTATGCAGAAGAAACTCTAAATTTCACAATTGCACTATCAGTAGAGACGTAGCCATGGTAAGTTTGAGGTTGTACGTCAATGGAATTCCCATTTTTAAGATAGGAAGTTTGTTAAAGAGATGATGAAAACAAGGCACTGCTGAGATTCGAACTCAGGATCTCCTGTTTACAAGACAGGCGCTTTAACCAACTAAGCCACAGCGCCACAAGCTTTCCACGTGAAATGCAGGGAACACATAAGAACCAATCGAACATTTCAAGTGGTTAACTTAGCGAAACAACATTGAGTTGAGTTGTATTCCATGCACAGCAAAAACGTGGAACAGGATTTCATTTTCAGTCATGACAATTAAGAAACCAAGTAAATTATGAATAGCATTCATTCAACGACATTGACAATTTGCAGTATGCAATAGATTCTGGTTCAATGACAAGGCCTTATGTTTTGAAATTCTATAATTGAATGATCCATCTTTTAGCACAGCTTCAATTTGGGACTTGTTTTTCTTCCAAGTTATGACACAGAGTAGGCAGATTGAAGGAATGCCACAGCAGGGCCAAAAGGAGGAAAAATTAGGAAAGATTGAAAAGTTGGAATTAAAACCCTGAGGACTGGTTCATTTCTTATGCAGAAGAAATTCTTAAAATCACAATTGCATTATTAGTAGAGACGTAGCCACGGAAAATTTGAGTTATACGTCATTGAAATTCCCATTTCTTAGCTAGGAAGTTTGTTTCTGAGATGATGAAGACAAGGCACTGCTGAGATTTGAACTCAAGGTCTCCTGTTTACAAGACAGGCACTTTAGACAACTAAGCCACAGCGCTACGTACTTACCACATGTATTAAAACCCTGAGCACTGGTTCATTTCTTATGCAGAAGAAACTCTAAATTTCACAATTGCACTATCAGTAGAGACGTAGCCATGGTAAGTTTGAGGTTGTACGTCAATGGAATTCCCATTTTTAAGATAGGAAGTTTGTTTCTGAGATGATGAAAACAAGGCACTGCTGAAATTCGAACTCAGGATCTCCTGTTTACAAGACAGGCGCTTTAACCAACTAAGCCACAGCGCCACAAGCTTTCCTCGTGAAATGCAGGGAACACATAAGAACCAATCGAACATTTCAAGTGGTTAACTTAGCGAAACAACATTGAGTTGAGTTGTATTCCATGCACAGCAAAAACGTGGAACAGGATTTCATTTTCAGTCATGACAATTAAGAAACCAAGTAAATTATGAATAGCATTCATTCAACGACATTGACAATTTGCAGTATGCAATAGATTCTGGTTCAATGACAAGGCCTTATGTTTTGAAATTCTATAATTGAATGATCCATCTTTTAGCACAGCTTCAATTTGGGACTTGTTTTTCTTCCAAGTTATGACACAGAATAGGCAGATTGAAGGAATGCCACAGCAGGGCCAAAAGGAGGAAAAATTAGGAAAGATTGAAAAGTTGGAATTAAAACCCTGAGGACTGGTTCATTTCTTATGCAGAAGAAATTCTTAAAATCACAATTGCATTATTAGTAGAGACGTAGCCACGGAAAATTTGAGTTATACGTCATTGAAATTCCCATTTCTTAGCTAGGAAGTTTGTTTCTGAGATGATGAAGACAAGGCACTGCTGAGATTTGAACTCAAGGTCTCCTGTTTACAAGGCAGGCACTTTAGACAACTAAGCCACAGCGCTACGTACTTACCACATGTATTAAAACCCTGAGCACTGGTTAATTTCTTATGCAGAAGAAACTCTAAATTTCACAATTGCACTATCAGTAGAGACGTAGCCATGGTAAGTTTGAGGTTGTACGTCAATGGAATTCCCATTTTTAAGATAGGAAGTTTGTTTCTGAGATGATGAAAACAAGGCACTGCTGAAATTTGAACTCAGGATCTCCTGTTTACAAGACAGGCGCTTTAACCAACTAAGCCACAGCGCCACAAGCTTTCCTCGTGAAATGCAGGGAACACATAAGAACCAATCGAACATTTCAAGTGGTTAACTTAGCGAAACAACATTGAGTTGAGTTGTATTCCATGCACAGCAAAAACGTGGAACAGGATTTCATTTTCAGTCATGACAATTAAGAAACCAAGTAAATTATGAATAGCATTCATTCAACGACATTGACAATTTGCAGTATGCAATAGATTCTGGTTCAATGACAAGGCCTTATGTTTTGAAATTCTATAATTGAATGATCCATCTTTTAGCACAGCTTCAATTTGGGACTTGTTTTTCTTCCAAGTTATGACACAGAATAGGCAGATTGAAGGAATGCCACAGCAGGGCCAAAAGGAGGAAAAATTAGGAAAGATTGAAAAGTTGGAATTAAAACCCTGAGGACTGGTTCATTTCTTATGCAGAAGAAATTCTTAAAATCACAATTGCATTATTAGTAGAGACGTAGCCACGGAAAATTTGTGTTATACGTCATTGAAATTCCCATTTCTTAGCTAGGAAGTTTGTTTCTGAGATGATGAAAACAAGGCACTGCTGAGATTTTAACTCAGGGTCTCCTGTTTACAAGACAGGCACTTTAGACAACTAAGCCACAGCGCTACGTACTTACCACATGTATTAAAACCCTGAGCACTGGTTCATTTCTTATGCAGAAGAAACTCTAAATTTCACAATTGCACTATCAGTAGAGACGTAGCCATGGTAAGTTTGAGGTTGTACGTCAATGGAATTCCCATTTTTAAGATAGGAAGTTTGTTAAAGAGATGATGAAAACAAGGCACTGCTGAGATTCGAACTCAGGATCTCCTGTTTACAAGACAGGCGCTTTAACCAACTAAGCCACAGCGCCACAAGCTTTCCACGTGAAATGCAGGGAACACATAAGAACCAATCGAACATTTCAAGTGGTTAACTTAGCGAAACAACATTGAGTTGAGTTGTATTCCATGCACAGCAAAAACGTGGAACAGGATTTCATTTTCAGTCATGACAATTAAGAAACCAAGTAAATTATGAATAGCATTCATTCAACGACATTGACAATTTGCAGTATGCAATAGATTCTGGTTCAATGACAAGGCCTTATGTTTTGAAATTCTATAATTGAATGATCCATCTTTTAGCACAGCTTCAATTTGGGACTTGTTTTTCTTCCAAGTTATGACACAGAGTAGGCAGATTGAAGGAATGCCACAGCAGGGCCAAAAGGAGGAAAAATTAGGAAAGATTGAAAAGTTGGAATTAAAACCCTGAGGACTGGTTCATTTCTTATGCAGAAGAAATTCTTAAAATCACAATTGCATTATTAGTAGAGACGTAGCCACGGAAAATTTGAGTTATACGTCATTGAAATTCCCATTTCTTAGCTAGGAAGTTTGTTTCTGAGATGATGAAGACAAGGCACTGCTGAGATTTGAACTCAAGGTCTCCTGTTTACAAGACAGGCACTTTAGACAACTAAGCCACAGCGCTACGTACTTACCACATGTATTAAAACCCTGAGCACTGGTTCATTTCTTATGCAGAAGAAACTCTAAATTTCACAATTGCACTATCAGTAGAGACGTAGCCATGGTAAGTTTGAGGTTGTACGTCAATGGAATTCCCATTTTTAAGATAGGAAGTTTGTTTCCGAGATGATGAAAACAAGGCACTGCTGAAATTCGAACTCAGGATCTCCTGTTTACAAGACAGGCGCTTTAACCAACTAAGCCACAGCGCCACAAGCTTTCCTCGTGAAATGTAGGGAACACATAAGAACCAATCGAACATTTCAAGTGGTTAACTTAGCGAAACAACATTGAGTTCAGTTGTATTCCATGCACAGCAAAAACGTGGAACAGGATTTCATTTTCAGTCATGACAATTAAGAAACCAAGTAAATTATGAATAGCATTCATTCAACGACATTGACAATTTGCAGTATGCAATAGATTCTGGTTCAATGACAAGGCCTTATGTTTTGAAATTCTATAATTGAATGATCCATCTTTTAGCACAGCTTCAATTTGGGACTTGTTTTTCTTCCAAGTTATGACACAGAATAGGCAGATTGAAGGAATGCCACAGCAGGGCCAAAAGGAGGAAAAATTAGGAAAGATTGAAAAGTTGGAATTAAAACCCTGAGGACTGGTTCATTTCTTATGCAGAAGAAATTCTTAAAATCACAATTGCATTATTAGTAGAGACGTAGCAACGGAAAATTTGAGTTATACGTCATTGAAATTCCCATTTCTTAGCTAGGAAGTTTGTTTCTGAGATGATGAAGACAAGGCACTGCTGAGATTTGAACTCAGGGTCTCCTGTTTACAAGACAGGCACTTTAGACAACTAAGCCACAGCGCTACGTACTTACCACATGTATTAAAACCCTGAGCACTGGTTCATTTCTTATGCAGAAGAAACTCTAAATTTCACAATTGCACTATCAGTAGAGACGTAGCCATGGTAAGTTTGAGGTTGTACGTCAATGGAATTCCCATTTTTAAGATAGGAAGTTTGTTTCTGAGATAATGAAAACAAGGCACTACTGAGATTCGAACTCAGGATCTCCTGTTTACAATACAGGCGCTTTAACCAACTAAGCCACAGCACCACAAGCTTTCCATGTGAAATGCAGGGAACACATAAGAACCAATCGACCATTTCAAGTGGTTAACTTAGCGAAACAACATTGAGTTGAGTTGTATTCCATGCACAGCAAAAACGTGGAACAGGATTTCATTTTCAGTCATGACAATTAAGAAACCAAGTAAATTATGAATAGCATTCATTCAACGACATTGACAATTTGCAGTATGCAATAGATTCTGGTTCAATGACAAGGCCTTATGTTTTGAAATTCTATAATTGAATGATCCATCTTTTAGCACAGCTTCAATTTGGGACTTGTTTTTCTTCCAAGTTATGACACAGAATAGGCAGATTGAAGGAATGCCACAGCAGGGCCAAAAGGAGGAAAAATTAGGAAAGATTGAAAAGTTGGAATTAAAACCCTGAGGACTGGTTCATTTCTTATGCAGAAGAAATTCTTAAAATCACAATTGCATTATTAGTAGAGACGTAGCCACGGAAAATTTGAGTTATACATCATTGAAATTCCCATTTCTTAGCTAGGAAGTTTGTTTCTGAGATGATGAAGACAAGGCACTGCTGAGATTTGAACTCAGGGTCTCCTGTTTACAAGACAGGCACTTTAGACAACTAAGCCACAGCGCTACGTACTTACCACATGTATTAAAACCCTGAGCACTGGTTAATTTCTTATGCAGAAGAAACTCTAAATTTCACAATTGCACTATCAGTAGAGACGTAGCCATGGTAAGTTTGAGGTTGTACGTCAATGGAATTCCCATTTTTAAGATAGGAAGTTTGTTTCTGAGATGATGAAAACAAGGCACTACTGAGCTTCGAACTCAGGATCTCCTGTTTACAATACAGGCGCTTTAACCAACTAAGCCACAGCACCACAAGCTTTCCATGTGAAATGCAGGGAACACATAAGAACCAATCGACCATTTCAAGTGGTTAACTTAGCGAAACAACATTGAGTTGAGTTGTATTCCATGCACAGCAAAAACGTGGAACAGGATTTCATTTTCAGTCATGACAATTAAGAAACCAAGTAAATTATGAATAGCATTCATTCAACGACATTGACAATTTGCAGTATGCAATAGATTCTGGTTCAATGACAAGGCCTTATGTTTTGAAATTCTATAATTGAATGATCCATCTTTTAGCACAGCTTCAATTTGGGACTTGTTTTTCTTCCAAGTTATGACACAGAATAGGCAGATTGAAGGAATGCCACAGCAGGGCCAAAAGGAGGAAAAATTAGGAAAGATTGAAAAGTTGGAATTAAAACCCTGAGGACTGGTTCATTTCTTATGCAGAAGAAATTCTTAAAATCACAATTGCATTATTAGTAGAGACGTAGCCACGGAAAATTTGAGTTATACGTCATTGAAATTCCCATTTCTTAGCTAGGAAGTTTGTTTCTGAGATGATGAAGACAAGGCACTGCTGAGATTTGAACTCAGGGTCTCCTGTTTACAAGACAGGCACTTTAGACAACTAAGCCACAGCGCTACGTACTTACCACATGTATTAAAACCCTGAGCACTGGTTCATTTCTTATGCAGAAGAAACTCTAAATTTCACAATTGCACTATCAGTAGAGACGTAGCCATGGTAAGTTTGAGGTTGTACGTCAATGGAATTCCCATTTTTAAGATAGGAAGTTTGTTTCTGAGATGATGAAAACAAGGCACTACTGAGCTTCGAACTCAGGATCTCCTGTTTACAATACAGGCGCTTTAACCAACTAAGCCACAGCACCACAAGCTTTCCATGTGAAATGCAGGGAACACATAAGAACCAATCGACCATTTCAAGTGGTTAACTTAGCGAAACAACATTGAGTTGAGTTGTATTCCATGCACAGCAAAAACGTGGAACAGGATTTCATTTTCAGTCATGACAATTAAGAAACCAAGTAAATTATGAATAGCATTCATTCAACGACATTGACAATTTGCAGTATGCAATAGATTCTGGTTCAATGACAAGGCCTTATGTTTTGAAATTCTATAATTGAATGATCCATCTTTTAGCACAGCTTCAATTTGGGACTTGTTTTTCTTCCAAGTTATGACACAGAATAGGCAGATTGAAGGAATGCCACAGCAGGGCCAAAAGGAGGAAAAATTAGGAAAGATTGAAAAGTTGGAATTAAAACCCTGAGGACTGGTTCATTTCTTATGCAGAAGAAATTCTTAAAATCACAATTGCATTATTAGTAGAGACGTAGCCAAGGAAAATTTGAGTTATACATCATTGAAATTCCCATTTCTTAGCTAGGAAGTTTGTTTCTGAGATGATGAAGACAAGGCACTGCTGAGATTTGAACTCAGGGTCTCCTGTTTACAAGACAGGCACTTTAGACAACTAAGCCACAGCGCTACGTACTTACCACATGTATTAAAACCCTGAGCACTGGTTAATTTCTTATGCAGAAGAAACTCTAAATTTCACAATTGCACTATCAGTAGAGACGTAGCCATGGTAAGTTTGAGGTTGTACGTCAATGGAATTCCCATTTTTAAGATAGGAAGTTTGTTTCTGAGATGATGAAAACAAGGCACTACTGAGCTTCGAACTCAGGATCTCCTGTTTACAATACAGGCGCTTTAACCAACTAAGCCACAGCACCACAAGCTTTCCATGTGAAATGCAGGGAACACATAAGAACCAATCGACCATTTCAAGTGGTTAACTTAGCGAAACAACATTGAGTTGAGTTGTATTCCATGCACAGCAAAAACGTGGAACAGGATTTCATTTTCAGTCATGACAATTAAGAAACCAAGTAAATTATGAATAGCATTCATTCAACGACATTGACAATTTGCAGTATGCAATAGATTCTGGTTCAATGACAAGGCCTTATGTTTTGAAATTCTATAATTGAATGATCCATCTTTTAGCACAGCTTCAATTTGGGACTTGTTTTTCTTCCAAGTTATGACACAGAATAGGCAGATTGAAGGAATGCCACAGCAGGGCCAAAAGGAGGAAAAATTAGGAAAGATTGAAAAGTTGGAATTAAAACCCTGAGGACTGGTTCATTTCTTATGCAGAAGAAATTCTTAAAATCACAATTGCATTATTAGTAGAGACGTAGCCACGGAAAATTTGAGTTATACGTCATTGAAATTCCCATTTCTTAGCTAGGAAGTTTGTTTCTGAGATGATGAAGACAAGGCACTGCTGAGATTTGAACTCAGGGTCTCCTGTTTACAAGACAGGCACTTTAGACAACTAAGCCACAGCGCTACGTACTTACCACATGTATTAAAACCCTGAGCACTGGTTCATTTCTTATGCAGAAGAAACTCTAAATTTCACAATTGCACTATCAGTAGAGACGTAGCCATGGTAAGTTTGAGGTTGTACGTCAATGGAATTCCCATTTTTAAGATAGGAAGTTTGTTTCTGAGATGATGAAAACAAGGCACTACTGAGCTTCGAACTCAGGATCTCCTGTTTACAATACAGGCGCTTTAACCAACTAAGCCACAGCACCACAAGCTTTCCATGTGAAATGCAGGGAACACATAAGAACCAATCGACCATTTCAAGTGGTTAACTTAGCGAAACAACATTGAGTTGAGTTGTATTCCATGCACAGCAAAAACGTGGAACAGGATTTCATTTTCAGTCATGACAATTAAGAAACCAAGTAAATTATGAATAGCATTCATTCAACGACATTGACAATTTGCAGTATGCAATAGATTCTGGTTCAATGACAAGGCCTTATGTTTTGAAATTCTATAATTGAATGATCCATCTTTTAGCACAGCTTCAATTTGGGACTTGTTTTTCTTCCAAGTTATGACACAGAATAGGCAGATTGAAGGAATGCCACAGCAGGGCCAAAAGGAGGAAAAATTAGGAAAGATTGAAAAGTTGGAATTAAAACCCTGAGGACTGGTTCATTTCTTATGCAGAAGAAATTCTTAAAATCACAATTGCATTATTAGTAGAGACGTAGCCACGGAAAATTTGAGTTATACGTCATTGAAATTCCCATTTCTTAGCTAGGAAGTTTGTTTCTGAGATGATGAAGACAAGGCACTGCTGAGATTTGAACTCAGGGTCTCCTGTTTACAAGACAGGCACTTTAGACAACTAAGCCACAGCGCTACGTACTTACCACATGTATTAAAACCCTGAGCACTGGTTCATTTCTTATGCAGAAGAAACTCTAAATTTCACAATTGCACTATCAGTAGAGACGTAGCCATGGTAAGTTTGAGGTTGTACGTCAATGGAATTCCCATTTTTAAGATAGGAAGTTTGTTTCTGAGATGATGAAAACAAGGCACTACTGAGCTTCGAACTCAGGATCTCCTGTTTACAATACAGGCGCTTTAACCAACTAAGCCACAGCACCACAAGCTTTCCATGTGAAATGCAGGGAACACATAAGAACCAATCGACCATTTCAAGTGGTTAACTTAGCGAAACAACATTGAGTTGAGTTGTATTCCATGCACAGCAAAAACGTGGAACAGGATTTCATTTTCAGTCATGACAATTAAGAAACCAAGTAAATTATGAATAGCATTCATTCAACGACATTGACAATTTGCAGTATGCAATAGATTCTGGTTCAATGACAAGGCCTTATGTTTTGAAATTCTATAATTGAATGATCCATCTTTTAGCACAGCTTCAATTTGGGACTTGTTTTTCTTCCAAGTTATGACACAGAATAGGCAGATTGAAGGAATGCCACAGCAGAGCCAAAAGGAGGAAAAATTAGGAAAGATTGAAAAGTTGGAATTAAAACCCTGAGGACTGGTTCATTTCTTATGCAGAAGAAATTCTTAAAATCACAATTGCATTATTAGTAGAGACGTAGCCACGGAAAATTTGAGTTATACGTCATTGAAATTCCCATTTCTTAGCTAGGAAGTTTGTTTCTGAGATGATGAAGACAAGGCACTGCTGAGATTTGAACTCAGGGTCTCCTGTTTACAAGACAGGCACTTTAGACAACTAAGCCACAGCGCTACGTACTTACCACATGTATTAAAACCCTGAGCACTGGTTCATTTCTTATGCAGAAGAAACTCTAAATTTCACAATTGCACTATCAGTAGAGACGTAGCCATGGTAAGTTTGAGGTTGTACGTCAATGGAATTCCCATTTTTAAGATAGGAAGTTTGTTTCTGAGATAATGAAAACAAGGCACTACTGAGATTCGAACTCAGGATCTCCTGTTTACAATACAGGCGCTTTAACCAACTAAGCCACAGCACCACAAGCTTTCCATGTGAAATGCAGGGAACACATAAGAACCAATCGACCATTTCAAGTGGTTAACTTAGCGAAACAACATTGAGTTGAGTTGTATTCCATGCACAGCAAAAACGTGGAACAGGATTTCATTTTCAGTCATGACAATTAAGAAACCAAGTAAATTATGAATAGCATTCATTCAACGACATTGACAATTTGCAGTATGCAATAGATTCTGGTTCAATGACAAGGCCTTATGTTTTGAAATTCTATAATTGAATGATCCATCTTTTAGCACAGCTTCAATTTGGGACTTGTTTTTCTTCCAAGTTATGACACAGAATAGGCAGATTGAAGGAATGCCACAGCAGGGCCAAAAGGAGGAAAAATTAGGAAAGATTGAAAAGTTGGAATTAAAACCCTGAGGACTGGTTCATTTCTTATGCAGAAGAAATTCTTAAAATCACAATTGCATTATTAGTAGAGACGTAGCCAAGGAAAATTTGAGTTATACATCATTGAAATTCCCATTTCTTAGCTAGGAAGTTTGTTTCTGAGATGATGAAGACAAGGCACTGCTGAGATTTGAACTCAGGGTCTCCTGTTTACAAGACAGGCACTTTAGACAACTAAGCCACAGCGCTACGTACTTACCACATGTATTAAAACCCTGAGCACTGGTTCATTTCTTATGCAGAAGAAACTCTAAATTTCACAATTGCACTATCAGTAGAGACGTAGCCATGGTAAGTTTGAGGTTGTACGTCAATGGAATTCCCATTTTTAAGATAGGAAGTTTGTTTCTGAGATGATGAAAACAAGGCACTACTGAGCTTCGAACTCAGGATCTCCTGTTTACAATACAGGCGCTTTAACCAACTAAGCCACAGCACCACAAGCTTTCCATGTGAAATGCAGGGAACACATAAGAACCAATCGACCATTTCAAGTGGTTAACTTAGCGAAACAACATTGAGTTGAGTTGTATTCCATGCACAGCAAAAACGTGGAACAGGATTTCATTTTCAGTCATGACAATTAAGAAACCAAGTAAATTATGAATAGCATTCATTCAACGACATTGACAATTTGCAGTATGCAATAGATTCTGGTTCAATGACAAGGCCTTATGTTTTGAAATTCTATAATTGAATGATCCATCTTTTAGCACAGCTTCAATTTGGGACTTGTTTTTCTTCCAAGTTATGACACAGAATAGGCAGATTGAAGGAATGCCACAGCAGGGCCAAAAGGAGGAAAAATTAGGAAAGATTGAAAAGTTGGAATTAAAACCCTGAGGACTGGTTCATTTCTTATGCAGAAGAAATTCTTAAAATCACAATTGCATTATTAGTAGAGACGTAGCCACGGAAAATTTGAGTTATACGTCATTGAAATTCCCATTTCTTAGCTAGGAAGTTTGTTTCTGAGATGATGAAGACAAGGCACTGCTGAGATTTGAACTCAGGGTCTCCTGTTTACAAGACAGGCACTTTAGACAACTAAGCCACAGCGCTACGTACTTACCACATGTATTAAAACCCTGAGCACTGGTTCATTTCTTATGCAGAAGAAACTCTAAATTTCACAATTGCACTATCAGTAGAGACGTAGCCATGGTAAGTTTGAGGTTGTACGTCAATGGAATTCCCATTTTTAAGATAGGAAGTTTGTTTCTGAGATGATGAAAACAAGGCACTACTGAGCTTCGAACTCAGGATCTCCTGTTTACAATACAGGCGCTTTAACCAACTAAGCCACAGCACCACAAGCTTTCCATGTGAAATGCAGGGAACACATAAGAACCAATCGACCATTTCAAGTGGTTAACTTAGCGAAACAACATTGAGTTGAGTTGTATTCCATGCACAGCAAAAACGTGGAACAGGATTTCATTTTCAGTCATGACAATTAAGAAACCAAGTAAATTATGAATAGCATTCATTCAACGACATTGACAATTTGCAGTATGCAATAGATTCTGGTTCAATGACAAGGCCTTATGTTTTGAAATTCTATAATTGAATGATCCATCTTTTAGCACAGCTTCAATTTGGGACTTGTTTTTCTTCCAAGTTATGACACAGAATAGGCAGATTGAAGGAATGCCACAGCAGAGCCAAAAGGAGGAAAAATTAGGAAAGATTGAAAAGTTGGAATTAAAACCCTGAGGACTGGTTCATTTCTTATGCAGAAGAAATTCTTAAAATCACAATTGCATTATTAGTAGAGACGTAGCCACGGAAAATTTGAGTTATACGTCATTGAAATTCCCATTTCTTAGCTAGGAAGTTTGTTTCTGAGATGATGAAGACAAGGCACTGCTGAGATTTGAACTCAGGGTCTCCTGTTTACAAGACAGGCACTTTAGACAACTAAGCCACAGCGCTACGTACTTACCACATGTATTAAAACCCTGAGCACTGGTTCATTTCTTATGCAGAAGAAACTCTAAATTTCACAATTGCACTATCAGTAGAGACGTAGCCATGGTAAGTTTGAGGTTGTACGTCAATGGAATTCCCATTTTTAAGATAGGAAGTTTGTTTCTGAGATGATGAAAACAAGGCACTACTGAGCTTCGAACTCAGGATCTCCTGTTTACAATACAGGCGCTTTAACCAACTAAGCCACAGCACCACAAGCTTTCCATGTGAAATGCAGGGAACACATAAGAACCAATCGACCATTTCAAGTGGTTAACTTAGCGAAACAACATTGAGTTGAGTTGTATTCCATGCACAGCAAAAACGTGGAACAGGATTTCATTTTCAGTCATGACAATTAAGAAACCAAGTAAATTATGAATAGCATTCATTCAACGACATTGACAATTTGCAGTATGCAATAGATTCTGGTTCAATGACAAGGCCTTATGTTTTGAAATTCTATAATTGAATGATCCATCTTTTAGCACAGCTTCAATTTGGGACTTGTTTTTCTTCCAAGTTATGACACAGAATAGGCAGATTGAAGGAATGCCACAGCAGGGCCAAAAGGAGGAAAAATTAGGAAAGATTGAAAAGTTGGAATTAAAACCCTGAGGACTGGTTCATTTCTTATGCAGAAGAAATTTTTAAAATCACAATTGCATTATTAGTAGAGACGTAGCCACGGAAAATTTGAGTTATACGTCATTGAAATTCCCATTTCTTAGCTAGGAAGTTTGTTTCTGAGATGATGAAGACAAGGCACTGCTGAGATTTGAACTCAGGGTCTCCTGTTTACAAGACAGGCACTTTAGACAACTAAGCCACAGCGCTACGTACTTACCACATGTATTAAAACCCTGAGCACTGGTTCATTTCTTATGCAGAAGAAACTCTAAATTTCACTATCAGTAGAGACACAGCCATGGTAAGTTTGAGGTTGTACGTCAATGGAATTCCCATTTTTAAGATAGGAAGTTTGTTTCTGAGATGATGAAATCAAGGCATTGCTTAGATTCGAACTCAGGATCTCCTGTTTACAAGGCAGGCGCTTTAACCAACTAAGCCACAGCGCCACAAGCTTTCCACGTGAAATGCAGGGAACACATAAGAACCAATCGACCATTTCAAGTGGTTAACTTAGCGAAACAACATTGAGTTGAGTTGTATTCCATGCACAGCAAAAACGTGGAACAGGATTTCATTTTCAGTCATGACAATTAAGAAACCAAGTAAATTATGAATAGCATTCATTCAACGACATTGACAATTTGCAGTATGCAATAGATTCTGGTTCAATGACAAGGCCTTATGTTTTGAAATTCTATAATTGAATGATCCATCTTTTAGCACAGCTTCAATTTGGGACTTGTTTTTCTTCCAAGTTATGACACAGAATAGGCAGATTGAAGGAATGCCACAGCAGGGCCAAAAGGAGGAAAAATTAGGAAAGATTGAAAAGTTGGAATTAAAACCCTGAGGACTGGTTCATTTCTTATGCAGAAGAAATTCTTAAAATCACAATTGCATTATTAGTAGAGACGTAGCCACGGAAAATTTGAGTTATACGTCATTGAAATTCCCATTTCTTAGCTAGGAAGTTTGTTTCTGAGATGATGAAGACAAGGCACTGCTGAGATTTGAACTCAGGGTCTCCTGTTTACAAGACAGGCACTTTAGACAACTAAGCCACAGCGCTACGTACTTACCACATGTATTAAAACCCTGAGCACTGGTTAATTTCTTATGCAGAAGAAACTCTAAATTTCACAATTGCACTATCAGTAGAGACGTAGCCATGGTAAGTTTGAGGTTGTACGTCAATGGAATTCCCATTTTTAAGATAGGAAGTTTGTTTCTGAGATGATGAAAACAAGGCACTACTGAGCTTCGAACTCAGGATCTCCTGTTTACAATACAGGCGCTTTAACCAACTAAGCCACAGCACCACAAGCTTTCCATGTGAAATGCAGGGAACACATAAGAACCAATCGACCATTTCAAGTGGTTAACTTAGCGAAACAACATTGAGTTGAGTTGTATTCCATGCACAGCAAAAACGTGGAACAGGATTTCATTTTCAGTCATGACAATTAAGAAACCAAGTAAATTATGAATAGCATTCATTCAACGACATTGACAATTTGCAGTATGCAATAGATTCTGGTTCAATGACAAGGCCTTATGTTTTGAAATTCTATAATTGAATGATCCATCTTTTAGCACAGCTTCAATTTGGGACTTGTTTTTCTTCCAAGTTATGACACAGAATAGGCAGATTGAAGGAATGCCACAGCAGGGCCAAAAGGAGGAAAAATTAGGAAAGATTGAAAAGTTGGAATTAAAACCCTGAGGACTGGTTCATTTCTTATGCAGAAGAAATTCTTAAAATCACAATTGCATTATTAGTAGAGACGTAGCCACGGAAAATTTGAGTTATACGTCATTGAAATTCCCATTTCTTAGCTAGGAAGTTTGTTTCTGAGATGATGAAGACAAGGCACTGCTGAGATTTGAACTCAGGGTCTCCTGTTTACAAGACAGGCACTTTAGACAACTAAGCCACAGCGCTACGTACTTACCACATGTATTAAAACCCTGAGCACTGGTTCATTTCTTATGCAGAAGAAACTCTAAATTTCACAACTGCACTATCAGTAGAGACGTAGCCATGGTAAGTTTGAGGTTGTACGTCAATGGAATTCCCATTTTTAAGATAGGAAGTTTGTTTCTGAGATGATGAAAACAAGGCACTACTGAGATTCGAACTCAGGATCTCCTGTTTACAATACAGGCGCTTTAACCAACTAAGCCACAGCACCACAAGCTTTCCATGTGAAATGCAGGGAACACATAAGAACCAATCGACCATTTCAAGTGGTTAACTTAGCGAAACAACATTGAGTTGAGTTGTATTCCATGCACAGCAAAAACGTGGAACAGGATTTCATTTTCAGTCATGACAATTAAGAAACCAAGTAAATTATGAATAGCATTCATTCAACGACATTGACAATTTGCAGTATGCAATAGATTCTGGTTCAATGACAAGGCCTTATGTTTTGAAATTCTATAATTGAATGATCCATCTTTTAGCACAGCTTCAATTTGGGACTTGTTTTTCTTCCAAGTTATGACACAGAATAGGCAGATTGAAGGAATGCCACAGCAGGGCCAAAAGGAGGAAAAATTAGGAAAGATTGAAAAGTTGGAATTAAAACCCTGAGGACTGGTTCATTTCTTATGCAGAAGAAATTTTTAAAATCACAATTGCATTATTAGTAGAGACGTAGCCACGGAAAATTTGTGTTATACGTCATTGAAATTCCCATTTCTTAGCTAGGAAGTTTGTTTCTGAGATGATGAAAACAAGGCACTGCTGAGATTTGAACTCAGGGTCTCCTGTTTACAAGACAGGCACTTTAGACAACTAAGCCACAGCGCTACGTACTTACCACATGTATTAAAACCCTGAGCACTGGTTCATTTCTTATGCAGAAGAAACTCTAAATTTCACAATTGCACTATCAGTAGAGACGTAGCCATGGTAAGTTTGAGGTTGTACGTCAATGGAATTCCCATTTTTAAGATAGGAAGTTTGTTTCTGAGATGATGAAAACAAGGCACTGCTGAAATTCGAACTCAGGATCTCCTGTTTACAAGACAGGCGCTTTAACCAACTAAGCCACAGCGCCACAAGCTTTCCTCGTGAAATGCAGGGAACACATAAGAACCAATCGAACATTTCAAGTGGTTAACTTAGCGAAACAACATTGAGTTGAGTTGTATTCCATGCACAGCAAAAACGTGGAACAGGATTTCATTTTCAGTCATGACAATTAAGAAACCAAGTAAATTATGAATAGCATTCATTCAACGACATTGACAATTTGCAGTATGCAATAGATTCTGGTTCAATGACAAGGCCTTATGTTTTGAAATTCTATAATTGAATGATCCATCTTTTAGCACAGCTTCAATTTGGGACTTGTTTTTCTTCCAAGTTATGACACAGAATAGGCAGATTGAAGGAATGCCACAGCAGGGCCAAAAGGAGGAAAAATTAGGAAAGATTGAAAAGTTGGAATTAAAACCCTGAGGACTGGTTCATTTCTTATGCAGAAGAAATTCTTAAAATCACAATTGCATTATTAGTAGAGACGTAGCCACGGAAAATTTGAGTTATACGTCATTGAAATTCCCATTTCTTAGCTAGGAAGTTTGTTTCTGAGATGATGAAGACAAGGCACTGCTGAGATTTGAACTCAGGGTCTCCTGTTTACAAGACAGGCACTTTAGACAACTAAGCCACAGCGCTACGTACTTACCACATGTATTAAAACCCTGAGCACTGGTTAATTTCTTATGCAGAAGAAACTCTAAATTTCACAATTGCACTATCAGTAGAGACGTAGCCATGGTAAGTTTGAGGTTGTACGTCAATGGAATTCCCATTTTTAAGATAGGAAGTTTGTTTCTGAGATGATGAAAACAAGGCACTACTGAGCTTCGAACTCAGGATCTCCTGTTTACAATACAGGCGCTTTAACCAACTAAGCCACAGCACCACAAGCTTTCCATGTGAAATGCAGGGAACACATAAGAACCAATCGACCATTTCAAGTGGTTAACTTAGCGAAACAACATTGAGTTGAGTTGTATTCCATGCACAGCAAAAACGTGGAACAGGATTTCATTTTCAGTCATGACAATTAAGAAACCAAGTAAATTATGAATAGCATTCATTCAACGACATTGACAATTTGCAGTATGCAATAGATTCTGGTTCAATGACAAGGCCTTATGTTTTGAAATTCTATAATTGAATGATCCATCTTTTAGCACAGCTTCAATTTGGGACTTGTTTTTCTTCCAAGTTATGACACAGAATAGGCAGATTGAAGGAATGCCACAGCAGGGCCAAAAGGAGGAAAAATTAGGAAAGATTGAAAAGTTGGAATTAAAACCCTGAGGACTGGTTCATTTCTTATGCAGAAGAAATTCTTAAAATCACAATTGCATTATTAGTAGAGACGTAGCCACGGAAAATTTGAGTTATACGTCATTGAAATTCCCATTTCTTAGCTAGGAAGTTTGTTTCTGAGATGATGAAGACAAGGCACTGCTGAGATTTGAACTCAGGGTCTCCTGTTTACAAGACAGGCACTTTAGACAACTAAGCCACAGCGCTACGTACTTACCACATGTATTAAAACCCTGAGCACTGGTTCATTTCTTATGCAGAAGAAACTCTAAATTTCACAACTGCACTATCAGTAGAGACGTAGCCATGGTAAGTTTGAGGTTGTACGTCAATGGAATTCCCATTTTTAAGATAGGAAGTTTGTTTCTGAGATGATGAAAACAAGGCACTACTGAGATTCGAACTCAGGATCTCCTGTTTACAATACAGGCGCTTTAACCAACTAAGCCACAGCACCACAAGCTTTCCATGTGAAATGCAGGGAACACATAAGAACCAATCGACCATTTCAAGTGGTTAACTTAGCGAAACAACATTGAGTTGAGTTGTATTCCATGCACAGCAAAAACGTGGAACAGGATTTCATTTTCAGTCATGACAATTAAGAAACCAAGTAAATTATGAATAGCATTCATTCAACGACATTGACAATTTGCAGTATGCAATAGATTCTGGTTCAATGACAAGGCCTTATGTTTTGAAATTCTATAATTGAATGATCCATCTTTTAGCACAGCTTCAATTTGGGACTTGTTTTTCTTCCAAGTTATGACACAGAATAGGCAGATTGAAGGAATGCCACAGCAGGGCCAAAAGGAGGAAAAATTAGGAAAGATTGAAAAGTTGGAATTAAAACCCTGAGGACTGGTTCATTTCTTATGCAGAAGAAATTTTTAAAATCACAATTGCATTATTAGTAGAGACGTAGCCACGGAAAATTTGTGTTATACGTCATTGAAATTCCCATTTCTTAGCTAGGAAGTTTGTTTCTGAGATGATGAAAACAAGGCACTGCTGAGATTTGAACTCAGGGTCTCCTGTTTACAAGACAGGCACTTTAGACAACTAAGCCACAGCGCTACGTACTTACCACATGTATTAAAACCCTGAGCACTGGTTCATTTCTTATGCAGAAGAAACTCTAAATTTCACAATTGCACTATCAGTAGAGACGTAGCCATGGTAAGTTTGAGGTTGTACGTCAATGGAATTCCCATTTTTAAGATAGGAAGTTTGTTAAAGAGATGATGAAAACAAGGCACTGCTGAGATTCGAACTCAGGATCTCCTGTTTACAAGACAGGCGCTTTAACCAACTAAGCCACAGCGCCACAAGCTTTCCACGTGAAATGCAGGGAACACATAAGAACCAATCGAACATTTCAAGTGGTTAACTTAGCGAAACAACATTGAGTTGAGTTGTATTCCATGCACAGCAAAAACGTGGAACAGGATTTCATTTTCAGTCATGACAATTAAGAAACCAAGTAAATTATGAATAGCATTCATTCAACGACATTGACAATTTGCAGTATGCAATAGATTCTGGTTCAATGACAAGGCCTTATGTTTTGAAATTCTATAATTGAATGATCCATCTTTTAGCACAGCTTCAATTTGGGACTTGTTTTTCTTCCAAGTTATGACACAGAATAGGCAGATTGAAGGAATGCCACAGCAGGGCCAAAAGGAGGAAAAATTAGGAAAGATTGAAAAGTTGGAATTAAAACCCTGAGGACTGGTTCATTTCTTATGCAGAAGAAATTCTTAAAATCACAATTGCATTATTAGTAGAGACGTAGCCACGGAAAATTTGAGTTATACGTCATTGAAATTCCCATTTCTTAGCTAGGAAGTTTGTTTCTGAGATGATGAAGACAAGGCACTGCTGAGATTTGAACTCAAGGTCTCCTGTTTACAAGACAGGCACTTTAGACAACTAAGCCACAGCGCTACGTACTTACCACATGTATTAAAACCCTGAGCACTGGTTCATTTCTTATGCAGAAGAAACTCTAAATTTCACAATTGCACTATCAGTAGAGACGTAGCCATGGTAAGTTTGAGGTTGTACGTCAATGGAATTCCCATTTTTAAGATAGGAAGTTTGTTTCTGAGATGATGAAAACAAGGCACTGCTGAAATTCGAACTCAGGATCTCCTGTTTACAAGACAGGCGCTTTAACCAACTAAGCCACAGCGCCACAAGCTTTCCTCGTGAAATGCAGGGAACACATAAGAACCAATCGAACATTTCAAGTGGTTAACTTAGCGAAACAACATTGAGTTGAGTTGTATTCCATGCACAGCAAAAACGTGGAACAGGATTTCATTTTCAGTCATGACAATTAAGAAACCAAGTAAATTATGAATAGCATTCATTCAACGACATTGACAATTTGCAGTATGCAATAGATTCTGGTTCAATGACAAGGCCTTATGTTTTGAAATTCTATAATTGAATGATCCATCTTTTAGCACAGCTTCAATTTGGGACTTGTTTTTCTTCCAAGTTATGACACAGAATAGGCAGATTGAAGGAATGCCACAGCAGGGCCAAAAGGAGGAAAAATTAGGAAAGATTGAAAAGTTGGAATTAAAACCCTGAGGACTGGTTCATTTCTTATGCAGAAGAAATTCTTAAAATCACAATTGCATTATTAGTAGAGACGTAGCCACGGAAAATTTGTGTTATACGTCATTGAAATTCCCATTTCTTAGCTAGGAAGTTTGTTTCTGAGATGAT
This sequence comes from Ranitomeya imitator, assembly GCF_032444005.1. Lineage (NCBI taxonomy): Eukaryota > Metazoa > Chordata > Amphibia > Anura > Dendrobatidae > Ranitomeya > Ranitomeya imitator. The sequence goes on along the minus strand of NC_091288.1, from coordinate 140,204,767 downwards.
GAAAACAAGGCACTGCTGAGATTTGAACTCAGGGTCTCCTGTTTACAAGACAGGCACTTTAGACAACTAAGCCACAGCGCTACGTACTTACCACATGTATTAAAACCCTGAGCACTGGTTCATTTCTTATGCAGAAGAAACTCTAAATTTCACAATTGCACTATCAGTAGAGACGTAGCCATGGTAAGTTTGAGGTTGTACGTCAATGGAATTCCCATTTTTAAGATAGGAAGTTTGTTAAAGAGATGATGAAAACAAGGCACTGCTGAGATTCGAACTCAGGATCTCCTGTTTACAAGACAGGCGCTTTAACCAACTAAGCCACAGCGCCACAAGCTTTCCACGTGAAATGCAGGGAACACATAAGAACCAATCGAACATTTCAAGTGGTTAACTTAGCGAAACAACATTGAGTTGAGTTGTATTCCATGCACAGCAAAAACGTGGAACAGGATTTCATTTTCAGTCATGACAATTAAGAAACCAAGTAAATTATGAATAGCATTCATTCAACGACATTGACAATTTGCAGTATGCAATAGATTCTGGTTCAATGACAAGGCCTTATGTTTTGAAATTCTATAATTGAATGATCCATCTTTTAGCACAGCTTCAATTTGGGACTTGTTTTTCTTCCAAGTTATGACACAGAATAGGCAGATTGAAGGAATGCCACAGCAGGGCCAAAAGGAGGAAAAATTAGGAAAGATTGAAAAGTTGGAATTAAAACCCTGAGGACTGGTTCATTTCTTATGCAGAAGAAATTCTTAAAATCACAATTGCATTATTAGTAGAGACGTAGCCACGGAAAATTTGTGTTATACGTCATTGAAATTCCCATTTCTTAGCTAGGAAGTTTGTTTCTGAGATGATGAAAACAAGGCACTGCTGAGATTTTAACTCAGGGTCTCCTGTTTACAAGACAGGCACTTTAGACAACTAAGCCACAGCGCTACGTACTTACCACATGTATTAAAACCCTGAGCACTGGTTCATTTCTTATGCAGAAGAAACTCTAAATTTCACAATTGCACTATCAGTAGAGACGTAGCCATGGTAAGTTTGAGGTTGTACGTCAATGGAATTCCCATTTTTAAGATAGGAAGTTTGTTAAAGAGATGATGAAAACAAGGCACTGCTGAGATTCGAACTCAGGATCTCCTGTTTACAAGACAGGCGCTTTAACCAACTAAGCCACAGCGCCACAAGCTTTCCACGTGAAATGCAGGGAACACATAAGAACCAATCGAACATTTCAAGTGGTTAACTTAGCGAAACAACATTGAGTTGAGTTGTATTCCATGCACAGCAAAAACGTGGAACAGGATTTCATTTTCAGTCATGACAATTAAGAAACCAAGTAAATTATGAATAGCATTCATTCAACGACATTGACAATTTGCAGTATGCAATAGATTCTGGTTCAATGACAAGGCCTTATGTTTTGAAATTCTATAATTGAATGATCCATCTTTTAGCACAGCTTCAATTTGGGACTTGTTTTTCTTCCAAGTTATGACACAGAATAGGCAGATTGAAGGAATGCCACAGCAGGGCCAAAAGGAGGAAAAATTAGGAAAGATTGAAAAGTTGGAATTAAAACCCTGAGGACTGGTTCATTTCTTATGCAGAAGAAATTCTTAAAATCACAATTGCATTATTAGTAGAGACGTAGCCACGGAAAATTTGAGTTATACGTCATTGAAATTCCCATTTCTTAGCTAGGAAGTTTGTTTCTGAGATGATGAAGACAAGGCACTGCTGAGATTTGAACTCAAGGTCTCCTGTTTACAAGACAGGCACTTTAGACAACTAAGCCACAGCGCTACGTACTTACCACATGTATTAAAACCCTGAGCACTGGTTCATTTCTTATGCAGAAGAAACTCTAAATTTCACAATTGCACTATCAGTAGAGACGTAGCCATGGTAAGTTTGAGGTTGTACGTCAATGGAATTCCCATTTTTAAGATAGGAAGTTTGTTTCTGAGATGATGAAAACAAGGCACTGCTGAAATTCGAACTCAGGATCTCCTGTTTACAAGACAGGCGCTTTAACCAACTAAGCCACAGCGCCACAAGCTTTCCTCGTGAAATGCAGGGAACACATAAGAACCAATCGAACATTTCAAGTGGTTAACTTAGCGAAACAACATTGAGTTGAGTTGTATTCCATGCACAGCAAAAACGTGGAACAGGATTTCATTTTCAGTCATGACAATTAAGAAACCAAGTAAATTATGAATAGCATTCATTCAACGACATTGACAATTTGCAGTATGCAATAGATTCTGGTTCAATGACAAGGCCTTATGTTTTGAAATTCTATAATTGAATGATCCATCTTTTAGCACAGCTTCAATTTGGGACTTGTTTTTCTTCCAAGTTATGACACAGAATAGGCAGATTGAAGGAATGCCACAGCAGGGCCAAAAGGAGGAAAAATTAGGAAAGATTGAAAAGTTGGAATTAAAACCCTGAGGACTGGTTCATTTCTTATGCAGAAGAAATTCTTAAAATCACAATTGCATTATTAGTAGAGACGTAGCCACGGAAAATTTGTGTTATACGTCATTGAAATTCCCATTTCTTAGCTAGGAAGTTTGTTTCTGAGATGATGAAAACAAGGCACTGCTGAGATTTTAACTCAGGGTCTCCTGTTTACAAGACAGGCACTTTAGACAACTAAGCCACAGCGCTACGTACTTACCACATGTATTAAAACCCTGAGCACTGGTTCATTTCTTATGCAGAAGAAACTCTAAATTTCACAATTGCACTATCAGTAGAGACGTAGCCATGGTAAGTTTGAGGTTGTACGTCAATGGAATTCCCATTTTTAAGATAGGAAGTTTGTTAAAGAGATGATGAAAACAAGGCACTGCTGAGATTCGAACTCAGGATCTCCTGTTTACAAGACAGGCGCTTTAACCAACTAAGCCACAGCGCCACAAGCTTTCCACGTGAAATGCAGGGAACACATAAGAACCAATCGAACATTTCAAGTGGTTAACTTAGCGAAACAACATTGAGTTGAGTTGTATTCCATGCACAGCAAAAACGTGGAACAGGATTTCATTTTCAGTCATGACAATTAAGAAACCAAGTAAATTATGAATAGCATTCATTCAACGACATTGACAATTTGCAGTATGCAATAGATTCTGGTTCAATGACAAGGCCTTATGTTTTGAAATTCTATAATTGAATGATCCATCTTTTAGCACAGCTTCAATTTGGGACTTGTTTTTCTTCCAAGTTATGACACAGAATAGGCAGATTGAAGGAATGCCACAGCAGGGCCAAAAGGAGGAAAAATTAGGAAAGATTGAAAAGTTGGAATTAAAACCCTGAGGACTGGTTCATTTCTTATGCAGAAGAAATTCTTAAAATCACAATTGCATTATTAGTAGAGACGTAGCCACGGAAAATTTGTGTTATACGTCATTGAAATTCCCATTTCTTAGCTAGGAAGTTTGTTTCTGAGATGATGAAAACAAGGCACTGCTGAGATTTTAACTCAGGGTCTCCTGTTTACAAGACAGGCACTTTAGACAACTAAGCCACAGCGCTACGTACTTACCACATGTATTAAAACCCTGAGCACTGGTTCATTTCTTATGCAGAAGAAACTCTAAATTTCACAATTGCACTATCAGTAGAGACGTAGCCATGGTAAGTTTGAGGTTGTACGTCAATGGAATTCCCATTTTTAAGATAGGAAGTTTGTTAAAGAGATGATGAAAACAAGGCACTGCTGAGATTCGAACTCAGGATCTCCTGTTTACAAGACAGGCGCTTTAACCAACTAAGCCACAGCGCCACAAGCTTTCCACGTGAAATGCAGGGAACACATAAGAACCAATCGAACATTTCAAGTGGTTAACTTAGCGAAACAACATTGAGTTGAGTTGTATTCCATGCACAGCAAAAACGTGGAACAGGATTTCATTTTCAGTCATGACAATTAAGAAACCAAGTAAATTATGAATAGCATTCATTCAACGACATTGACAATTTGCAGTATGCAATAGATTCTGGTTCAATGACAAGGCCTTATGTTTTGAAATTCTATAATTGAATGATCCATCTTTTAGCACAGCTTCAATTTGGGACTTGTTTTTCTTCCAAGTTATGACACAGAATAGGCAGATTGAAGGAATGCCACAGCAGGGCCAAAAGGAGGAAAAATTAGGAAAGATTGAAAAGTTGGAATTAAAACCCTGAGGACTGGTTCATTTCTTATGCAGAAGAAATTCTTAAAATCACAATTGCATTATTAGTAGAGACGTAGCCACGGAAAATTTGTGTTATACGTCATTGAAATTCCCATTTCTTAGCTAGGAAGTTTGTTTCTGAGATGATGAAAACAAGGCACTGCTGAGATTTTAACTCAGGGTCTCCTGTTTACAAGACAGGCACTTTAGACAACTAAGCCACAGCGCTACGTACTTACCACATGTATTAAAACCCTGAGCACTGGTTCATTTCTTATGCAGAAGAAACTCTAAATTTCACAATTGCACTATCAGTAGAGACGTAGCCATGGTAAGTTTGAGGTTGTACGTCAATGGAATTCCCATTTTTAAGATAGGAAGTTTGTTAAAGAGATGATGAAAACAAGGCACTGCTGAGATTCGAACTCAGGATCTCCTGTTTACAAGACAGGCGCTTTAACCAACTAAGCCACAGCGCCACAAGCTTTCCACGTGAAATGCAGGGAACACATAAGAACCAATCGAACATTTCAAGTGGTTAACTTAGCGAAACAACATTGAGTTGAGTTGTATTCCATGCACAGCAAAAACGTGGAACAGGATTTCATTTTCAGTCATGACAATTAAGAAACCAAGTAAATTATGAATAGCATTCATTCAACGACATTGACAATTTGCAGTATGCAATAGATTCTGGTTCAATGACAAGGCCTTATGTTTTGAAATTCTATAATTGAATGATCCATCTTTTAGCACAGCTTCAATTTGGGACTTGTTTTTCTTCCAAGTTATGACACAGAATAGGCAGATTGAAGGAATGCCACAGCAGGGCCAAAAGGAGGAAAAATTAGGAAAGATTGAAAAGTTGGAATTAAAACCCTGAGGACTGGTTCATTTCTTATGCAGAAGAAATTCTTAAAATCACAATTGCATTATTAGTAGAGACGTAGCCACGGAAAATTTGAGTTATACGTCATTGAAATTCCCATTTCTTAGCTAGGAAGTTTGTTTCTGAGATGATGAAGACAAGGCACTGCTGAGATTTGAACTCAGGGTCTCCTGTTTACAAGACAGGCACTTTAGACAACTAAGCCACAGCGCTACGTACTTACCACATGTATTAAAACCCTGAGCACTGGTTAATTTCTTATGCAGAAGAAACTCTAAATTTCACAATTGCACTATCAGTAGAGACGTAGCCATGGTAAGTTTGAGGTTGTACGTCAATGGAATTCCCATTTTTAAGATAGGAAGTTTGTTTCTGAGATGATGAAAACAAGGCACTACTGAGCTTCGAACTCAGGATCTCCTGTTTACAATACAGGCGCTTTAACCAACTAAGCCACAGCACCACAAGCTTTCCATGTGAAATGCAGGGAACACATAAGAACCAATCGACCATTTCAAGTGGTTAACTTAGCGAAACAACATTGAGTTGAGTTGTATTCCATGCACAGCAAAAACGTGGAACAGGATTTCATTTTCAGTCATGACAATTAAGAAACCAAGTAAATTATGAATAGCATTCATTCAACGACATTGACAATTTGCAGTATGCAATAGATTCTGGTTCAATGACAAGGCCTTATGTTTTGAAATTCTATAATTGAATGATCCATCTTTTAGCACAGCTTCAATTTGGGACTTGTTTTTCTTCCAAGTTATGACACAGAATAGGCAGATTGAAGGAATGCCACAGCAGGGCCAAAAGGAGGAAAAATTAGGAAAGATTGAAAAGTTGGAATTAAAACCCTGAGGACTGGTTCATTTCTTATGCAGAAGAAATTCTTAAAATCACAATTGCATTATTAGTAGAGACGTAGCCACGGAAAATTTGAGTTATACGTCATTGAAATTCCCATTTCTTAGCTAGGAAGTTTGTTTCTGAGATGATGAAGACAAGGCACTGCTGAGATTTGAACTCAGGGTCTCCTGTTTACAAGACAGGCACTTTAGACAACTAAGCCACAGCGCTACGTACTTACCACATGTATTAAAACCCTGAGCACTGGTTAATTTCTTATGCAGAAGAAACTCTAAATTTCACAATTGCACTATCAGTAGAGACGTAGCCATGGTAAGTTTGAGGTTGTACGTCAATGGAATTCCCATTTTTAAGATAGGAAGTTTGTTTCTGAGATGATGAAAACAAGGCACTACTGAGCTTCGAACTCAGGATCTCCTGTTTACAATACAGGCGCTTTAACCAACTAAGCCACAGCACCACAAGCTTTCCATGTGAAATGCAGGGAACACATAAGAACCAATCGACCATTTCAAGTGGTTAACTTAGCGAAACAACATTGAGTTGAGTTGTATTCCATGCACAGCAAAAACGTGGAACAGGATTTCATTTTCAGTCATGACAATTAAGAAACCAAGTAAATTATGAATAGCATTCATTCAACGACATTGACAATTTGCAGTATGCAATAGATTCTGGTTCAATGACAAGGCCTTATGTTTTGAAATTCTATAATTGAATGATCCATCTTTTAGCACAGCTTCAATTTGGGACTTGTTTTTCTTCCAAGTTATGACACAGAATAGGCAGATTGAAGGAATGCCACAGCAGGGCCAAAAGGAGGAAAAATTAGGAAAGATTGAAAAGTTGGAATTAAAACCCTGAGGACTGGTTCATTTCTTATGCAGAAGAAATTTTTAAAATCACAATTGCATTATTAGTAGAGACGTAGCCACGGAAAATTTGAGTTATACGTCATTGAAATTCCCATTTCTTAGCTAGGAAGTTTGTTTCTGAGATGATAAAGACAAGGCACTGCTGAGATTTGAACTCAGGGTCTCCTGTTTACAAGACAGGCACTTTAGACAACTAAGCCACAGCGCTACGTACTTACCACATGTATTAAAACCCTGAGCACTGGTTAATTTCTTATGCAGAAGAAACTCTAAATTTCACAATTGCACTATCAGTAGAGACGTAGCCATGGTAAGTTTGAGGTTGTACGTCAATGGAATTCCCATTTTTAAGATAGGAAGTTTGTTTCTGAGATGATGAAAACAAGGCACTACTGAGCTTCGAACTCAGGATCTCCTGTTTACAATACAGGCGCTTTAACCAACTAAGCCACAGCACCACAAGCTTTCCATGTGAAATGCAGGGAACACATAAGAACCAATCGACCATTTCAAGTGGTTAACTTAGCGAAACAACATTGAGTTGAGTTGTATTCCATGCACAGCAAAAACGTGGAACAGGATTTCATTTTCAGTCATGACAATTAAGAAACCAAGTAAATTATGAATAGCATTCATTCAACGACATTGACAATTTGCAGTATGCAATAGATTCTGGTTCAATGACAAGGCCTTATGTTTTGAAATTCTATAATTGAATGATCCATCTTTTAGCACAGCTTCAATTTGGGACTTGTTTTTCTTCCAAGTTATGACACAGAATAGGCAGATTGAAGGAATGCCACAGCAGGGCCAAAAGGAGGAAAAATTAGGAAAGATTGAAAAGTTGGAATTAAAACCCTGAGGACTGGTTCATTTCTTATGCAGAAGAAATTCTTAAAATCACAATTGCATTATTAGTAGAGACGTAGCCACGGAAAATTTGAGTTATACGTCATTGAAATTCCCATTTCTTAGCTAGGAAGTTTGTTTCTGAGATGATGAAAACAAGGCACTGCTGAGATTTGAACTCAGGGTCTCCTGTTTACAAGACAGGCACTTTAGACAACTAAGCCACAGCGCTACGTACTTACCACATGTATTAAAACCCTGAGCACTGGTTCATTTCTTATGCAGAAGAAACTCTAAATTTCACAATTGCACTATCAGTAGAGACGTAGCCATGGTAAGTTTGAGGTTGTACGTCAATGGAATTCCCATTTTTAAGATAGGAAGTTTGTTAAAGAGATGATGAAAACAAGGCACTGCTGAGATTCGAACTCAGGATCTCCTGTTTACAAGACAGGCGCTTTAACCAACTAAGCCACAGCGCCACAAGCTTTCCATGTGAAATGCAGGGAACACATAAGAACCAATCGAACATTTCAAGTGGTTAACTTAGCGAAACAACATTGAGTTGAGTTGTATTCCATGCACAGCAAAAACGTGGAACAGGATTTCATTTTCAGTCATGACAATTAAGAAACCAAGTAAATTATGAATAGCATTCATTCAACGACATTGACAATTTGCAGTATGCAATAGATTCTGGTTCAATGACAAGGCCTTATGTTTTGAAATTCTATAATTGAATGATCCATCTTTTAGCACAGCTTCAATTTGGGACTTGTTTTTCTTCCAAGTTATGACACAGAATAGGCAGATTGAAGGAATGCCACAGCAGGGCCAAAAGGAGGAAAAATTAGGAAAGATTGAAAAGTTGGAATTAAAACCCTGAGGACTGGTTCATTTCTTATGCAGAAGAAATTCTTAAAATCACAATTGCATTATTAGTAGAGACGTAGCCACGGAAAATTTGAGTTATACGTCATTGAAATTCCCATTTCTTAGCTAGGAAGTTTGTTTCTGAGATGATGAAGACAAGGCACTGCTGAGATTTGAACTCAAGGTCTCCTGTTTACAAGACAGGCACTTTAGACAACTAAGCCACAGCGCTACGTACTTACCACATGTATTAAAACCCTGAGCACTGGTTCATTTCTTATGCAGAAGAAACTCTAAATTTCACAATTGCACTATCAGTAGAGACGTAGCCATGGTAAGTTTGAGGTTGTACGTCAATGGAATTCCCATTTTTAAGATAGGAAGTTTGTTTCTGAGATGATGAAAACAAGGCACTGCTGAAATTCGAACTCAGGATCTCCTGTTTACAAGACAGGCGCTTTAACCAACTAAGCCACAGCGCCACAAGCTTTCCTCGTGAAATGCAGGGAACACATAAGAACCAATCGAACATTTCAAGTGGTTAACTTAGCGAAACAACATTGAGTTGAGTTGTATTCCATGCACAGCAAAAACGTGGAACAGGATTTCATTTTCAGTCATGACAATTAAGAAACCAAGTAAATTATGAATAGCATTCATTCAACGACATTGACAATTTGCAGTATGCAATAGATTCTGGTTCAATGACAAGGCCTTATGTTTTGAAATTCTATAATTGAATGATCCATCTTTTAGCACAGCTTCAATTTGGGACTTGTTTTTCTTCCAAGTTATGACACAGAATAGGCAGATTGAAGGAATGCCACAGCAGGGCCAAAAGGAGGAAAAATTAGGAAAGATTGAAAAGTTGGAATTAAAACCCTGAGGACTGGTTCATTTCTTATGCAGAAGAAATTCTTAAAATCACAATTGCATTATTAGTAGAGACGTAGCCACGGAAAATTTGAGTTATACGTCATTGAAATTCCCATTTCTTAGCTAGGAAGTTTGTTTCTGAGATGATGAAGACAAGGCACTGCTGAGATTTGAACTCAGGGTCTCCTGTTTACAAGACAGGCACTTTAGACAACTAAGCCACAGCGCTACGTACTTACCACATGTATTAAAACCCTGAGCACTGGTTAATTTCTTATGCAGAAGAAACTCTAAATTTCACAATTGCACTATCAGTAGAGACGTAGCCATGGTAAGTTTGAGGTTGTACGTCAATGGAATTCCCATTTTTAAGATAGGAAGTTTGTTTCTGAGATGATGAAAACAAGGCACTACTGAGCTTCGAACTCAGGATCTCCTGTTTACAATACAGGCGCTTTAACCAACTAAGCCACAGCACCACAAGCTTTCCATGTGAAATGCAGGGAACACATAAGAACCAATCGACCATTTCAAGTGGTTAACTTAGCGAAACAACATTGAGTTGAGTTGTATTCCATGCACAGCAAAAACGTGGAACAGGATTTCATTTTCAGTCATGACAATTAAGAAACCAAGTAAATTATGAATAGCATTCATTCAACGACATTGACAATTTGCAGTATGCAATAGATTCTGGTTCAATGACAAGGCCTTATGTTTTGAAATTCTATAATTGAATGATCCATCTTTTAGCACAGCTTCAATTTGGGACTTGTTTTTCTTCCAAGTTATGACACAGAATAGGCAGATTGAAGGAATGCCACAGCAGGGCCAAAAGGAGGAAAAATTAGGAAAGATTGAAAAGTTGGAATTAAAACCCTGAGGACTGGTTCATTTCTTATGCAGAAGAAATTCTTAAAATCACAATTGCATTATTAGTAGAGACGTAGCCACGGAAAATTTGAGTTATACGTCATTGAAATTCCCATTTCTTAGCTAGGAAGTTTGTTTCTGAGATGATGAAGACAAGGCACTGCTGAGATTTGAACTCAGGGTCTCCTGTTTACAAGACAGGCACTTTAGACAACTAAGCCACAGCGCTACGTACTTACCACATGTATTAAAACCCTGAGCACTGGTTCATTTCTTATGCAGAAGAAACTCTATATTTCACAATTGCACTATCAGTAGAGACGTAGCCATGGTAAGTTTGAGGTTGTACGTCAATGGAATTCCCATTTTTAAGATAGGAAGTTTGTTTCTGAGATGATGAAAACAAGGCACTACTGAGCTTCGAACTCAGGATCTCCTGTTTACAATACAGGCGCTTTAACCAACTAAGCCACAGCACCACAAGCTTTCCATGTGAAATGCAGGGAACACATAAGAACCAATCGACCATTTCAAGTGGTTAACTTAGCGAAACAACATTGAGTTGAGTTGTATTCCATGCACAGCAAAAACGTGGAACAGGATTTCATTTTCAGTCATGACAATTAAGAAACCAAGTAAATTATGAATAGCATTCATTCAACGACATTGACAATTTGCAGTATGCAATAGATTCTGGTTCAATGACAAGGCCTTATGTTTTGAAATTCTATAATTGAATGATCCATCTTTTAGCACAGCTTCAATTTGGGACTTGTTTTTCTTCCAAGTTATGACACAGAATAGGCAGATTGAAGGAATGCCACAGCAGGGCCAAAAGGAGGAAAAATTAGGAAAGATTGAAAAGTTGGAATTAAAACCCTGAGGACTGGTTCATTTCTTATGCAGAAGACATTCTTAAAATCACAATTGCATTATTAGTAGAGACGTAGCCACGGAAAATTTGAGTTATACGTCATTGAAATTCCCATTTCTTAGCTAGGAAGTTTGTTTCTGAGATGATGAAGACAAGGCACTGCTGAGATTTGAACTCAGGGTCTCCTGTTTACAAGACAGGCACTTTAGACAACTAAGCCACAGCGCTACGTACTTACCACATGTATTAAAACCCTGAGCACTGGTTCATTTCTTATGCAGAAGAAACTCTAAATTTCACAATTGCACTATCAGTAGAGACGTAGCCATGGTAAGTTTGAGGTTGTACGTCAATGGAATTCCCATTTTTAAGATAGGAAGTTTGTTTCTGAGATGATGAAAACAAGGCACTACTGAGATTCGAACTCAGGATCTCCTGTTTACAATACAGGCGCTTTAACCAACTAAGCCACAGCACCACAAGCTTTCCATGTGAAATGCAGGGAACACATAAGAACCAATCGACCATTTCAAGTGGTTAACTTAGCGAAACAACATTGAGTTGAGTTGTATTCCATGCACAGCAAAAACGTGGAACAGGATTTCATTTTCAGTCATGACAATTAAGAAACCAAGTAAATTATGAATAGCATTCATTCAACGACATTGACAATTTGCAGTATGCAATAGATTCTGGTTCAATGACAAGGCCTTATGTTTTGAAATTCTATAATTGAATGATCCATCTTTTAGCACAGCTTCAATTTGGGACTTGTTTTTCTTCCAAGTTATGACACAGAATAGGCAGATTGAAGGAATGCCACAGCAGGGCCAAAAGGAGGAAAAATTAGGAAAGATTGAAAAGTTGGAATTAAAACCCTGAGGACTGGTTCATTTCTTATGCAGAAGAAATTTTTAAAATCACAATTGCATTATTAGTAGAGACGTAGCCACGGAAAATTTGTGTTATACGTCATTGAAATTCCCATTTCTTAGCTAGGAAGTTTGTTTCTGAGATGATGAAAACAAGGCACTGCTGAGATTTGAACTCAGGGTCTCCTGTTTACAAGACAGGCACTTTAGACAACTAAGCCACAGCGCTACGTACTTACCACATGTATTAAAACCCTGAGCACTGGTTCATTTCTTATGCAGAAGAAACTCTAAATTTCACAATTGCACTATCAGTAGAGACGTAGCCATGGTAAGTTTGAGGTTGTACGTCAATGGAATTCCCATTTTTAAGATAGGAAGTTTGTTAAAGAGATGATGAAAACAAGGCACTGCTGAGATTCGAACTCAGGATCTCCTGTTTACAAGACAGGCGCTTTAACCAACTAAGCCACAGCGCCACAAGCTTTCCACGTGAAATGCAGGGAACACATAAGAACCAATCGAACATTTCAAGTGGTTAACTTAGCGAAACAACATTGAGTTGAGTTGTATTCCATGCACAGCAAAAACGTGGAACAGGATTTCATTTTCAGTCATGACAATTAAGAAACCAAGTAAATTATGAATAGCATTCATTCAACGACATTGACAATTTGCAGTATGCAATAGATTCTGGTTCAATGACAAGGCCTTATGTTTTGAAATTCTATAATTGAATGATCCATCTTTTAGCACAGCTTCAATTTGGGACTTGTTTTTCTTCCAAGTTATGACACAGAATAGGCAGATTGAAGGAATGCCACAGCAGGGCCAAAAGGAGGAAAAATTAGGAAAGATTGAAAAGTTGGAATTAAAACCCTGAGGACTGGTTCATTTCTTATGCAGAAGAAATTCTTAAAATCACAATTGCATTATTAGTAGAGACGTAGCCACGGAAAATTTGTGTTATACGTCATTGAAATTCCCATTTCTTAGCTAGGAAGTTTGTTTCTGAGATGATGAAAACAAGGCACTGCTGAGATTTGAACTCAGGGTCTCCTGTTTACAAGACAGGCACTTTAGACAACTAAGCCACAGCGCTACGTACTTACCACATGTATTAAAACCCTGAGCACTGGTTCATTTCTTATGCAGAAGAAACTCTAAATTTCACAATTGCACTATCAGTAGAGACGTAGCCATGGTAAGTTTGAGGTTGTACGTCAATGGAATTCCCATTTTTAAGATAGGAAGTTTGTTAAAGAGATGATGAAAACAAGGCACTGCTGAGATTCGAACTCAGGATCTCCTGTTTACAAGACAGGCGCTTTAACCAACTAAGCCACAGCGCCACAAGCTTTCCACGTGAAATGCAGGGAACACATAAGAACCAATCGAACATTTCAAGTGGTTAACTTAGCGAAACAACATTGAGTTGAGTTGTATTCCATGCACAGCAAAAACGTGGAACAGGATTTCATTTTCAGTCATGACAATTAAGAAACCAAGTAAATTATGAATAGCATTCATTCAACGACATTGACAATTTGCAGTATGCAATAGATTCTGGTTCAATGACAAGGCCTTATGTTTTGAAATTCTATAATTGAATGATCCATCTTTTAGCACAGCTTCAATTTGGGACTTGTTTTTCTTCCAAGTTATGACACAGAGTAGGCAGATTGAAGGAATGCCACAGCAGGGCCAAAAGGAGGAAAAATTAGGAAAGATTGAAAAGTTGGAATTAAAACCCTGAGGACTGGTTCATTTCTTATGCAGAAGAAATTCTTAAAATCACAATTGCATTATTAGTAGAGACGTAGCCACGGAAAATTTGAGTTATACGTCATTGAAATTCCCATTTCTTAGCTAGGAAGTTTGTTTCTGAGATGATGAAGACAAGGCACTGCTGAGATTTGAACTCAAGGTCTCCTGTTTACAAGACAGGCACTTTAGACAACTAAGCCACAGCGCTACGTACTTACCACATGTATTAAAACCCTGAGCACTGGTTCATTTCTTATGCAGAAGAAACTCTAAATTTCACAATTGCACTATCAGTAGAGACGTAGCCATGGTAAGTTTGAGGATGTACGTCAATGGAATTCCCATTTTTAAGATAGGAAGTTTGTTAAAGAGATGATGAAAACAAGGCACTGCTGAGATTCGAACTCAGGATCTCCTGTTTACAAGACAGGCGCTTTAACCAACTAAGCCACAGCGCCACAAGCTTTCCACGTGAAATGCAGGGAACACATAAGAACCAATCGAACATTTCAAGTGGTTAACTTAGCGAAACAACATTGAGTTGAGTTGTATTCCATGCACAGCAAAAACGTGGAACAGGATTTCATTTTCAGTCATGACAATTAAGAAACCAAGTAAATTATGAATAGCATTCATTCAACGACATTGACAATTTGCAGTATGCAATAGATTCTGGTTCAATGACAAGGCCTTATGTTTTGAAATTCTATAATTGAATGATCCATCTTTTAGCACAGCTTCAATTTGGGACTTGTTTTTCTTCCAAGTTATGACACAGAATAGGCAGATTGAAGGAATGCCACAGCAGGGCCAAAAGGAGGAAAAATTAGGAAAGATTGAAAAGTTGGAATTAAAACCCTGAGGACTGGTTCATTTCTTATGCAGAAGAAATTCTTAAAATCACAATTGCATTATTAGTAGAGACGTAGCCAAGGAAAATTTGAGTTATACATCATTGAAATTCCCATTTCTTAGCTAGGAAGTTTGTTTCTGAGATGATGAAAACAAGGCACTGCTGAGATTTGAACTCAGGGTCTCCTGTTTACAAGACAGGCACTTTAGACAACTAAGCCACAGCGCTACGTACTTACCACATGTATTAAAACCCTGAGCACTGGTTCATTTCTTATGCAGAAGAAACTCTAAATTTCACAATTGCACTATCAGTAGAGACGTAGCCATGGTAAGTTTGAGGTTGTACGTCAATGGAATTCCCATTTTTAAGATAGGAAGTTTGTTAAAGAGATGATGAAAACAAGGCACTGCTGAGATTCGAACTCAGGATCTCCTGTTTACAAGACAGGCGCTTTAACCAACTAAGCCACAGCGCCACAAGCTTTCCACGTGAAATGCAGGGAACACATAAGAACCAATCGAACATTTCAAGTGGTTAACTTAGCGAAACAACATTGAGTTGAGTTGTATTCCATGCACAGCAAAAACGTGGAACAGGATTTCATTTTCAGTCATGACAATTAAGAAACCAAGTAAATTATGAATAGCATTCATTCAACGACATTGACAATTTGCAGTATGCAATAGATTCTGGTTCAATGACAAGGCCTTATGTTTTGAAATTCTATAATTGAATGATCCATCTTTTAGCACAGCTTCAATTTGGGACTTGTTTTTCTTCCAAGTTATGACACAGAGTAGGCAGATTGAAGGAATGCCACAGCAGGGCCAAAAGGAGGAAAAATTAGGAAAGATTGAAAAGTTGGAATTAAAACCCTGAGGACTGGTTCATTTCTTATGCAGAAGAAATTCTTAAAATCACAATTGCATTATTAGTAGAGACGTAGCCACGGAAAATTTGAGTTATACGTCATTGAAATTCCCATTTCTTAGCTAGGAAGTTTGTTTCTGAGATGATGAAGACAAGGCACTGCTGAGATTTGAACTCAAGGTCTCCTGTTTACAAGACAGGCACTTTAGACAACTAAGCCACAGCGCTACGTACTTACCACATGTATTAAAACCCTGAGCACTGGTTCATTTCTTATGCAGAAGAAACTCTAAATTTCACAATTGCACTATCAGTAGAGACGTAGCCATGGTAAGTTTGAGGATGTACGTCAATGGAATTCCCATTTTTAAGATAGGAAGTTTGTTAAAGAGATGATGAAAACAAGGCACTGCTGAGATTCGAACTCAGGATCTCCTGTTTACAAGACAGGCGCTTTAACCAACTAAGCCACAGCGCCACAAGCTTTCCACGTGAAATGCAGGGAACACATAAGAACCAATCGAACATTTCAAGTGGTTAACTTAGCGAAACAACATTGAGTTGAGTTGTATTCCATGCACAGCAAAAACGTGGAACAGGATTTCATTTTCAGTCATGACAATTAAGAAACCAAGTAAATTATGAATAGCATTCATTCAACGACATTGACAATTTGCAGTATGCAATAGATTCTGGTTCAATGACAAGGCCTTATGTTTTGAAATTCTATAATTGAATGATCCATCTTTTAGCACAGCTTCAATTTGGGACTTGTTTTTCTTCCAAGTTATGACACAGAATAGGCAGATTGAAGGAATGCCACAGCAGGGCCAAAAGGAGGAAAAATTAGGAAAGATTGAAAAGTTGGAATTAAAACCCTGAGGACTGGTTCATTTCTTATGCAGAAGAAATTCTTAAAATCACAATTGCATTATTAGTAGAGACGTAGCCAAGGAAAATTTGAGTTATACATCATTGAAATTCCCATTTCTTAGCTAGGAAGTTTGTTTCTGAGATGATGAAAACAAGGCACTGCTGAGATTTGAACTCAGGGTCTCCTGTTTACAAGACAGGCACTTTAGACAACTAAGCCACAGCGCTACGTACTTACCACATGTATTAAAACCCTGAGCACTGGTTCATTTCTTATGCAGAAGAAACTCTAAATTTCACAATTGCACTATCAGTAGAGACGTAGCCATGGTAAGTTTGAGGTTGTACGTCAATGGAATTCCCATTTTTAAGATAGGAAGTTTGTTAAAGAGATGATGAAAACAAGGCACTGCTGAGATTCGAACTCAGGATCTCCTGTTTACAAGACAGGCGCTTTAACCAACTAAGCCACAGTGCCACAAGCTTTCCACGTGAAATGCAGGGAACACATAAGAACCAATCGAACATTTCAAGTGGTTAACTTAGCGAAACAACATTGAGTTGAGTTGTATTCCATGCACAGCAAAAACGTGGAACAGGATTTCATTTTCAGTCATGACAATTAAGAAACCAAGTAAATTATGAATAGCATTCATTCAACGACATTGACAATTTGCAGTATGCAATAGATTCTGGTTCAATGACAAGGCCTTATGTTTTGAAATTCTATAATTGAATGATCCATCTTTTAGCACAGCTTCAATTTGGGACTTGTTTTTCTTCCAAGTTATGACACAGAATAGGCAGATTGAAGGAATGCCACAGCAGGGCCAAAAGGAGGAAAAATTAGGAAAGATTGAAAAGTTGGAATTAAAACCCTGAGGACTGGTTCATTTCTTATGCAGAAGAAATTCTTAAAATCACAATTGCATTATTAGTAGAGACGTAGCCACGGAAAATTTGTGTTATACGTCATTGAAATTCCCATTTCTTAGCTAGGAAGTTTGTTTCTGAGATGATGAAAACAAGGCACTGCTGAGATTTGAACTCAGGGTCTCCTGTTTACAAGACAGGCACTTTAGACAACTAAGCCACAGCGCTACGTACTTACCACATGTATTAAAACCCTGAGCACTGGTTCATTTCTTATGCAGAAGAAACTCTAAATTTCACAATTGCACTATCAGTAGAGACGTAGCCATGGTAAGTTTGAGGTTGTACGTCAATGGAATTCCCATTTTTAAGATAGGAAGTTTGTTAAAGAGATGATGAAAACAAGGCACTGCTGAGATTCGAACTCAGGATCTCCTGTTTACAAGACAGGCGCTTTAACCAACTAAGCCACAGCGCCACAAGCTTTCCACGTGAAATGCAGGGAACACATAAGAACCAATCGAACATTTCAAGTGGTTAACTTAGCGAAACAACATTGAGTTGAGTTGTATTCCATGCACAGCAAAAACGTGGAACAGGATTTCATTTTCAGTCATGACAATTAAGAAACCAAGTAAATTATGAATAGCATTCATTCAACGACATTGACAATTTGCAGTATGCAATAGATTCTGGTTCAATGACAAGGCCTTATGTTTTGAAATTCTATAATTGAATGATCCATCTTTTAGCACAGCTTCAATTTGGGACTTGTTTTTCTTCCAAGTTATGACACAGAATAGGCAGATTGAAGGAATGCCACAGCAGGGCCAAAAGGAGGAAAAATTAGGAAAGATTGAAAAGTTGGAATTAAAACCCTGAGGACTGGTTCATTTCTTATGCAGAAGAAATTCTTAAAATCACAATTGCATTATTAGTAGAGACGTAGCCACGGAAAATTTGTGTTATACGTCATTGAAATTCCCATTTCTTAGCTAGGAAGTTTGTTTCTGAGATGATGAAAACAAGGCACTGCTGAGATTTGAACTCAGGGTCTCCTGTTTACAAGACAGGCACTTTAGACAACTAAGCCACAGCGCTACGTACTTACCACATGTATTAAAACCCTGAGCACTGGTTCATTTCTTATGCAGAAGAAACTCTATATTTCACAATTGCACTATCAGTAGAGACGTAGCCATGGTAAGTTTGAGGTTGTACGTCAATGGAATTCCCATTTTTAAGATAGGAAGTTTGTTTCTGAGATGATGAAGACAAGGCACTGCTGAGATTTGAACTCAGGGTCTCCTGTTTACAAGACAGGCACTTTAGACAACTAAGCCACAGCGCTACGTACTTACCACATGTATTAAAACCCTGAGCACTGGTTCATTTCTTATGCAGAAGAAACTCTAAATTTCACAATTGCACTATCAGTAGAGACGTAGCCATGGTAAGTTTGAGGTTGTACGTCAATGGAATTCCCATTTTTAAGATAGGAAGTTTGTTAAAGAGATGATGAAAACAAGGCACTGCTGAGATTCGAACTCAGGATCTCCTGTTTACAAGACAGGCGCTTTAACCAACTAAGCCACAGCGCCACAAGCTTTCCACGTGAAATGCAGGGAACACATAAGAACCAATCGAACATTTCAAGTGGTTAACTTAGCGAAACAACATTGAGTTGAGTTGTATTCCATGCACAGCAAAAACGTGGAACAGGATTTCATTTTCAGTCATGACAATTAAGAAACCAAGTAAATTATGAATAGCATTCATTCAACGACATTGACAATTTGCAGTATGCAATAGATTCTGGTTCAATGACAAGGCCTTATGTTTTGAAATTCTATAATTGAATGATCCATCTTTTAGCACAGCTTCAATTTGGGACTTGTTTTTCTTCCAAGTTATGACACAGAATAGGCAGATTGAAGGAATGCCACAGTAGGGCCAAAAGGAGGAAAAATTAGGAAAGATTGAAAAGTTGGAATTAAAACCCTGAGGACTGGTTCATTTCTTATGCAGAAGAAATTCTTAAAATCACAATTGCATTATTAGTAGAGACGTAGCCACGGAAAATTTGTGTTATACGTCATTGAAATTCCCATTTCTTAGCTAGGAAGTTTGTTTCTGAGATGATGAAAACAAGGCACTGCTGAGATTTGAACTCAGGGTCTCCTGTTTACAAGACAGGCACTTTAGACAACTAAGCCACAGCGCTACGTACTTACCACATGTATTAAAACCCTGAGCACTGGTTCATTTCTTATGCAGAAGAAACTCTATATTTCACAATTGCACTATCAGTAGAGACGTAGCCATGGTAAGTTTGAGGTTGTACGTCAATGGAATTCCCATTTTTAAGATAGGAAGTTTGTTTCTGAGATGATGAAAACAAGGCACTGCTGAGATTCGAACTCAGGATCTCCTGTTTACAAGACAGGCGCTTTAACCAACTAAGCCACAGCGCCACAAGCTTTCCACGTGAAATGCAGGGAACACATAAGAACCAATCGAACATTTCAAGTGGTTAACTTAGCGAAACAACATTGAGTTGAGTTGTATTCCATGCACAGCAAAAACGTGGAACAGGATTTCATTTTCAGTCATGACAATTAAGAAACCAAGTAAATTATGAATAGCATTCATTCAACGACATTGACAATTTGCAGTATGCAATAGATTCTGGTTCAATGACAAGGCCTTATGTTTTGAAATTCTATAATTGAATGATCCATCTTTTAGCACAGCTTCAATTTGGGACTTGTTTTTCTTCCAAGTTATGACACAGAATAGGCAGATTGAAGGAATGCCACAGCAGGGCCAAAAGGAGGAAAAATTAGGAAAGATTGAAAAGTTGGAATTAAAACCCTGAGGACTGGTTCATTTCTTATGCAGAAGAAATTCTTAAAATCACAATTGCATTATTAGTAGAGACGTAGCCAAGGAAAATTTGAGTTATACATCATTGAAATTCCCATTTCTTAGCTAGGAAGTTTGTTTCTGAGATGATGAAGACAAGGCACTGCTGAGATTTGAACTCAGGGTCTCCTGTTTACAAGACAGGCACTTTAGACAACTAAGCCACAGCGCTACGTACTTACCACATGTATTAAAACCCTGAGCACTGGTTCATTTCTTATGCAGAAGAAACTCTAAATTTCACAATTGCACTATCAGTAGAGACGTAGCCATGGTAAGTTTGAGGTTGTACGTCAATGGAATTCCCATTTTTAAGATAGGAAGTTTGTTAAAGAGATGATGAAAACAAGGCACTGCTGAGATTCGAACTCAGGATCTCCTGTTTACAAGACAGGCGCTTTAACCAACTAAGCCACAGCGCCACAAGCTTTCCACGTGAAATGCAGGGAACACATAAGAACCAATCGAACATTTCAAGTGGTTAACTTAGCGAAACAACATTGAGTTGAGTTGTATTCCATGCACAGCAAAAACGTGGAACAGGATTTCATTTTCAGTCATGACAATTAAGAAACCAAGTAAATTATGAATAGCATTCATTCAACGACATTGACAATTTGCAGTATGCAATAGATTCTGGTTCAATGACAAGGCCTTATGTTTTGAAATTCTATAATTGAATGATCCATCTTTTAGCACAGCTTCAATTTGGGACTTGTTTTTCTTCCAAGTTATGACACAGAATAGGCAGATTGAAGGAATGCCACAGCAGGGCCAAAAGGAGGAAAAATTAGGAAAGATTGAAAAGTTGGAATTTAAACCCTGAGGACTGGTTCATTTCTTATGCAGAAGAAATTTTTAAAATCACAATTGCATTATTAGTAGAGACGTAGCCATGGAAAATTTGAGTTATACGTCATTGAAATTCCCATTTCTTAGCTAGGAAGTTTGTTTCTGAGATGATGAAAACAAGGCACTGCTGAGATTTGAACTCAGGGTCTCCTGTTTACAAGACAGGCACTTTAGACAACTAAGCCACAGTGCTGCGTACTTACCACATGAATTAAAACCCTGAGCACTGGTTCATTTCTTATGCAGAAGAAACTCTATATTTCACAATTGCACTATCAGTAGAGACGTAGCCATGGTAAGTTTGAGGTTGTACGTCAATGGAATTCCCATTTTTAAGATAGGAAGTTTGTTAAAGAGATGATGAAAACAAGGCACTGCTGAGATTCGAACTCAGGATCTCCTGTTTACAAGACAGGCGCTTTAACCAACTAAGCCACAGCGCCACAAGCTTTCCACGTGAAATGCAGTGAACACATAAGAACCAATCGAACATTTCAAGTGGTTAACTTAGCGAAACAACATTGAGTTGAGTTGTATTCCATGCACAGCAAAAACGTGGAACAGGATTTCATTTTCAGTCATGACAATTAAGAAACCAAGTAAATTATGAATAGCATTCATTCAACGACATTGACAATTTGCAGTATGCAATAGATTCTGGTTCAATGACAAGGCCTTATGTTTTGAAATTCTATAATTGAATGATCCATCTTTTAGCACAGCTTCAATTTGGGACTTGTTTTTCTTCCAAGTTATGACACAGAATAGGCAGATTGAAGGAATGCCACAGCAGGGCCAAAAGGAGGAAAAATTAGGAAAGATTGAAAAGTTGGAATTAAAACCCTGAGGACTGGTTCATTTCTTATGCAGAAGAAATTCTTAAAATCACAATTGCATTATTAGTAGAGACGTAGCCACGGAAAATTTGTGTTATACGTCATTGAAATTCCCATTTCTTAGCTAGGAAGTTTGTTTCTGAGATGATGAAAACAAGGCACTGCTGAGATTTGAACTCAGGGTCTCCTGTTTACAAGACAGGCACTTTAGACAACTAAGCCACAGCGCTACGTACTTACCACATGTATTAAAACCCTGAGCACTGGTTCATTTCTTATGCAGAAGAAACTCTATATTTCACAATTGCACTATCAGTAGAGACGTAGCCATGGTAAGTTTGAGGTTGTACGTCAATGGAATTCCCATTTTTAAGATAGGAAGTTTGTTTCTGAGATGATGAAAACAAGGCACTGCTGAGATTCGAACTCAGGATCTCCTGTTTACAAGACAGGCGCTTTAACCAACTAAGCCACAGCGCCACAAGCTTTCCACGTGAAATGCAGGGAACACATAAGAACCAATCGAACATTTCAAGTGGTTAACTTAGCGAAACAACATTGAGTTGAGTTGTATTCCATGCACAGCAAAAACGTGGAACAGGATTTCATTTTCAGTCATGACAATTAAGAAACCAAGTAAATTATGAATAGCATTCATTCAACGACATTGACAATTTGCAGTATGCAATAGATTCTGGTTCAATGACAAGGCCTTATGTTTTGAAATTCTATAATTGAATGATCCATCTTTTAGCACAGCTTCAATTTGGGACTTGTTTTTCTTCCAAGTTATGACACAGAATAGGCAGATTGAAGGAATGCCACAGCAGGGCCAAAAGGAGGAAAAATTAGGAAAGATTGAAAAGTTGGAATTAAAACCCTGAGGACTGGTTCATTTCTTATGCAGAAGAAATTCTTAAAATCACAATTGCATTATTAGTAGAGACGTAGCCACGGAAAATTTGTGTTATACGTCATTGAAATTCCCATTTCTTAGCTAGGAAGTTTGTTTCTGAGATGATGAAAACAAGGCACTGCTGAGATTTGAACTCAGGGTCTCCTGTTTACAAGACAGGCACTTTAGACAACTAAGCCACAGCGCTACGTACTTACCACATGTATTAAAACCCTGAGCACTGGTTCATTTCTTATGCAGAAGAAACTCTAAATTTCACAATTGCACTATCAGTAGAGACATAGCCATGGTAAGTTTGAGGTTGTACGTCAATGGAATTCCCATTTTTAAGATAGGAAGTTTGTTAAAGAGATGATGAAAACAAGGCACTGCTGAGATTCGAACTCAGGATCTCCTGTTTACAAGACAGGCGCTTTAACCAACTAAGCCACAGCGCCACAAGCTTTCCACGTGAAATGCAGTGAACACATAAGAACCAATCGAACATTTCAAGTGGTTAACTTAGCGAAACAACATTGAGTTGAGTTGTATTCCATGCACAGCAAAAACGTGGAACAGGATTTCATTTTCAGTCATGACATTTAAGAAACCAAGTAAATTATGAATAGCATTCATTCAACGACATTGACAATTTGCAGTATGCAATAGATTCTGGTTCAATGACAAGGCCTTATGTTTTGAAATTCTATAATTGAATGATCCATCTTTTAGCACAGCTTCAATTTGGGACTTGTTTTTCTTCCAAGTTATGACACAGAATAGGCAGATTGAAGGAATGCCACAGCAGGGCCAAAAGGAGGAAAAATTAGGAAAGATTGAAAAGTTGGAATTAAAACCCTGAGGACTGGTTCATTTCTGATGCAGAAGAAATTCTTAAAATCACAATTGCATTATTAGTAGAGACGTAGCCACGGAAAATTTGAGTTATACGTCATTGAAATTCCCATTTCTTAGCTAGGAAGTTTGTTTCTGAGATGATGAAAACAAGGCACTGCTGAGATTTGAACTCAGGGTCTCCTGTTTACAAGACAGGCACTTTAGACAACTAAGCCACAGCGCTACGTACTTACCACATGTATTAAAACCCTGAGCACTGGTTCATTTCTTATGCAGAAGAAACTCTAAATTTCACAATTGCACTATCAGTAGAGACATAGCCATGGTAAGTTTGAGGTTGTACGTCAATGGAATTCCCATTTTTAAGATAGGAAGTTTGTTAAAGAGATGATGAAAACAAGGCACTGCTGAGATTCGAACTCAGGATCTCCTGTTTACAAGACAGGTGCTTTAACCAACTAAGCCACAGCGCCACAAGCTTTCCACGTGAAATGCAGGGAACACATAAGAACCAATCGAACATTTCAAGTGGTTAACTTAGCGAAACAACATTGAGTTGAGTTGTATTCCATGCACAGCAAAAACGTGGAACAGGATTTCATTTTCAGTCATGACAATTAAGAAACCAAGTAAATTATGAATAGCATTCATTCAACGACATTGACAATTTGCAGTATGCAATAGATTCTGGTTCAATGACAAGGCCTTATGTTTTGAAATTCTATAATTGAATGATCCATCTTTTAGCACAGCTTCAATTTGGGACTTGTTTTTCTTCCAAGTTATGACACAGAATAGGCAGATTGAAGGAATGCCACAGCAGGGCCAAAAGGAGGAAAAATTAGGAAAGATTGAAAAGTTGGAATTAAAACCCTGAGGACTGGTTCATTTCTTATGCAGAAGAAATTCTTAAAATCACAATTGCATTATTAGTAGAGACGTAGCCACGGAAAATTTGAGTTATACATCATTGAAATTCCCATTTCTTAGCTAGGAAGTTTGTTTCTGAGATGATGAAGACAAGGCACTGCTGAGATTTGAACTCAGGGTCTCCTGTTTACAAGACAGGCACTTTAGACAACTAAGCCACAGCACTACGTACTTACCACATGTATTAAAACCCTGAGCACTGGTTCATTTCTTATGCAGAAGAAACTCTAAATTTCACTATCAGTAGAGAAGTAGCCATGGTAAGTTTGAGGTTGTACGTCAATGGAATTTCCATTTTTAGGATAGGAAGTTTGTTTCTGAGATGATGAAAACAAGGCACTGCTGAAATTCGAACTCAGGATCTCCTGTTTACAAGACAGGCGCTTTAACCAACTAAGCCACAGCGCCACAAGCTTTCCACGTGAAATGCAGGGAACACATAAGAACCAATCGAACATTTCAAGTGGTTAACTTAGCGAAACAACATTGAGTTGAGTTGTATTCCATGCACAGCAAAAACGTGGAACAGGATTTCATTTTCAGTCATGACAATTAAGAAACCAAGTAAATTATGAATAGCATTCATTCAACGACATTGACAATTTGCAGTATGCAATAGATTCTGGTTCAATGACAAGGCCTTATGTTTTGAAATTCTATAATTGAATGATCCATCTTTTAGCACAGCTTCAATTTGGGACTTGTTTTTCTTCCAAGTTATGACACAGAATAGGCAGATTGAAGGAATGCCAGAGCAGGGCCAAAAGGAGGAAAAATTAGGAAAGATTGAAAAGTTGGAATTAAAACCCTGAGGACTGGTTCATTTCTTATGCAGAAGAAATTCTTAAAATCACAATTGCATTATTAGTAGAGACGTAGCCACGGAAAATTTGTGTTATACGTCATTGAAATTCCCATTTCTTAGCTAGGAAGTTTGTTTCTGAGATGATGAAAACAAGGCACTGCTGAAATTTGAACTCAGGGTCTCCTGTTTACAAGACAGGCACTTTAGACAACTAAGCCACAGCGCTACGTACTTACCACATGTATTAAAACCCTTAGCACTGGTTCATTTCTTATGCAGAAGAAATTCTTAAAATCACAATTGCATTATTAGTAGAGACGTAGCCACGGAAAATTTGAGTTATACGTCATTGAAATTCCCATTTCTTAGCTATGAAGTTTGTTTCTGACATGAATGATGAAAACAAGGCACTGCTGAGATTTGAACTCAGGGTCTTCTGTTTACAAGACAGGCACTTTAGACAACTAAGCCACAGCGCTACATACTTACCACATGTATTAAAACCCTGAGCACTGGTTCATTTCTTATGCAGAAGAAACTCCAAATTTCACAATTGCTTTATCAGTAGAGACGTAGCCATGGTAAGTTTGAGGTTGTACGTCAATGGAATTCCCATTTTTAAGATAGGAAGTTTGTTTCTGAGATGATGAAAACAAGGCACTGCTGAGATTCGAACTCAGGATCTCCTGTTTACAAGACAGGCGCTTTAACCAACTAAGCCACAGCGCCACAAGGTTTCCTCGTGAAATGCAGGGAACACATAAGAACCAATCGAACATTTCAAGTGGTTAACTTAGCGAAACAACATTGAGTTGATTTGTATTCCATGCACAGCAAAAACGTGGAACAGGATTTCATTTTCAGTCATGACAATTAAGAAACCAAGTAAATTATGAATAGCATTCATTCAACGACATTGACAATTTACAGTATGCAATAGATTCTGGTTCAATGACAAGGCCTTATGTTTTGAAATTCTATAATTGAATGATCCATCTTTTAGCACAGATTCAATTTGGGACTTGTTTTTCTTCCTAGTTATGACACAGAATAGGCAGATTGAAGGAATGCCACAGCAGGGCCAAAAGGAGGAAAAATTAGGAAAGATTGAAAAGTTGGAATTAAAACCCTGAGGACTGGTTCATTTCTTATGCAGAAGAAATTCTTAAAATCACAATTGCATTATTAGTAGAGACGTAGCCACGGAAAATTTGTGTTATACGTCATTGAAATTCCCATTTCTTAGCTAGGAAGTTTGTTTCTGAGATGATGAAAACAAGGCACTGCTGAGATTTGAACTCAGGGTCTCCTGTTTACAAGACAGGCACTTTAGACAACTAAGCCACAGCGCTACGTACTTACCACATGTATTAAAACCCTGAGCACTGGTTCATTTCTTATGCAGAAGAAACTCTAAATTTCACAATTGCACTATCAGTAGAGACA
Organism: Ranitomeya imitator; assembly: GCF_032444005.1. Lineage (NCBI taxonomy): Eukaryota > Metazoa > Chordata > Amphibia > Anura > Dendrobatidae > Ranitomeya > Ranitomeya imitator. Next base: position 140,177,907 of record NC_091288.1, on the reverse strand, counting down.
TAGCCATGGTAAGTTTGAGGTTGTACGTCAATGGAATTCCCATTTTTAAGATAGGAAGTTTGTTAAAGAGATGATGAAAACAAGGCACTGCTGAGATTCGAACTCAGGATCTCCTGTTTACAAGACAGGTGCTTTAACCAACTAAGCCACAGCGCCACAAGCTTTCCACGTGAAATGCAGGGAACACATAAGAACCAATCGAACATTTCAAGTGGTTAACTTAGCGAAACAACATTGAGTTGAGTTGTATTCCATGCACAGCAAAAACGTGGAACAGGATTTCATTTTCAGTCATGACAATTAAGAAACCAAGTAAATTATGAATAGCATTCATTCAACGACATTGACAATTTGCAGTATGCAATAGATTCTGGTTCAATGACAAGGCCTTATGTTTTGAAATTCTATAATTGAATGATCCATCTTTTAGCACAGCTTCAATTTGGGACTTGTTTTTCTTCCAAGTTATGACACAGAATAGGCAGATTGAAGGAATGCCACAGCAGGGCCAAAAGGAGGAAAAATTAGGAAAGATTGAAAAGTTGGAATTAAAACCCTGAGAACTGGTTCATTTCTTATGCAGAAGAAATTCTTAAAATCACAATTGCATTATTAGTAGAGACGTAGCCACGGAAAATTTGAGTTATACGTCATTGAAATTCCCATTTCTTAGCTAGGAAGTTTGTGTCTGAGATGATGAAGACAAGGCACTGCTGAGATTTGAACTCAGGGTCTCCTGTTTACAAGACAGGCACTTTAGACAACTAAGCCACAGCACTACGTACTTACCACATGTATTAAAACCCTGAGCACTGGTTCATTTCTTATGCAGAAGAAACTCTAAATTTCACTATCAGTAGAGAAGTAGCCATGGTAAGTTTGAGGTTGTACGTCAATGGAATTTCCATTTTTAAGATAGGAAGTTTGTTTCTGAGATGATGAAAACAAGGCACTGCTGAAATTCGAACTCAGGATCTCCTGTTTACAAGACAGGCGCTTTAACCAACTAAGCCACAGCGCCACAAGCTTTCCACGTGAAATGCAGGGAACACATAAGAACCAATCGAACATTTCAAGTGGTTAACTTAGCGAAACAACATTGAGTTGAGTTGTATTCCATGCACAGCAAAAACGTGGAACAGGATTTCATTTTCAGTCATGACAATTAAGAAACCAAGTAAATTATGAATAGCATTCATTCAACGACATTGACAATTTGCAGTATGCAATAGATTCTGGTTCAATGACAAGGCCTTATGTTTTGAAATTCTATAATTGAATGATCCATCTTTTAGCACAGCTTCAATTTGGGACTTGTTTTTCTTCCAAGTTATGACACAGAATAGGCAGATTGAAGGAATGCCAGAGCAGGGCCAAAAGGAGGAAAAATTAGGAAAGATTGAAAAGTTGGAATTAAAACCCTGAGGACTGGTTCATTTCTTATGCAGAAGAAATTCTTAAAATCACAATTGCATTATTAGTAGAGACGTAGCCACGGAAAATTTGTGTTATACGTCATTGAAATTCCCATTTCTTAGCTAGGAAGTTTGTTTCTGAGATGATGAAAACAAGGCACTGCTGAAATTTGAACTCAGGGTCTCCTGTTTACAAGACAGGCACTTTAGACAACTAAGCCACAGCGCTACGTACTTACCACATGTATTAAAACCCTTAGCACTGGTTCATTTCTTATGCAGAAGAAATTCTTAAAATCACAATTGCATTATTAGTAGAGACGTAGCCACGGAAAATTTGAGTTATACGTCATTGAAATTCCCATTTCTTAGCTATGAAGTTTGTTTCTGAGATGATGAAAACAAGGCACTGCTGAGATTTGAACTCAGGGTCTCCTGTTTACAAGACAGGCACTTTAGACAACTAAGCCACAGCGCTACGTACTTACCACATGTATTAAAACCCTGAGCACTGGTTCATTTCTTATGCAGAAGAAACTCTAAATTTCACAATTGCACTATCAGTAGAGACATAGCCATGGTAAGTTTGAGGTTGTACGTCAATGGAATTCCCATTTTTAAGATAGGAAGTTTGTTAAAGAGATGATGAAAACAAGGCACTGCTGAGATTCGAACTCAGGATCTCCTGTTTACAAGACAGGCGCTTTAACCAACTAAGCCACAGCGCCACAAGCTTTCCACGTGAAATGCAGTGAACACATAAGAACCAATCGAACATTTCAAGTGGTTAACTTAGCGAAACAACATTGAGTTGAGTTGTATTCCATGCACAGCAAAAACGTGGAACAGGATTTCATTTTCAGTCATGACATTTAAGAAACCAAGTAAATTATGAATAGCATTCATTCAACGACATTTACAATTTGCAGTATGCAATAGATTCTGGTTCAATGACAAGGCCTTATGTTTTGAAATTCTATAATTGAATGATCCATCTTTTAGCACAGCTTCAATTTGGGACTTGTTTTTCTTCCAAGTTATGACACAGAATAGGCAGATTGAAGGAATGCCACAGCAGGGCCAAAAGGAGGAAAAATTAGGAAAGATTGAAAAGTTGGAATTAAAACCCTGAGGACTGGTTCATTTCTTATGCAGAAGAAATTCTTAAAATCACAATTGCATTATTAGTAGAGACGTAGCCACGGAAAATTTGTGTTATACGTCATTGAAATTCCCATTTCTTAGCTAGGAAGTTTGTTTCTGAGATGATGAAAACAAGGCACTGCTGAGATTTGAACTCAGGGTCTCCTGTTTACAAGACAGGCACTTTAGACAACTAAGCCACAGCGCTACGTACTTACCACATGTATTAAAACCCTGAGCACTGGTTCATTTCTTATGCAGAAGAAACTCTAAATTTCACAATTGCACTATCAGTAGAGACATAGCCATGGTAAGTTTGAGGTTGTACGTCAATGGAATTCCCATTTTTAAGATAGGAAGTTTGTTAAAGAGATGATGAAAACAAGGCACTGCTGAGATTCGAACTCAGGATCTCCTGTTTACAAGACAGGCGCTTTAACCAACTAAGCCACAGCGCCACAAGCTTTCCACGTGAAATGCAGTGAACACATAAGAACCAATCGAACATTTCAAGTGGTTAACTTAGCGAAACAACATTGAGTTGAGTTGTATTCCATGCACAGCAAAAACGTGGAACAGGATTTCATTTTCAGTCATGACATTTAAGAAACCAAGTAAATTATGAATAGCATTCATTCAACGACATTGACAATTTGCAGTATGCAATAGATTCTGGTTCAATGACAAGGCCTTATGTTTTGAAATTCTATAATTGAATGATCCATCTTTTAGCACAGCTTCAATTTGGGACTTGTTTTTCTTCCAAGTTATGACACAGAATAGGCAGATTGAAGGAATGCCAGAGCAGGGCCAAAAGGAGGAAAAATTAGGAAAGATTGAAAAGTTGGAATTAAAACCCTGAGGACTGGTTCATTTCTTATGCAGAAGAAATTCTTAAAATCACAATTGCATTATTAGTAGAGACGTAGCCACGGAAAATTTGTGTTATACGTCATTGAAATTCCCATTTCTTAGCTAGGAAGTTTGTTTCTGAGATGATGAAAACAAGGCACTGCTGAAATTTGAACTCAGGGTCTCCTGTTTACAAGACAGGCACTTTAGACAACTAAGCCACAGCGCTACGTACTTACCACATGTATTAAAACCCTTAGCACTGGTTCATTTCTTATGCAGAAGAAATTCTTAAAATCACAATTGCATTATTAGTAGAGACGTAGCCACGGAAAATTTGTGTTATACGTCATTGAAATTCCCATTTCTTAGCTAGGAAGTTTGTTTCTGAGATGATGAAAACAAGGCACTGCTGAGATTTGAACTCAGGGTCTCCTGTTTACAAGACAGGCACTTTAGACAACTAAGCCACAGCGCTACGTACTTACCACATGTATTAAAACCCTGAGCACTGGTTCATTTCTTATGCAGAAGAAACTCTAAATTTCACAATTGCACTATCAGTAGAGACATAGCCATGGTAAGTTTGAGGTTGTACGTCAATGGAATTCCCATTTTTAAGATAGGAAGTTTGTTAAAGAGATGATGAAAACAAGGCACTACTGAGATTCGAACTCAGGATCTCCTGTTTACAAGACAGGCGCTTTAACCAACTAAGCCACAGCGCCACAAGCTTTCCACGTGAAATGCAGTGAACACATAAGAACCAATCGAACATTTCAAGTGGTTAACTTAGCGAAACAACATTGAGTTGAGTTGTATTCCATGCACAGCAAAAACGTGGAACAGGATTTCATTTTCAGTCATGACATTTAAGAAACCAAGTAAATTATGAATAGCATTCATTCAACGACATTGACAATTTGCAGTATGCAATAGATTCTGGTTCAATGACAAGGCCTTATGTTTTGAAATTCTATAATTGAATGATCCATCTTTTAGCACAGCTTCAATTTGGGACTTGTTTTTCTTCCAAGTTATGACACAGAATAGGCAGATTGAAGGAATGCCACAGCAGGGCCAAAAGGAGGAAAAATTAGGAAAGATTGAAAAGTTGGAATTAAAACCCTGAGGACTGGTTCATTTCTTATGCAGAAGAAATTCTTAAAATCACAATTGCATTATTAGTAGAGACGTAGCCACGGAAAATTTGTGTTATACGTCATTGAAATTCCCATTTCTTAGCTAGGAAGTTTGTTTCTGAGATGATGAAAACAAGGCACTGCTGAGATTTGAACTCAGGGTCTCCTGTTTACAAGACAGGCACTTTAGACAACTAAGCCACAGCGCTACGTACTTACCACATGTATTAAAACCCTGAGCACTGGTTCATTTCTTATGCAGAAGAAACTCTATATTTCACAATTGCACTATCAGTAGAGACGTAGCCATGGTAAGTTTGAGGTTGTACGTCAATGGAATTCCCATTTTTAAGATAGGAAGTTTGTTTCTGAGATGATGAAAACAAGGCACTGCTGAGATTCGAACTCAGGATCTCCTGTTTACAAGACAGGCGCTTTAACCAACTAAGCCACAGCGCCACAAGCTTTCCACGTGAAATGCAGGGAACACATAAGAACCAATCGAACATTTCAAGTGGTTAACTTAGCGAAACAACATTGAGTTGAGTTGTATTCCATGCACAGCAAAAACGTGGAACAGGATTTCATTTTCAGTCATGACAATTAAGAAACCAAGTAAATTATGAATAGCATTCATTCAACGACATTGACAATTTGCAGTATGCAATAGATTCTGGTTCAATGACAAGGCCTTATGTTTTGAAATTCTATAATTGAATGATCCATCTTTTAGCACAGCTTCAATTTGGGACTTGTTTTTCTTCCAAGTTATGACACAGAATAGGCAGATTGAAGGAATGCCACAGCAGGGCCAAAAGGAGGAAAAATTAGGAAAGATTGAAAAGTTGGAATTAAAACCCTGAGGACTGGTTCATTTCTTATGCAGAAGAAATTCTTAAAATCACAATTGCATTATTAGTAGAGACGTAGCCACGGAAAATTTGTGTTATACGTCATTGAAATTCCCATTTCTTAGCTAGGAAGTTTGTTTCTGAGATGATGAAAACAAGGCACTGCTGAGATTTGAACTCAGGGTCTCCTGTTTACAAGACAGGCACTTTAGACAACTAAGCCACAGCGCTACGTACTTACCACATGTATTAAAACCCTGAGCACTGGTTCATTTCTTATGCAGAAGAAACTCTAAATTTCACAATTGCACTATCAGTAGAGACATAGCCATGGTAAGTTTGAGGTTGTACGTCAATGGAATTCCCATTTTTAAGATAGGAAGTTTGTTAAAGAGATGATGAAAACAAGGCACTGCTGAGATTCGAACTCAGGATCTCCTGTTTACAAGACAGGCGCTTTAACCAACTAAGCCACAGCGCCACAAGCTTTCCACGTGAAATGCAGTGAACACATAAGAACCAATCGAACATTTCAAGTGGTTAACTTAGCGAAACAACATTGAGTTGAGTTGTATTCCATGCACAGCAAAAACGTGGAACAGGATTTCATTTTCAGTCATGACATTTAAGAAACCAAGTAAATTATGAATAGCATTCATTCAACGACATTGACAATTTGCAGTATGCAATAGATTCTGGTTCAATGACAAGGCCTTATGTTTTGAAATTCTATAATTGAATGATCCATCTTTTAGCACAGCTTCAATTTGGGACTTGTTTTTCTTCCAAGTTATGACACAGAATAGGCAGATTGAAGGAATGCCACAGCAGGGCCAAAAGGAGGAAAAATTAGGAAAGATTGAAAAGTTGGAATTAAAACCCTGAGGACTGGTTCATTTCTGATGCAGAAGAAATTCTTAAAATCACAATTGCATTATTAGTAGAGACGTAGCCACGGAAAATTTGAGTTATACGTCATTGAAATTCCCATTTCTTAGCTAGGAAGTTTGTTTCTGAGATGATGAAAACAAGGCACTGCTGAGATTTGAACTCAGGGTCTCCTGTTTACAAGACAGGCACTTTAGACAACTAAGCCACAGCGCTACGTACTTACCACATGTATTAAAACCCTGAGCACTGGTTCATTTCTTATGCAGAAGAAACTCTAAATTTCACAATTGCACTATCAGTAGAGACATAGCCATGGTAAGTTTGAGGTTGTACGTCAATGGAATTCCCATTTTTAAGATAGGAAGTTTGTTAAAGAGATGATGAAAACAAGGCACTGCTGAGATTCGAACTCAGGATCTCCTGTTTACAAGACAGGTGCTTTAACCAACTAAGCCACAGCGCCACAAGCTTTCCACGTGAAATGCAGGGAACACATAAGAACCAATCGAACATTTCAAGTGGTTAACTTAGCGAAACAACATTGAGTTGAGTTGTATTCCATGCACAGCAAAAACGTGGAACAGGATTTCATTTTCAGTCATGACAATTAAGAAACCAAGTAAATTATGAATAGCATTCATTCAACGACATTGACAATTTGCAGTATGCAATAGATTCTGGTTCAATGACAAGGCCTTATGTTTTGAAATTCTATAATTGAATGATCCATCTTTTAGCACAGCTTCAATTTGGGACTTGTTTTTCTTCCAAGTTATGACACAGAATAGGCAGATTGAAGGAATGCCACAGCAGGGCCAAAAGGAGGAAAAATTAGGAAAGATTGAAAAGTTGGAATTAAAACCCTGAGGACTGGTTCATTTCTTATGCAGAAGAAATTCTTAAAATCACAATTGCATTATTAGTAGAGACGTAGCCACGGAAAATTTGAGTTATACATCATTGAAATTCCCATTTCTTAGCTAGGAAGTTTGTTTCTGAGATGATGAAGACAAGGCACTGCTGAGATTTGAACTCAGGGTCTCCTGTTTACAAGACAGGCACTTTAGACAACTAAGCCACAGCACTACGTACTTACCACATGTATTAAAACCCTGAGCACTGGTTCATTTCTTATGCAGAAGAAACTCTAAATTTCACTATCAGTAGAGAAGTAGCCATGGTAAGTTTGAGGTTGTACGTCAATGGAATTTCCATTTTTAAGATAGGAAGTTTGTTTCTGAGATGATGAAAACAAGGCACTGCTGAAATTCGAACTCAGGATCTCCTGTTTACAAGACAGGCGCTTTAACCAACTAAGCCACAGCGCCACAAGCTTTCCACGTGAAATGCAGGGAACACATAAGAACCAATCGAACATTTCAAGTGGTTAACTTAGCGAAACAACATTGAGTTGAGTTGTATTCCATGCACAGCAAAAACGTGGAACAGGATTTCATTTTCAGTCATGACAATTAAGAAACCAAGTAAATTATGAATAGCATTCATTCAACGACATTGACAATTTGCAGTATGCAATAGATTCTGGTTCAATGACAAGGCCTTATGTTTTGAAATTCTATAATTGAATGATCCATCTTTTAGCACAGCTTCAATTTGGGACTTGTTTTTCTTCCAAGTTATGACACAGAATAGGCAGATTGAAGGAATGCCAGAGCAGGGCCAAAAGGAGGAAAAATTAGGAAAGATTGAAAAGTTGGAATTAAAACCCTGAGGACTGGTTCATTTCTTATGCAGAAGAAATTCTTAAAATCACAATTGCATTATTAGTAGAGACGTAGCCACGGAAAATTTGTGTTATACGTCATTGAAATTCCCATTTCTTAGCTAGGAAGTTTGTTTCTGAGATGATGAAAACAAGGCACTGCTGAAATTTGAACTCAGGGTCTCCTGTTTACAAGACAGGCACTTTAGACAACTAAGCCACAGCGCTACGTACTTACCACATGTATTAAAACCCTTAGCACTGGTTCATTTCTTATGCAGAAGAAATTCTTAAAATCACAATTGCATTATTAGTAGAGACGTAGCCACGGAAAATTTGAGTTATACGTCATTGAAATTCCCATTTCTTAGCTATGAAGTTTGTTTCTGACATGAATGATGAAAACAAGGCACTGCTGAGATTTGAACTCAGGGTCTTCTGTTTACAAGACAGGCACTTTAGACAACTAAGCCACAGCGCTACATACTTACCACATGTATTAAAACCCTGAGCACTGGTTCATTTCTTATGCAGAAGAAACTCCAAATTTCACAATTGCTTTATCAGTAGAGACGTAGCCATGGTAAGTTTGAGGTTGTACGTCAATGGAATTCCCATTTTTAAGATAGGAAGTTTGTTTCTGAGATGATGAAAACAAGGCACTGCTGAGATTCGAACTCAGGATCTCCTGTTTACAAGACAGGCGCTTTAACCAACTAAGCCACAGCGCCACAAGGTTTCCTCGTGAAATGCAGGGAACACATAAGAACCAATCGAACATTTCAAGTGGTTAACTTAGCGAAACAACATTGAGTTGATTTGTATTCCATGCACAGCAAAAACGTGGAACAGGATTTCATTTTCAGTCATGACAATTAAGAAACCAAGTAAATTATGAATAGCATTCATTCAACGACATTGACAATTTACAGTATGCAATAGATTCTGGTTCAATGACAAGGCCTTATGTTTTGAAATTCTATAATTGAATGATCCATCTTTTAGCACAGATTCAATTTGGGACTTGTTTTTCTTCCTAGTTATGACACAGAATAGGCAGATTGAAGGAATGCCACAGCAGGGCCAAAAGGAGGAAAAATTAGGAAAGATTGAAAAGTTGGAATTAAAACCCTGAGGACTGGTTCATTTCTTATGCAGAAGAAATTCTTAAAATCACAATTGCATTATTAGTAGAGACGTAGCCACGGAAAATTTGTGTTATACGTCATTGAAATTCCCATTTCTTAGCTAGGAAGTTTGTTTCTGAGATGATGAAAACAAGGCACTGCTGAAATTTGAACTCAGGGTCTCCTGTTTACAAGACAGGCACTTTAGACAACTAAGCCACAGCGCTACGTACTTACCACATGTATTAAAACCCTTAGCACTGGTTCATTTCTTATGCAGAAGAAATTCTTAAAATCACAATTGCATTATTAGTAGAGACGTAGCCACGGAAAATTTGAGTTATACGTCATTGAAATTCCCATTTCTTAGCTATGAAGTTTGTTTCTGACATGAATGATGAAAACAAGGCACTGCTGAGATTTGAACTCAGGGTCTTCTGTTTACAAGACAGGCACTTTAGACAACTAAGCCACAGCGCTACATACTTACCACATGTATTAAAACCCTGAGCACTGGTTCATTTCTTATGCAGAAGAAACTCCAAATTTCACAATTGCTTTATCAGTAGAGACGTAGCCATGGTAAGTTTGAGGTTGTACGTCAATGGAATTCCCATTTTTAAGATAGGAAGTTTGTTTCTGAGATGATGAAAACAAGGCACTGCTGAGATTCGAACTCAGGATCTCCTGTTTACAAGACAGGCGCTTTAACCAACTAAGCCACAGCGCCACAAGGTTTCCTCGTGAAATGCAGGGAACACATAAGAACCAATCGAACATTTCAAGTGGTTAACTTAGCGAAACAACATTGAGTTGATTTGTATTCCATGCACAGCAAAAACGTGGAACAGGATTTCATTTTCAGTCATGACAATTAAGAAACCAAGTAAATTATGAATAGCATTCATTCAACGACATTGACAATTTACAGTATGCAATAGATTCTGGTTCAATGACAAGGCCTTATGTTTTGAAATTCTATAATTGAATGATCCATCTTTTAGCACAGATTCAATTTGGGACTTGTTTTTCTTCCTAGTTATGACACAGAATAGGCAGATTGAAGGAATGCCACAGCAGGGCCAAAAGGAGGAAAAATTAGGAAAGATTGAAAAGTTGGAATTAAAACCCTGAGGACTGGTTCATTTCTTATGCAGAAGAAATTCTTAAAATCACAATTGCATTATTAGTAGAGACGTAGCCACGGAAAATTTGTGTTATACGTCATTGAAATTCCCATTTCTTAGCTAGGAAGTTTGTTTCTGAGATGATGAAAACAAGGCACTGCTGAGATTTGAACTCAGGGTCTCCTGTTTACAAGACAGGCACTTTAGACAACTAAGCCACAGCGCTACGTACTTACCACATGTATTAAAACCCTGAGCACTGGTTCATTTCTTATGCAGAAGAAACTCTAAATTTCACAATTGCACTATCAGTAGAGACATAGCCATGGTAAGTTTGAGGTTGTACGTCAATGGAATTCCCATTTTTAAGATAGGAAGTTTGTTAAAGAGATGATGAAAACAAGGCACTGCTGAGATTCGAACTCAGGATCTCCTGTTTACAAGACAGGTGCTTTAACCAACTAAGCCACAGCGCCACAAGCTTTCCACGTGAAATGCAGGGAACACATAAGAACCAATCGAACATTTCAAGTGGTTAACTTAGCGAAACAACATTGAGTTGAGTTGTATTCCATGCACAGCAAAAACGTGGAACAGGATTTCATTTTCAGTCATGACAATTAAGAAACCAAGTAAATTATGAATAGCATTCATTCAACGACATTGACAATTTGCAGTATGCAATAGATTCTGGTTCAATGACAAGGCCTTATGTTTTGAAATTCTATAATTGAATGATCCATCTTTTAGCACAGCTTCAATTTGGGACTTGTTTTTCTTCCAAGTTATGACACAGAATAGGCAGATTGAAGGAATGCCACAGCAGGGCCAAAAGGAGGAAAAATTAGGAAAGATTGAAAAGTTGGAATTAAAACCCTGAGAACTGGTTCATTTCTTATGCAGAAGAAATTCTTAAAATCACAATTGCATTATTAGTAGAGACGTAGCCACGGAAAATTTGAGTTATACGTCATTGAAATTCCCATTTCTTAGCTAGGAAGTTTGTGTCTGAGATGATGAAGACAAGGCACTGCTGAGATTTGAACTCAGGGTCTCCTGTTTACAAGACAGGCACTTTAGACAACTAAGCCACAGCACTACGTACTTACCACATGTATTAAAACCCTGAGCACTGGTTCATTTCTTATGCAGAAGAAACTCTAAATTTCACTATCAGTAGAGAAGTAGCCATGGTAAGTTTGAGGTTGTACGTCAATGGAATTTCCATTTTTAAGATAGGAAGTTTGTTTCTGAGATGATGAAAACAAGGCACTGCTGAAATTCGAACTCAGGATCTCCTGTTTACAAGACAGGCGCTTTAACCAACTAAGCCACAGCGCCACAAGCTTTCCACGTGAAATGCAGGGAACACATAAGAACCAATCGAACATTTCAAGTGGTTAACTTAGCGAAACAACATTGAGTTGAGTTGTATTCCATGCACAGCAAAAACGTGGAACAGGATTTCATTTTCAGTCATGACAATTAAGAAACCAAGTAAATTATGAATAGCATTCATTCAACGACATTGACAATTTGCAGTATGCAATAGATTCTGGTTCAATGACAAGGCCTTATGTTTTGAAATTCTATAATTGAATGATCCATCTTTTAGCACAGCTTCAATTTGGGACTTGTTTTTCTTCCAAGTTATGACACAGAATAGGCAGATTGAAGGAATGCCAGAGCAGGGCCAAAAGGAGGAAAAATTAGGAAAGATTGAAAAGTTGGAATTAAAACCCTGAGGACTGGTTCATTTCTTATGCAGAAGAAATTCTTAAAATCACAATTGCATTATTAGTAGAGACGTAGCCACGGAAAATTTGTGTTATACGTCATTGAAATTCCCATTTCTTAGCTAGGAAGTTTGTTTCTGAGATGATGAAAACAAGGCACTGCTGAAATTTGAACTCAGGGTCTCCTGTTTACAAGACAGGCACTTTAGACAACTAAGCCACAGCGCTACGTACTTACCACATGTATTAAAACCCTTAGCACTGGTTCATTTCTTATGCAGAAGAAATTCTTAAAATCACAATTGCATTATTAGTAGAGACGTAGCCACGGAAAATTTGAGTTATACGTCATTGAAATTCCCATTTCTTAGCTATGAAGTTTGTTTCTGAGATGATGAAAACAAGGCACTGCTGAGATTTGAACTCAGGGTCTCCTGTTTACAAGACAGGCACTTTAGACAACTAAGCCACAGCGCTACGTACTTACCACATGTATTAAAACCCTGAGCACTGGTTCATTTCTTATGCAGAAGAAACTCTAAATTTCACAATTGCACTATCAGTAGAGACATAGCCATGGTAAGTTTGAGGTTGTACGTCAATGGAATTCCCATTTTTAAGATAGGAAGTTTGTTAAAGAGATGATGAAAACAAGGCACTGCTGAGATTCGAACTCAGGATCTCCTGTTTACAAGACAGGCGCTTTAACCAACTAAGCCACAGCGCCACAAGCTTTCCACGTGAAATGCAGTGAACACATAAGAACCAATCGAACATTTCAAGTGGTTAACTTAGCGAAACAACATTGAGTTGAGTTGTATTCCATGCACAGCAAAAACGTGGAACAGGATTTCATTTTCAGTCATGACATTTAAGAAACCAAGTAAATTATGAATAGCATTCATTCAACGACATTGACAATTTGCAGTATGCAATAGATTCTGGTTCAATGACAAGGCCTTATGTTTTGAAATTCTATAATTGAATGATCCATCTTTTAGCACAGCTTCAATTTGGGACTTGTTTTTCTTCCAAGTTATGACACAGAATAGGCAGATTGAAGGAATGCCAGAGCAGGGCCAAAAGGAGGAAAAATTAGGAAAGATTGAAAAGTTGGAATTAAAACCCTGAGGACTGGTTCATTTCTTATGCAGAAGAAATTCTTAAAATCACAATTGCATTATTAGTAGAGACGTAGCCACGGAAAATTTGTGTTATACGTCATTGAAATTCCCATTTCTTAGCTAGGAAGTTTGTTTCTGAGATGATGAAAACAAGGCACTGCTGAAATTTGAACTCAGGGTCTCCTGTTTACAAGACAGGCACTTTAGACAACTAAGCCACAGCGCTACGTACTTACCACATGTATTAAAACCCTTAGCACTGGTTCATTTCTTATGCAGAAGAAATTCTTAAAATCACAATTGCATTATTAGTAGAGACGTAGCCACGGAAAATTTGAGTTATACGTCATTGAAATTCCCATTTCTTAGCTATGAAGTTTGTTTCTGAGATGATGAAAACAAGGCACTGCTGAGATTTGAACTCAGGGTCTCCTGTTTACAAGACAGGCACTTTAGACAACTAAGCCACAGCGCTACGTACTTACCACATGTATTAAAACCCTGAGCACTGGTTCATTTCTTATGCAGAAGAAACTCTAAATTTCACAATTGCACTATCAGTAGAGACATAGCCATGGTAAGTTTGAGGTTGTACGTCAATGGAATTCCCATTTTTAAGATAGGAAGTTTGTTAAAGAGATGATGAAAACAAGGCACTGCTGAGATTCGAACTCAGGATCTCCTGTTTACAAGACAGGCGCTTTAACCAACTAAGCCACAGCGCCACAAGCTTTCCACGTGAAATGCAGTGAACACATAAGAACCAATCGAACATTTCAAGTGGTTAACTTAGCGAAACAACATTGAGTTGAGTTGTATTCCATGCACAGCAAAAACGTGGAACAGGATTTCATTTTCAGTCATGACATTTAAGAAACCAAGTAAATTATGAATAGCATTCATTCAACGACATTGACAATTTGCAGTATGCAATAGATTCTGGTTCAATGACAAGGCCTTATGTTTTGAAATTCTATAATTGAATGATCCATCTTTTAGCACAGCTTCAATTTGGGACTTGTTTTTCTTCCAAGTTATGACACAGAATAGGCAGATTGAAGGAATGCCACAGCAGGGCCAAAAGGAGGAAAAATTAGGAAAGATTGAAAAGTTGGAATTAAAACCCTGAGGACTGGTTCATTTCTGATGCAGAAGAAATTCTTAAAATCACAATTGCATTATTAGTAGAGACGTAGCCACGGAAAATTTGTGTTATACGTCATTGAAATTCCCATTTCTTAGCTAGGAAGTTTGTTTCTGAGATGATGAAAACAAGGCACTGCTGAGATTTGAACTCAGGGTCTCCTGTTTACAAGACAGGCACTTTAGACAACTAAGCCACAGCGCTACGTACTTACCACATGTATTAAAACCCTGAGCACTGGTTCATTTCTTATGCAGAAGAAACTCTAAATTTCACAATTGCACTATCAGTAGAGACATAGCCATGGTAAGTTTGAGGTTGTACGTCAATGGAATTCCCATTTTTAAGATAGGAAGTTTGTTAAAGAGATGATGAAAACAAGGCACTGCTGAGATTCGAACTCAGGATCTCCTGTTTACAAGACAGGCGCTTTAACCAACTAAGCCACAGCGCCACAAGCTTTCCACGTGAAATGCAGTGAACACATAAGAACCAATCGAACATTTCAAGTGGTTAACTTAGCGAAACAACATTGAGTTGAGTTGTATTCCATGCACAGCAAAAACGTGGAACAGGATTTCATTTTCAGTCATGACATTTAAGAAACCAAGTAAATTATGAATAGCATTCATTCAACGACATTGACAATTTGCAGTATGCAATAGATTCTGGTTCAATGACAAGGCCTTATGTTTTGAAATTCTATAATTGAATGATCCATCTTTTAGCACAGCTTCAATTTGGGACTTGTTTTTCTTCCAAGTTATGACACAGAATAGGCAGATTGAAGGAATGCCACAGCAGGGCCAAAAGGAGGAAAAATTAGGAAAGATTGAAAAGTTGGAATTAAAACCCTGAGGACTGGTTCATTTCTTATGCAGAAGAAATTCTTAAAATCACAATTGCATTATTAGTAGAGACGTAGCCACGGAAAATTTGTGTTATACGTCATTGAAATTCCCATTTCTTAGCTAGGAAGTTTGTTTCTGAGATGATGAAAACAAGGCACTGCTGAGATTTGAACTCAGGGTCTCCTGTTTACAAGACAGGCACTTTAGACAACTAAGCCACAGCGCTACGTACTTACCACATGTATTAAAACCCTGAGCACTGGTTCATTTCTTATGCAGAAGAAACTCTAAATTTCACAATTGCACTATCAGTAGAGACATAGCCATGGTAAGTTTGAGGTTGTACGTCAATGGAATTCCCATTTTTAAGATAGGAAGTTTGTTAAAGAGATGATGAAAACAAGGCACTGCTGAGATTCGAACTCAGGATCTCCTGTTTACAAGACAGGCACTTTAACCAACTAAGCCACAGCGCCACAAGCTTTCCACGTGAAATGCAGTGAACACATAAGAACCAATCGAACATTTCAAGTGGTTAACTTAGCGAAACAACATTGAGTTGAGTTGTATTCCATGCACAGCAAAAACGTGGAACAGGATTTCATTTTCAGTCATGACATTTAAGAAACCAAGTAAATTATGAATAGCATTCATTCAACGACATTGACAATTTGCAGTATGCAATAGATTCTGGTTCAATGACAAGGCCTTATGTTTTGAAATTCTATAATTGAATGATCCATCTTTTAGCACAGCTTCAATTTGGGACTTGTTTTTCTTCCAAGTTATGACACAGAATAGGCAGATTGAAGGAATGCCACAGCAGGGCCAAAAGGAGGAAAAATTAGGAAAGATTGAAAAGTTGGAATTAAAACCCTGAGGACTGGTTCATTTCTGATGCAGAAGAAATTCTTAAAATCACAATTGCATTATTAGTAGAGACGTAGCCACGGAAAATTTGTGTTATACGTCATTGAAATTCCCATTTCTTAGCTAGGAAGTTTGTTTCTGAGATGATGAAAACAAGGCACTGCTGAGATTTGAACTCAGGGTCTCCTGTTTACAAGACAGGCACTTTAGACAACTAAGCCACAGCGCTACGTACTTACCACATGTATTAAAACCCTGAGCACTGGTTCATTTCTTATGCAGAAGAAACTCTAAATTTCACAATTGCACTATCAGTAGAGACATAGCCATGGTAAGTTTGAGGTTGTACGTCAATGGAATTCCCATTTTTAAGATAGGAAGTTTGTTAAAGAGATGATGAAAACAAGGCACTGCTGAGATTCGAACTCAGGATCTCCTGTTTACAAGACAGGCGCTTTAACCAACTAAGCCACAGCGCCACAAGCTTTCCACGTGAAATGCAGTGAACACATAAGAACCAATCGAACATTTCAAGTGGTTAACTTAGCGAAACAACATTGAGTTGAGTTGTATTCCATGCACAGCAAAAACGTGGAACAGGATTTCATTTTCAGTCATGACATTTAAGAAACCAAGTAAATTATGAATAGCATTCATTCAACGACATTGACAATTTGCAGTATGCAATAGATTCTGGTTCAATGACAAGGCCTTATGTTTTGAAATTCTATAATTGAATGATCCATCTTTTAGCACAGCTTCAATTTGGGACTTGTTTTTCTTCCAAGTTATGACACAGAATAGGCAGATTGAAGGAATGCCACAGCAGGGCCAAAAGGAGGAAAAATTAGGAAAGATTGAAAAGTTGGAATTAAAACCCTGAGGACTGGTTCATTTCTGATGCAGAAGAAATTCTTAAAATCACAATTGCATTATTAGTAGAGACGTAGCCACGGAAAATTTGTGTTATACGTCATTGAAATTCCCATTTCTTAGCTAGGAAGTTTGTTTCTGAGATGATGAAAACAAGGCACTGCTGAGATTTGAACTCAGGGTCTCCTGTTTACAAGACAGGCACTTTAGACAACTAAGCCACAGCGCTACGTACTTACCACATGTATTAAAACCCTGAGCACTGGTTCATTTCTTATGCAGAAGAAACTCTAAATTTCACAATTGCACTATCAGTAGAGACATAGCCATGGTAAGTTTGAGGTTGTACGTCAATGGAATTCCCATTTTTAAGATAGGAAGTTTGTTAAAGAGATGATGAAAACAAGGCACTGCTGAGATTCGAACTCAGGATCTCCTGTTTACAAGACAGGCGCTTTAACCAACTAAGCCACAGCGCCACAAGCTTTCCACGTGAAATGCAGTGAACACATAAGAACCAATCGAACATTTCAAGTGGTTAACTTAGCGAAACAACATTGAGTTGAGTTGTATTCCATGCACAGCAAAATCGTGGAACAGGATTTCATTTTCAGTCATGACATTTAAGAAACCAAGTAAATTATGAATAGCATTCATTCAACGACATTGACAATTTGCAGTATGCAATAGATTCTGGTTCAATGACAAGGCCTTATGTTTTGAAATTCTATAATTGAATGATCCATCTTTTAGCACAGCTTCAATTTGGGACTTGTTTTTCTTCCAAGTTATGACACAGAATAGGCAGATTGAAGGAATGCCACAGCAGGGCCAAAAGGAGGAAAAATTAGGAAAGATTGAAAAGTTGGAATTAAAACCCTGAGGACTGGTTCATTTCTTATGCAGAAGAAATTCTTAAAATCACAATTGCATTATTAGTAGAGACGTAGCCACGGAAAATTTGTGTTATACGTCATTGAAATTCCCATTTCTTAGCTAGGAAGTTTGTTTCTGAGATGATGAAAACAAGGCACTGCTGAGATTTGAACTCAGGGTCTCCTGTTTACAAGACAGGCACTTTAGACAACTAAGCCACAGCGCTACGTACTTACCACATGTATTAAAACCCTGAGCACTGGTTCATTTCTTATGCAGAAGAAACTCTAAATTTCACAATTGCACTATCAGTAGAGACATAGCCATGGTAAGTTTGAGGTTGTACGTCAATGGAATTCCCATTTTTAAGATAGGAAGTTTGTTAAAGAGATGATGAAAACAAGGCACTGCTGAGATTCGAACTCAGGATCTCCTGTTTACAAGACAGGCGCTTTAACCAACTAAGCCACAGCGCCACAAGCTTTCCACGTGAAATGCAGGGAACACATAAGAACCAATCGAACATTTCAAGTGGTTAACTTAGCGAAACAACATTGAGTTGCATTCCATGCACAGCAAAAACGTGGAACAGGATTTCATTTTCAGTCATGACAATTAAGAAACCAAGTAAATTATGAATAGCATTCATTCAACGACATTGACAATTTGCAGTATGCAATAGATTCTGGTTCAATGACAAGGCCTTATGTTTTGAAATTCTATAATTGAATGATCCATCTTTTAGCACAGCTTCAATTTGGGACTTGTTTTTCTTCCAAGTTATGACACAGAATAGGCAGATTGAAGGAATGCCACAGCAGGGCCAAAAGGAGGAAAAATTAGGAAAGATTGAAAAGTTGGAATTAAAACCCTGAGGACTGGTTCATTTCTGATGCAGAAGAAATTCTTAAAATCACAATTGCATTATTAGTAGAGACGTAGCCACGGAAAATTTGAGTTATACGTCATTGAAATTCCCATTTCTTAGCTAGGAAGTTTGTTTCTGAGATGATGAAAACAAGGCACTGCTGAGATTTGAACTCAGGGTCTCCTGTTTACAAGACAGGCACTTTAGACAACTAAGCCACAGCGCTACGTACTTACCACATGTATTAAAACCCTGAGCACTGGTTCATTTCTTATGCAGAAGAAACTCTAAATTTCACAATTGCACTATCAGTAGAGACATAGCCATGGTAAGTTTGAGGTTGTACGTCAATGGAATTCCCATTTTTAAGATAGGAAGTTTGTTAAAGAGATGATGAAAACAAGGCACTGCTGAGATTCGAACTCAGGATCTCCTGTTTACAATACAGGCGCTTTAACCAACTAAGCCACAGCACCACAAGCTTTCCATGTGAAATGCAGGGAACACATAAGAACCAATCGACCATTTCAAGTGGTTAACTTAGCGAAACAACATTGAGTTGAGTTGTATTCCATGCACAGCAAAAACGTGGAACAGGATTTCATTTTCAGTCATGACAATTAAGAAACCAAGTAAATTATGAATAGCATTCATTCAACGACATTGACAATTTGCAGTATGCAATAGATTCTGGTTCAATGACAAGGCCTTATGTTTTGAAATTCTATAATTGAATGATCCATCTTTTAGCACAGCTTCAATTTGGGACTTGTTTTTCTTCCAAGTTATGACACAGAATAGGCAGATTGAAGGAATGCCACAGCAGGGCCAAAAGGAGGAAAAATTAGGAAAGATTGAAAAGTTGGAATTAAAACCCTGAGGACTGGTTCATTTCTTATGCAGAAGAAATTCTTAAAATCACAATTGCATTATTAGTAGAGACGTAGCCACGGAAAATTTGTGTTATACGTCATTGAAATTCCCATTTCTTAGCTAGGAAGTTTGTTTCTGAGATGATGAAAACAAGGCACTGCTGAGATTTGAACTCAGGGTCTCCTGTTTACAAGACAGGCACTTTAGACAACTAAGCCACAGCGCTACGTACTTACCACATGTATTAAAACCCTGAGCACTGGTTCATTTCTTATGCAGAAGAAACTCTAAATTTCACAATTGCACTATCAGTAGAGACATAGCCATGGTAAGTTTGAGGTTGTACGTCAATGGAATTCCCATTTTTAAGATAGGAAGTTTGTTAAAGAGATGATGAAAACAAGGCACTGCTGAGATTCGAACTCAGGATCTCCTGTTTACAAGACAGGCGCTTTAACCAACTAAGCCACAGCGCCACAAGCTTTCCACGTGAAATGCAGGGAACACATAAGAACCAATCGAACATTTCAAGTGGTTAACTTAGCGAAACAACATTGAGTTGCATTCCATGCACAGCAAAAACGTGGAACAGGATTTCATTTTCAGTCATGACAATTAAGAAACCAAGTAAATTATGAATAGCATTCATTCAACGACATTGACAATTTGCAGTATGCAATAGATTCTGGTTCAATGACAAGGCCTTATGTTTTGAAATTCTATAATGGAATGATCCATCTTTTAGCACAGCTTCAATTTGGGACTTGTTTTTCTTCCAAGTTATGACACAGAATAGGCAGATTGAAGGAATGCCACAGCAGGGCCAAAAGGAGGAAAAATTAGGAAAGATTGAAAAGTTGGAATTAAAACCCTGAGGACTGGTTCATTTCTTATGCAGAAGAAATTCTTAAAATCACAATTGCATTATTAGTAGAGACGTAGCCACGGAAAATTTGTGTTATACGTCATTGAAATTCCCATTTCTTAGCTAGGAAGTTTGTTTCTGAGATGATGAAAACAAGGCACTGCTGAGATTTGAACTCAGGGTCTCCTGTTTACAAGACAGGCACTTTAGACAACTAAGCCACAGCGCTACGTACTTACCACATGTATTAAAACCCTGAGCACTGGTTCATTTCTTATGCAGAAGAAACTCTAAATTTCACAATTGCACTATCAGTAGAGACATAGCCATGGTAAGTTTGAGGTTGTACGTCAATGGAATTCCCATTTTTAAGATAGGAAGTTTGTTAAAGAGATGATGAAAACAAGGCACTGCTGAGATTCGAACTCAGGATCTCCTGTTTACAAGACAGGCGCTTTAACCAACTAAGCCACAGCGCCACAAGCTTTCCACGTGAAATGCAGGGAACACATAAGAACCAATCGAACATTTCAAGTGGTTAACTTAGCGAAACAACATTGAGTTGCATTCCATGCACAGCAAAAACGTGGAACAGGATTTCATTTTCAGTCATGACAATTAAGAAACCAAGTAAATTATGAATAGCATTCATTCAACGACATTGACAATTTGCAGTATGCAATAGATTCTGGTTCAATGACAAGGCCTTATGTTTTGAAATTCTATAATTGAATGATCCATCTTTTAGCACAGCTTCAATTTGGGACTTGTTTTTCTTCCAAGTTATGACACAGAATAGGCAGATTGAAGGAATGCCACAGCAGGGCCAAAAGGAGGAAAAATTAGGAAAGATTGAAAAGTTGGAATTAAAACCCTGAGGACTGGTTCATTTCTGATGCAGAAGAAATTCTTAAAATCACAATTGCATTATTAGTAGAGACGTAGCCACGGAAAATTTGAGTTATACGTCATTGAAATTCCCATTTCTTAGCTAGGAAGTTTGTTTCTGAGATGATGAAAACAAGGCACTGCTGAGATTTGAACTCAGGGTCTCCTGTTTACAAGACAGGCACTTTAGACAACTAAGCCACAGCGCTACGTACTTACCACATGTATTAAAACCCTGAGCACTGGTTCATTTCTTATGCAGAAGAAACTCTAAATTTCACAATTGCACTATCAGTAGAGACATAGCCATGGTAAGTTTGAGGTTGTACGTCAATGGAATTCCCATTTTTAAGATAGGAAGTTTGTTAAAGAGATGATGAAAACAAGGCACTGCTGAGATTCGAACTCAGGATCTCCTGTTTACAATACAGGCGCTTTAACCAACTAAGCCACAGCACCACAAGCTTTCCATGTGAAATGCAGGGAACACATAAGAACCAATCGACCATTTCAAGTGGTTAACTTAGCGAAACAACATTGAGTTGAGTTGTATTCCATGCACAGCAAAAACGTGGAACAGGATTTCATTTTCAGTCATGACAATTAAGAAACCAAGTAAATTATGAATAGCATTCATTCAACGACATTGACAATTTGCAGTATGCAATAGATTCTGGTTCAATGACAAGGCCTTATGTTTTGAAATTCTATAATTGAATGATCCATCTTTTAGCACAGCTTCAATTTGGGACTTGTTTTTCTTCCAAGTTATGACACAGAATAGGCAGATTGAAGGAATGCCACAGCAGGGCCAAAAGGAGGAAAAATTAGGAAAGATTGAAAAGTTGGAATTAAAACCCTGAGGACTGGTTCATTTCTTATGCAGAAGAAATTCTTAAAATCACAATTGCATTATTAGTAGAGACGTAGCCACGGAAAATTTGTGTTATACGTCATTGAAATTCCCATTTCTTAGCTAGGAAGTTTGTTTCTGAGATGATGAAAACAAGGCACTGCTGAGATTTGAACTCAGGGTCTCCTGTTTACAAGACAGGCACTTTAGACAACTAAGCCACAGCGCTACGTACTTACCACATGTATTAAAACCCTGAGCACTGGTTCATTTCTTATGCAGAAGAAACTCTAAATTTCACAATTGCACTATCAGTAGAGACATAGCCATGGTAAGTTTGAGGTTGTACGTCAATGGAATTCCCATTTTTAAGATAGGAAGTTTGTTAAAGAGATGATGAAAACAAGGCACTGCTGAGATTCGAACTCAGGATCTCCTGTTTACAAGACAGGCGCTTTAACCAACTAAGCCACAGCGCCACAAGCTTTCCACGTGAAATGCAGGGAACACATAAGAACCAATCGAACATTTCAAGTGGTTAACTTAGCGAAACAACATTGAGTTGCATTCCATGCACAGCAAAAACGTGGAACAGGATTTCATTTTCAGTCATGACAATTAAGAAACCAAGTAAATTATGAATAGCATTCATTCAACGACATTGACAATTTGCAGTATGCAATAGATTCTGGTTCAATGACAAGGCCTTATGTTTTGAAATTCTATAATTGAATGATCCATCTTTTAGCACAGCTTCAATTTGGGACTTGTTTTTCTTCCAAGTTATGACACAGAATAGGCAGATTGAAGGAATGCCACAGCAGGGCCAAAAGGAGGAAAAATTAGGAAAGATTGAAAAGTTGGAATTAAAACCCTGAGGACTGGTTCATTTTTTGATGCAGAAGAAATTCTTAAAATCACAATTGCATTATTAGTAGAGACGTAGCCACGGAAAATTTGAGTTATACGTCATTGAAATTCCCATTTCTTAGCTAGGAAGTTTGTTTCTGAGATGATGAAAACAAGGCACTGCTGAGATTTGAACTCAGGGTCTCCTGTTTACAAGACAGGCACTTTAGACAACTAAGCCACAGCGCTACGTACTTACCACATGTATTAAAACCCTGAGCACTGGTTCATTTCTTATGCAGAAGAAACTCTAAATTTCACAATTGCACTATCAGTAGAGACGTAGCCATGGTAAGTTTGAGGTTGTACGTCAATGGAATTCCCATTTTTAAGATAGGAAGTTTGTTAAAGAGATGATGAAAACAAGGCACTGCTGAGATTCGAACTCAGGATCTCCTGTTTACAATACAGGCGCTTTAACCAACTAAGCCACAGCACCACAAGCTTTCCATGTGAAATGCAGGGAACACATAAGAACCAATCGACCATTTCAAGTGGTTAACTTAGCGAAACAACATTGAGTTGAGTTGTATTCCATGCACAGCAAAAACGTGGAACAGGATTTCATTTTCAGTCATGACAATTAAGAAACCAAGTAAATTATGAATAGCATTCATTCAACGACATTGACAATTTGCAGTATGCAATAGATTCTGGTTCAATGACAAGGCCTTATGTTTTGAAATTCTATAATTGAATGATCCATCTTTTAGCACAGCTTCAATTTGGGACTTGTTTTTCTTCCAAGTTATGACACAGAATAGGCAGATTGAAGGAATGCCACAGCAGGGCCAAAAGGAGGAAAAATTAGGAAAGATTGAAAAGTTGGAATTAAAACCCTGAGGACTGGTTCATTTCTGATGCAGAAGAAATTCTTAAAATCACAATTGCATTATTAGTAGAGACGTAGCCACGGAAAATTTGAGTTATACGTCATTGAAATTCCCATTTCTTAGCTAGGAAGTTTGTTTCTGAGATGATGAAAACAAGGCACTGCTGAGATTCGAACTCAGGATCTCCTGTTTACAAGACAGGCGCTTTAACCAACTAAGCCACAGCGCCACAAGCTTTCCACGTGAAATGCAGGGAACACATAAGAACCAATCGAACATTTCAAGTGGTTAACTTAGCGAAACAACATTGAGTTGCATTCCATGCACAGCAAAAACGTGGAACAGGATTTCATTTTCAGTCATGACAATTAAGAAACCAAGTAAATTATGAATAGCATTCATTCAACGACATTGACAATTTGCAGTATGCAATAGATTCTGGTTCAATGACAAGGCCTTATGTTTTGAAATTCTATAATTGAATGATCCATCTTTTAGCACAGCTTCAATTTGGGACTTGTTTTTCTTCCAAGTTATGACACAGAATAGGCAGATTGAAGGAATGCCACAGCAGGGCCAAAAGGAGGAAAAATTAGGAAAGATTGAAAAGTTGGAATTAAAACCCTGAGGACTGGTTCATTTCTGATGCAGAAGAAATTCTTAAAATCACAATTGCATTATTAGTAGAGACGTAGCCACGGAAAATTTGAGTTATACGTCATTGAAATTCCCATTTCTTAGCTAGGAAGTTTGTTTCTGAGATGATGAAAACAAGGCACTGCTGAGATTTGAACTCAGGGTCTCCTGTTTACAAGACAGGCACTTTAGACAACTAAGCCACAGCGCTACGTACTTACCACATGTATTAAAACCCTGAGCACTGGTTCATTTCTTATGCAGAAGAAACTCTAAATTTCACAATTGCACTATCAGTAGAGACGTAGCCATGGTAAGTTTGAGGTTGTACGTCAATGGAATTCCCATTTTTAAGATAGGAAGTTTGTTAAAGAGATGATGAAAACAAGGCACTGCTGAGATTCGAACTCAGGATCTCCTGTTTACAATACAGGCGC
The DNA here is from genome assembly GCF_032444005.1 of Ranitomeya imitator. NCBI lineage: Eukaryota > Metazoa > Chordata > Amphibia > Anura > Dendrobatidae > Ranitomeya > Ranitomeya imitator. The sequence goes on along the minus strand of NC_091288.1, from coordinate 140,153,000 downwards.
TTTAACCAACTAAGCCACAGCACCACAAGCTTTCCATGTGAAATGCAGGGAACACATAAGAACCAATCGACCATTTCAAGTGGTTAACTTAGCGAAACAACATTGAGTTGAGTTGTATTCCATGCACAGCAAAAACGTGGAACAGGATTTCATTTTCAGTCATGACAATTAAGAAACCAAGTAAATTATGAATAGCATTCATTCAACGACATTGACAATTTGCAGTATGCAATAGATTCTGGTTCAATGACAAGGCCTTATGTTTTGAAATTCTATAATTGAATGATCCATCTTTTAGCACAGCTTCAATTTGGGACTTGTTTTTCTTCCAAGTTATGACACAGAATAGGCAGATTGAAGGAATGCCACAGCAGGGCCAAAAGGAGGAAAAATTAGGAAAGATTGAAAAGTTGGAATTAAAACCCTGAGGACTGGTTCATTTCTTATGCAGAAGAAATTCTTAAAATCACAATTGCATTATTAGTAGAGACGTAGCCACGGAAAATTTGTGTTATACGTCATTGAAATTCCCATTTCTTAGCTAGGAAGTTTGTTTCTGAGATGATGAAAACAAGGCACTGCTGAGATTTGAACTCAGGGTCTCCTGTTTACAAGACAGGCACTTTAGACAACTAAGCCACAGCGCTACGTACTTACCACATGTATTAAAACCCTGAGCACTGGTTCATTTCTTATGCAGAAGAAACTCTAAATTTCACAATTGCACTATCAGTAGAGACATAGCCATGGTAAGTTTGAGGTTGTACGTCAATGGAATTCCCATTTTTAAGATAGGAAGTTTGTTAAAGAGATGATGAAAACAAGGCACTGCTGAGATTCGAACTCAGGATCTCCTGTTTACAAGACAGGCGCTTTAACCAACTAAGCCACAGCGCCACAAGCTTTCCACGTGAAATGCAGTGAACACATAAGAACCAATCGAACATTTCAAGTGGTTAACTTAGCGAAACAACATTGAGTTGAGTTGTATTCCATGCACAGCAAAAACGTGGAACAGGATTTCATTTTCAGTCATGACATTTAAGAAACCAAGTAAATTATGAATAGCATTCATTCAACGACATTGACAATTTGCAGTATGCAATAGATTCTGGTTCAATGACAAGGCCTTATGTTTTGAAATTCTATAATTGAATGATCCATCTTTTAGCACAGCTTCAATTTGGGACTTGTTTTTCTTCCAAGTTATGACACAGAATAGGCAGATTGAAGGAATGCCACAGCAGGGCCAAAAGGAGGAAAAATTAGGAAAGATTGAAAAGTTGGAATTAAAACCCTGAGGACTGGTTCATTTCTGATGCAGAAGAAATTCTTAAAATCACAATTGCATTATTAGTAGAGACGTAGCCACGGAAAATTTGTGTTATACGTCATTGAAATTCCCATTTCTTAGCTAGGAAGTTTGTTTCTGAGATGATGAAAACAAGGCACTGCTGAGATTTGAACTCAGGGTCTCCTGTTTACAAGACAGGCACTTTAGACAACTAAGCCACAGCGCTACGTACTTACCACATGTATTAAAACCCTGAGCACTGGTTCATTTCTTATGCAGAAGAAACTCTAAATTTCACAATTGCACTATCAGTAGAGACGTAGCCATGGTAAGTTTGAGGTTTTTCTTCCAAGTTATGACACAGAATAGGCAGATTGAAGGAATGCCACAGCAGGGCCAAAAGGAGGAAAAATTAGGAAAGATTGAAAAGTTGGAATTAAAACCCTGAGGACTGGTTCATTTCTGATGCAGAAGAAATTCTTAAAATCACAATTGCATTATTAGTAGAGACGTAGCCACGGAAAATTTGTGTTATACGTCATTGAAATTCCCATTTCTTAGCTAGGAAGTTTGTTTCTGAGATGATGAAAACAAGGCACTGCTGAGATTTGAACTCAGGGTCTCCTGTTTACAAGACAGGCACTTTAGACAACTAAGCCACAGCGCTACGTACTTACCACATGTATTAAAACCCTGAGCACTGGTTCATTTCTTATGCAGAAGAAACTCTAAATTTCACAATTGCACTATCAGTAGAGACATAGCCATGGTAAGTTTGAGGTTGTACGTCAATGGAATTCCCATTTTTAAGATAGGAAGTTTGTTAAAGAGATGATGAAAACAAGGCACTGCTGAGATTCGAACTCAGGATCTCCTGTTTACAAGACAGGCGCTTTAACCAACTAAGCCACAGCGCCACAAGCTTTCCACGTGAAATGCAGTGAACACATAAGAACCAATCGAACATTTCAAGTGGTTAACTTAGCGAAACAACATTGAGTTGAGTTGTATTCCATGCACAGCAAAAACGTGGAACAGGATTTCATTTTCAGTCATGACATTTAAGAAACCAAGTAAATTATGAATAGCATTCATTCAACGACATTGACAATTTGCAGTATGCAATAGATTCTGGTTCAATGACAAGGCCTTATGTTTTGAAATTCTATAATTGAATGATCCATCTTTTAGCACAGCTTCAATTTGGGACTTGTTTTTCTTCCAAGTTATGACACAGAATAGGCAGATTGAAGGAATGCCACAGCAGGGCCAAAAGGAGGAAAAATTAGGAAAGATTGAAAAGTTGGAATTAAAACCCTGAGGACTGGTTCATTTCTGATGCAGAAGAAATTCTTAAAATCACAATTGCATTATTAGTAGAGACGTAGCCACGGAAAATTTGTGTTATACGTCATTGAAATTCCCATTTCTTAGCTAGGAAGTTTGTTTCTGAGATGATGAAAACAAGGCACTGCTGAGATTTGAACTCAGGGTCTCCTGTTTACAAGACAGGCACTTTAGACAACTAAGCCACAGCGCTACGTACTTACCACATGTATTAAAACCCTGAGCACTGGTTCATTTCTTATGCAGAAGAAACTCTAAATTTCACAATTGCACTATCAGTAGAGACATAGCCATGGTAAGTTTGAGGTTGTACGTCAATGGAATTCCCATTTTTAAGATAGGAAGTTTGTTAAAGAGATGATGAAAACAAGGCACTGCTGAGATTCGAACTCAGGATCTCCTGTTTACAAGACAGGCGCTTTAACCAACTAAGCCACAGCGCCACAAGCTTTCCACGTGAAATGCAGTGAACACATAAGAACCAATCGAACATTTCAAGTGGTTAACTTAGCGAAACAACATTGAGTTGAGTTGTATTCCATGCACAGCAAAAACGTGGAACAGGATTTCATTTTCAGTCATGACATTTAAGAAACCAAGTAAATTATGAATAGCATTCATTCAACGACATTGACAATTTGCAGTATGCAATAGATTCTGGTTCAATGACAAGGCCTTATGTTTTGAAATTCTATAATTGAATGATCCATCTTTTAGCACAGCTTCAATTTGGGACTTGTTTTTCTTCCAAGTTATGACACAGAATAGGCAGATTGAAGGAATGCCACAGCAGGGCCAAAAGGAGGAAAAATTAGGAAAGATTGAAAAGTTGGAATTAAAACCCTGAGGACTGGTTCATTTCTGATGCAGAAGAAATTCTTAAAATCACAATTGCATTATTAGTAGAGACGTAGCCACGGAAAATTTGTGTTATACGTCATTGAAATTCCCATTTCTTAGCTAGGAAGTTTGTTTCTGAGATGATGAAAACAAGGCACTGCTGAGATTTGAACTCAGGGTCTCCTGTTTACAAGACAGGCACTTTAGACAACTAAGCCACAGCGCTACGTACTTACCACATGTATTAAAACCCTGAGCACTGGTTCATTTCTTATGCAGAAGAAACTCTAAATTTCACAATTGCACTATCAGTAGAGACATAGCCATGGTAAGTTTGAGGTTGTACGTCAATGGAATTCCCATTTTTAAGATAGGAAGTTTGTTAAAGAGATGATGAAAACAAGGCACTGCTGAGATTCGAACTCAGGATCTCCTGTTTACAAGACAGGCGCTTTAACCAACTAAGCCACAGCGCCACAAGCTTTCCACGTGAAATGCAGTGAACACATAAGAACCAATCGAACATTTCAAGTGGTTAACTTAGCGAAACAACATTGAGTTGAGTTGTATTCCATGCACAGCAAAAACGTGGAACAGGATTTCATTTTCAGTCATGACATTTAAGAAACCAAGTAAATTATGAATAGCATTCATTCAACGACATTGACAATTTGCAGTATGCAATAGATTCTGGTTCAATGACAAGGCCTTATGTTTTGAAATTCTATAATTGAATGATCCATCTTTTAGCACAGCTTCAATTTGGGACTTGTTTTTCTTCCAAGTTATGACACAGAATAGGCAGATTGAAGGAATGCCACAGCAGGGCCAAAAGGAGGAAAAATTAGGAAAGATTGAAAAGTTGGAATTAAAACCCTGAGGACTGGTTCATTTCTGATGCAGAAGAAATTCTTAAAATCACAATTGCATTATTAGTAGAGACGTAGCCACGGAAAATTTGAGTTATACGTCATTGAAATTCCCATTTCTTAGCTAGGAAGTTTGTTTCTGAGATGATGAAAACAAGGCACTGCTGAGATTTGAACTCAGGGTCTCCTGTTTACAAGACAGGCACTTTAGACAACTAAGCCACAGCGCTACGTACTTACCACATGTATTAAAACCCTGAGCACTGGTTCATTTCTTATGCAGAAGAAACTCTAAATTTCACAATTGCACTATCAGTAGAGACATAGCCATGGTAAGTTTGAGGTTGTACGTCAATGGAATTCCCATTTTTAAGATAGGAAGTTTGTTAAAGAGATGATGAAAACAAGGCACTGCTGAGATTCGAACTCAGGATCTCCTGTTTACAAGACAGGCGCTTTAACCAACTAAGCCACAGCGCCACAAGCTTTCCACGTGAAATGCAGTGAACACATAAGAACCAATCGAACATTTCAAGTGGTTAACTTAGCGAAACAACATTGAGTTGAGTTGTATTCCATGCACAGCAAAAACGTGGAACAGGATTTCATTTTCAGTCATGACATTTAAGAAACCAAGTAAATTATGAATAGCATTCATTCAACGACATTGACAATTTGCAGTATGCAATAGATTCTGGTTCAATGACAAGGCCTTATGTTTTGAAATTCTATAATTGAATGATCCATCTTTTAGCACAGCTTCAATTTGGGACTTGTTTTTCTTCCAAGTTATGACACAGAATAGGCAGATTGAAGGAATGCCACAGCAGGGCCAAAAGGAGGAAAAATTAGGAAAGATTGAAAAGTTGGAATTAAAACCCTGAGGACTGGTTCATTTCTGATGCAGAAGAAATTCTTAAAATCACAATTGCATTATTAGTAGAGACGTAGCCACGGAAAATTTGAGTTATACGTCATTGAAATTCCCATTTCTTAGCTAGGAAGTTTGTTTCTGAGATGATGAAAACAAGGCACTGCTGAGATTTGAACTCAGGGTCTCCTGTTTACAAGACAGGCACTTTAGACAACTAAGCCACAGCGCTACGTACTTACCACATGTATTAAAACCCTGAGCACTGGTTCATTTCTTATGCAGAAGAAACTCTAAATTTCACAATTGCACTATCAGTAGAGACGTAGCCATGGTAAGTTTGAGGTTGTACGTCAATGGAATTCCCATTTTTAAGATAGGAAGTTTGTTAAAGAGATGATGAAAACAAGGCACTGCTGAGATTCGAACTCAGGATCTCCTGTTTACAATACAGGCGCTTTAACCAACTAAGCCACAGCACCACAAGCTTTCCATGTGAAATGCAGGGAACACATAAGAACCAATCGACCATTTCAAGTGGTTAACTTAGCGAAACAACATTGAGTTGAGTTGTATTCCATGCACAGCAAAAACGTGGAACAGGATTTCATTTTCAGTCATGACAATTAAGAAACCAAGTAAATTATGAATAGCATTCATTCAACGACATTGACAATTTGCAGTATGCAATAGATTCTGGTTCAATGACAAGGCCTTATGTTTTGAAATTCTATAATTGAATGATCCATCTTTTAGCACAGCTTCAATTTGGGACTTGTTTTTCTTCCAAGTTATGACACAGAATAGGCAGATTGAAGGAATACCACAGCAGGGCCAAAAGGAGGAAAAATTAGGAAAGATTGAAAAGTTGGAATTAAAACCCTGAGGACTGGTTCATTTCTTATGCAGAAGAAATTCTTAAAATCACAATTGCATTATTAGTAGAGACGTAGCCACGGAAAATTTGTGTTATACGTCATTGAAATTCCCATTTCTTAGCTAGGAAGTTTGTTTCTGAGATGATGAAAACAAGGCACTGCTGAGATTTGAACTCAGGGTCTCCTATTTACAAGACAGGCACTTTAGACAACTAAGCCACAGCGCTACGTACTTACCACATGTATTAAAACCCTGAGCACTGGTTCATTTCTTATGCAGAAGAAACTCTAAATTTCACAATTGCACTATCAGTAGAGACATAGCCATGGTAAGTTTGAGGTTGTACGTCAATGGAATTCCCATTTTTAAGATAGGAAGTTTGTTAAAGAGATGATGAAAACAAGGCACTGCTGAGATTCGAACTCAGGATCTCCTGTTTACAAGACAGGTGCTTTAACCAACTAAGCCACAGCGCCACAAGCTTTCCACGTGAAATGCAGGGAACACATAAGAACCAATCGAACATTTCAAGTGGTTAACTTAGCGAAACAACATTGAGTTGAGTTGTATTCCATGCACAGCAAAAACGTGGAACAGGATTTCATTTTCAGTCATGACAATTAAGAAACCAAGTAAATTATGAATAGCATTCATTCAACGACATTGACAATTTGCAGTATGCAATAGATTCTGGTTCAATGACAAGGCCTTATGTTTTGAAATTCTATAATTGAATGATCCATCTTTTAGCACAGCTTCAATTTGGGACTTGTTTTTCTTCCAAGTTATGACACAGAATAGGCAGATTGAAGGAATGCCACAGCAGGGCCAAAAGGAGGAAAAATTAGGAAAGATTGAAAAGTTGGAATTAAAACCCTGAGAACTGGTTCATTTCTTATGCAGAAGAAATTCTTAAAATCACAATTGCATTATTAGTAGAGACGTAGCCACGGAAAATTTGAGTTATACGTCATTGAAATTCCCATTTCTTAGCTAGGAAGTTTGTGTCTGAGATGATGAAGACAAGGCACTGCTGAGATTTGAACTCAGGGTCTCCTGTTTACAAGACAGGCACTTTAGACAACTAAGCCACAGCACTACGTACTTACCACATGTATTAAAACCCTGAGCACTGGTTCATTTCTTATGCAGAAGAAACTCTAAATTTCACTATCAGTAGAGAAGTAGCCATGGTAAGTTTGAGGTTGTACGTCAATGGAATTTCCATTTTTAAGATAGGAAGTTTGTTTCTGAGATGATGAAAACAAGGCACTGCTGAAATTCGAACTCAGGATCTCCTGTTTACAAGACAGGCGCTTTAACCAACTAAGCCACAGCGCCACAAGCTTTCCACGTGAAATGCAGGGAACACATAAGAACCAATCGAACATTTCAAGTGGTTAACTTAGCGAAACAACATTGAGTTGAGTTGTATTCCATGCACAGCAAAAACGTGGAACAGGATTTCATTTTCAGTCATGACAATTAAGAAACCAAGTAAATTATGAATAGCATTCATTCAACGACATTGACAATTTGCAGTACGCAATAGATTCTGGTTCAATGACAAGGCCTTATGTTTTGAAATTCTATAATTGAATGATCCATCTTTTAGCACAGCTTCAATTTGGGACTTGTTTTTCTTCCAAGTTATGACACAGAATAGGCAGATTGAAGGAATGCCAGAGCAGGGCCAAAAGGAGGAAAAATTAGGAAAGATTGAAAAGTTGGAATTAAAACCCTGAGGACTGGTTCATTTCTTATGCAGAAGAAATTCTTAAAATCACAATTGCATTATTAGTAGAGACGTAGCCACGGAAAATTTGTGTTATACGTCATTGAAATTCCCATTTCTTAGCTAGGAAGTTTGTTTCTGAGATGATGAAAACAAGGCACTGCTGAAATTTGAACTCAGGGTCTCCTGTTTACAAGACAGGCACTTTAGACAACTAAGCCACAGCGCTACGTACTTACCACATGTATTAAAACCCTTAGCACTGGTTCATTTCTTATGCAGAAGAAATTCTTAAAATCACAATTGCATTATTAGTAGAGACGTAGCCACGGAAAATTTGAGTTATACGTCATTGAAATTCCCATTTCTTAGCTATGAAGTTTGTTTCTGACATGAATGATGAAAACAAGGCACTGCTGAGATTTGAACTCAGGGTCTCCTGTTTACAAGACAGGCACTTTAGACAACTAAGCCACAGCGCTACATACTTACCACATGTATTAAAACCCTGAGCACTGGTTCATTTCTTATGCAGAAGAAACTCCAAATTTCACAATTGCTTTATCAGTAGAGACGTAGCCATGGTAAGTTTGAGGTTGTACGTCAATGGAATTCCCATTTTTAAGATAGGAAGTTTGTTAAAGAGATGATGAAAACAAGGCACTGCTGAGTTTCGAACTCAGGATCTCCTGTTTACAAGACAGGTGCTTTAACCAACTAAGCCACAGCGCCACAAGCTTTCCACGTGAAATGCAGGGAACACATAAGAACCAATCGAACATTTCAAGTGGTTAACTTAGCGAAACAACATTGAGTTGAGTTGTATTCCATGCACAGCAAAAACGTGGAACAGGATTTCATTTTCAGTCATGACAATTAAGAAACCAAGTAAATTATGAATAGCATTCATTCAACGACATTGACAATTTGCAGTATGCAATAGATTCTGGTTCAATGACAAGGCCTTATGTTTTGAAATTCTATAATTGAATGATCCATCTTTTAGCACAGCTTCAATTTGGGACTTGTTTTTCTTCCAAGTTATGACACAGAATAGGCAGATTGAAGGAATGCCACAGCAGGGCCAAAAGGAGGAAAAATTAGGAAAGATTGAAAAGTTGGAATTAAAACCCTGAGAACTGGTTCATTTCTTATGCAGAAGAAATTCTTAAAATCACAATTGCATTATTAGTAGAGACGTAGCCACGGAAAATTTGAGTTATACGTCATTGAAATTCCCATTTCTTAGCTAGGAAGTTTGTGTCTGAGATGATGAAGACAAGGCACTGCTGAGATTTGAACTCAGGGTCTCCTGTTTACAAGACAGGCACTTTAGACAACTAAGCCACAGCACTACGTACTTACCACATGTATTAAAACCCTGAGCACTGGTTCATTTCTTATGCAGAAGAAACTCTAAATTTCACTATCAGTAGAGAAGTAGCCATGGTAAGTTTGAGGTTGTACGTCAATGGAATTTCCATTTTTAAGATAGGAAGTTTGTTTCTGAGATGATGAAAACAAGGCACTGCTGAAATTCGAACTCAGGATCTCCTGTTTACAAGACAGGCGCTTTAACCAACTAAGCCACAGCGCCACAAGCTTTCCACGTGAAATGCAGGGAACACATAAGAACCAATCGAACATTTCAAGTGGTTAACTTAGCGAAACAACATTGAGTTGAGTTGTATTCCATGCACAGCAAAAACGTGGAACAGGATTTCATTTTCAGTCATGACAATTAAGAAACCAAGTAAATTATGAATAGCATTCATTCAACGACATTGACAATTTGCAGTATGCAATAGATTCTGGTTCAATGACAAGGCCTTATGTTTTGAAATTCTATAATTGAATGATCCATCTTTTAGCACAGCTTCAATTTGGGACTTGTTTTTCTTCCAAGTTATGACACAGAATAGGCAGATTGAAGGAATGCCAGAGCAGGGCCAAAAGGAGGAAAAATTAGGAAAGATTGAAAAGTTGGAATTAAAACCCTGAGGACTGGTTCATTTCTTATGCAGAAGAAATTCTTAAAATCACAATTGCATTATTAGTAGAGACGTAGCCACGGAAAATTTGTGTTATACGTCATTGAAATTCCCATTTCTTAGCTAGGAAGTTTGTTTCTGAGATGATGAAAACAAGGCACTGCTGAAATTTGAACTCAGGGTCTCCTGTTTACAAGACAGGCACTTTAGACAACTAAGCCACAGCGCTACGTACTTACCACATGTATTAAAACCCTTAGCACTGGTTCATTTCTTATGCAGAAGAAATTCTTAAAATCACAATTGCATTATTAGTAGAGACGTAGCCACGGAAAATTTGAGTTATACGTCATTGAAATTCCCATTTCTTAGCTATGAAGTTTGTTTCTGACATGAATGATGAAAACAAGGCACTGCTGAGATTTGAACTCAGGGTCTCCTGTTTACAAGACAGGCACTTTAGACAACTAAGCCACAGCGCTACATACTTACCACATGTATTAAAACCCTGAGCACTGGTTCATTTCTTATGCAGAAGAAACTCCAAATTTCACAATTGCTTTATCAGTAGAGACGTAGCCATGGTAAGTTTGAGGTTGTACGTCAATGGAATTCCCATTTTTAAGATAGGAAGTTTGTTTCTGAGATGATGAAAACAAGGCACTGCTGAGATTCGAACTCAGGATCTCCTGTTTACAAGACAGGCGCTTTAACCAACTAAGCCACAGCGCCACAAGGTTTCCTCGTGAAATGCAGGGAACACATAAGAACCAATCGAACATTTCAAGTGGTTAACTTAGCGAAACAACATTGAGTTGATTTGTATTCCATGCACAGCAAAAACGTGGAACAGGATTTCATTTTCAGTCATGACAATTAAGAAACCAAGTAAATTATGAATAGCATTCATTCAACGACATTGACAATTTACAGTATGCAATAGATTCTGGTTCAATGACAAGGCCTTATGTTTTGAAATTCTATAATTGAATGATCCATCTTTTAGCACAGCTTCAATTTGGGACTTGTTTTTCTTCCAAGTTATGACACAGAATAGGCAGATTGAAGGAATGCCACAGCAGGGCCAAAAGGAGGAAAAATTAGGAAAGATTGAAAAGTTGGAATTAAAACCCTGAGGACTGGTTCATTTCTTATGCAGAAGAAATTCTTAAAATCACAATTGCATTATTAGTAGAGACGTAGCCACGGAAAATTTGTGTTATACGTCATTGAAATTCCCATTTCTTAGCTAGGAAGTTTGTTAAAGAGATGATGAAAACAAGGCACTGCTGAGATTCGAACTCAGGATCTCCTGTTTACAAGACAGGCGCTTTAACCAACTAAGCCACAGCGCCACAAGCTTTCCACGTGAAATGCAGGGAACACATAAGAACCAATCGAACATTTCAAGTGGTTAACTTAGCGAAACAACATTGAGTTGCATTCCATGTGATTTTAAGAATTTCTTCTGCATAAGAAATGAACCAGTGCTCAGGGTTTTAATACATGTGGTAAGTATGTAGCGCTGAGGCTTAGTTGTCTAAAGTGCCTGTCTTGTAAACAGGAGACCCTGAGTTCAAATCTCAGCAGTGCCTTGTTTTCATCATCTCAGAAACAAACTTCCTATCTAAGAAATGGGAATTTCAATGACGTATAACTCAAATTTTCCGTGGCTACGTCTCTACTAATAATGCAATTGTGATTTTAAGAATTTCTTCTGCATAAGAAATGAACCAGTCCTCAGGGTTTTAATTCCAACTTTTCAATCTTTCCTAATTTTTCCTCCTTTTGGCCCTGCTGTGGCATTCCTTCAATCTGCCTATTCTGTGTCATAACTTGGAAGAAAAACAAGTCCCAAATTGAAGCTGTGCTAAAAGATGGATCATTCAATTACAGAATTTCAAAACATAAGTCCTTGTCATTGAACCAGAATCTATTGCATACTGCAAATTGTCAATGTTGTTGAATGAATGCTATTCATAATTTACTTGGTTTCTTAATTGTCATGACTGAAAATGAAATCCTGTTCCACGTTTTTGCTGTGCATGGAATACAACTCAACTCAATGTTGTTTCGCTAAGTTAACCACTTGAAATGTTCGATTGGTTCTTATGTGTTCCCTGCATTTCACGTGGAAAGCTTGTGGCGCTGTGGCTTAGTTGGTTAAAGCGCCTGTCTTGTAAACAGGAGATCCTGAGTTCAAATCTCAGCAGTGCCTTGTTTTCATCATCTCAGAAACAAACTTCCTATCTTAAAAATGGGAATTCCATTGACGTACAACCTCAAGCTTACCATGGCTACGTCTCTACTGATAGTGCAATTGTGAAATTTAGAGTTTGCAGTATGCAATAGATTCTGGTTCAATGACAAGGCCTTATGTTTTGAAATTCTATAATTGAATGATCCAACTTTTAGCACAGCTTCAATTTGGGACTTGTTTTTCTTCCAAGTTATGACACAGAATAGGCAGATTGAAGGAATGCCACAGCAGGGCCAAAAGGAGGAAAAATTAGGAAAGATTGAAAAGTTCAAATTAAAACCCTGAGGACTGGTTCATTTCTTATGCAGAAGAAATTCTTAAAATCACAATTGCATTATTAGTAGAGACGTAGCCACGGAAAATTTGTGTTATACGTCATTGAAATTCCCATTTCTTAGCTATGAAGTTTGTTTCTGACATGAAGAAAACAAGGCACTGCTGAGATTTGAACTCAGGGTCTCCTGTTTACAAGACAGGCACTTTAGACAACTAAGCCACAGCGCTACGTACTTACCACATGTATTAAAACCCTGAGCACTGGTTCATTTCTTATGCAGAAGAAATTCTTAAAATCACAATTGCATTATTAGTAGAGACGTAGCCATGGTAAGTTTGAGGTTGTACGTCAACGGAATTCCCATTTTTAAGATAGGAAGTTTGTTTCTGACATGATGAAAACAAGGCACTACTGAGATTCGAACTCAGGATCTCCTGTTTACAAGACAGGCGCTTTAACCAACTAAGCCACAGCGCCACAAGCTTTCCACGTGAAATGCAGGGAACACATAAGAACCAATCGAACATTTCAAGTGGTTAACTTAGCGAAACAACATTGAGTTGAGTTGTATTCCATGCACAGCAAAAACGTGGAACAGGATTTCATTTTCAGTCATGACAATTAAGAAACCAAGTAAATTATGAATAGCATTCATTCAACGACATTGACAATTTGCAGTATGCAATAGATTCTGGTTCAATGACAAGGCCTTATGTTTTGAAATTCTATAATTGAATGATCCATCTTTTAGCACAGCTTCAATTTGGGACTTGTTTTTCTTCCAAGTTATGACACAGAATAGGCAGATTGAAGGAATGCCACAGCAGGGCCAAAAGGAGGAAAAATTAGGAAAGATTGAAAAGTTGGAAATAAAACCCTGAGGACTGGTTCATTTCTTATGCAGAAGAAATTCTTAAAATCACAATTGCATTATTAGTAGAGACGTAGCCACGGAAAATTTGAGTTATACGTCATTGAAATTCCCATTTCTTAGATAGGAAGTTTGTTTCTGAGATGATGAAAACAAGGCACTGCTGAGATTTGAACTCAGGGTCTCCTGATTACAAGACAGGCACTTTAGACAACAAAGCCTCAGCGCTACATACTTACCACATGTATTAAAACCCTGAGCACTGGTTCATTTCTTATGCAGAAGAAATTCTTAAAATCACAATTGCATTATTAGTAGATACGTAGCCATGGTAAGTTTGAGGTTGTACGTCAATGGAATTCCCAATTGCATTATTAGTAGAGACGTAGCCACAGAAAATTTGTGTTATACGTCATTGAAATTCCCATTTCTTAGCTAGGAAGTTTGTTTCTGAGATGATGAAAACAAGGCACTGCTGAGATTTGAACTCAGGGTCTCCTGTTTACAAGACAGGCACTTTAGACAACTAAGCCACAGCGCTACGTACTTACCACATGTATTAAAACCCTGAGCACTGGTTCATTTCTTATGCAGAAGAAATTCTTAAAATCACAATTGCATTATTAGTAGAGACGCAGCCATGGTAAGTTTGAGGTTGTACGTCAATGGAATTCCCATTTTTAAGATAGGAAGTTTGTTTCTGAGATGATGAAAACAAGGCACTGCTGAGATTCGAACTCAGGATCTCCTGTTTACAAGACAGGCGCTTTAACCAACTAAGCCACAGCGCCACAAGCTTTCCACATGAAATGCAGGGAACACGTAAGAACCAATCGAACATTTCAAGTGGTTAACTTTGCGAAACTACATTGAGTTGAGTTGTATTCCATGCACAGCAAAAACGTGGAACAGGATTTCATTTTCAGTCATGACAATTAAGAAACCAAGTAAATTATGAATAGCATTCATTCAACGACATTGACAATTTGCAGTATGCAATAGATTCTGGTTCAATGACAAGGCCTTATGTTTTGAAATTCTATAGTTGAATGATCCATCTTTTAGCACAGCTTCAATTTGGGACTTGTTTTTCTTCCAAGTTATGACACAGAATAGGCAGATTGAAGGAATGCCACAGCAGGGCCAAAAGGAGGAAAAATTAGGAAAGATTGAAAAGTTGGAAATAAAACCCTGAGGACTGGTTCATTTCTTATGCAGAAGAAATTCTTAAAATCACAATTGCATTATTAGTAGAGACGTAGCCACGGAAAATTTGAGTTATACGTCATTGAAATTCCCATTTCTTAGATAGGAAGTTTGTTTCTGAGATGATGAAAACAAGGCACTGCTGAGATTTGAACTCAGGGTCTCCTGATTACAAGACAGGCACTTTAGACAACAAAGCCTCAGCGCTACGTACTTACCACATGTATTAAAACCCTGAGCACTGGTTCATTTCTTGTGCAGAAGAAACTCTAAATTTCACAATTGCACTATAAGTAGAGACGTAGCCATGGTAAGCTTGAGGTTGTACGTCAATGGAATTCCCATTTTTAAGATAGGAAGTTTGTTTCTGAGATGATGAAAACAAGGCACTGCTGAGATTTGAACTCAGGATCTCCTGTTTACAAGACAGGCGCTTTAACCAACTAAGCCACAGCGCCACAAGCTTTCCACGTGAAATGCATGGAACACATAAGAACCAATCGAACATTTCAAGTGGTTAACTTAGCGAAACAACATTGAGTTGAGTTGTATTCCATGCACAGCAAAAACGTGGAACAGGATTTCATTTTCAGTCATGACAATTAAGAAACCAAGTAAATTATGAATAGCATTCATTCAACAACATTGACAATTTGCAGTATGCAATAGATTCTGGTTCAATGACAAGGCCTTATGTTTTGAAATTCTATAATTGAATGATCCATCTTTTAGCACAGCTTCAATTTGGGACTTGTTTTTCTTCCAAGTTATGACACAGAATAGGCAGATTGAAGGAATGCCACAGCAGGGCCAAAAGGAGGAAAAATTAGGAAAGATTGAAAAGTTGGAATTAAAACCCTGAGGACTGGTTCATTTCTTATGCAGAAGAAATTCTTAAAATCACAATTGCATTATTAGTAGAGACGTAGCCACGGAAAATTTGAGTTATACGTCATTGAAATTCCCATTTCTTAGATAGGAAGTTTGTTTCTGAGATGATGAAAACAAGGCACTGCTGAGATTTGAACTCAGGGTCTCCTGTTTACAAGACAGGCACTTTAGACAACTAAGCCACAGCGCTACGTACTTACCACATGTATTAAAACCCTGAGCACTGGTTCATTTCTTATGCAGAAGAAATTCTTAAAATCACAATTGCATTATTAGTAGATACGTAGCCATGGTAAGTTTGAGGTTGTACGTCAATGGAATTCCCAATTGCATTATTAGTAGAGACGTAGCCACAGAAAATTTGTGTTATACGTCATTGAAATTCCCATTTCTTAGCTAGGAAGTTTGTTTCTGAGATGATGAAAACAAGGCACTGCTGAGATTTGAACTCAGGGTCTCCTGTTTACAAGACAGGCACTTCAGACAACTAAGCCACAGCGCTACGTACTTACCACATGTATTAAAACCCTGAGCACTGGTTCATTTCTTATGCAGAAGAAATTCTTAAAATCACAATTGCATTATTAGTAGAGACGCAGCCATGGTAAGTTTGAGGTTGTACGTCAATGGAATTCCCATTTTTAAGATAGGAAGTTTGTTTCTGAGATGATGAAAACAAGGCACTGCTGAGATTCGAACTCAGGATCTCCTGATTACAAGACAGGCGCTTTAACCAACTAAGCCACAGCGCCACAAGCTTTCCACGTGAAATGTAGGGCACACATAAGAACCAATCGAGCATTTCAAGTGGTAACTTAGCTAAACAACATTGAGTTGAGTTGCATTCCATGCACAGCAAAAACGTGGAACAGGATTTTATTTTCAGTCATGACAATTAAGAAACCAAGTATATTATGAATAGCATTCATTCAACAACTGACAATTTGCAGTATGCAATAGATTCTGGTTCAATGACAAGGCCTTATGTTTTGAAATTCTATAATTGAATGATCCATCTTTTAGCACAGCTTCAATTTGGGACTTGTTTTTCTTCCAAGTTATGACACAGAATAGGCAGATTGAAGGAATGCCACAGCAGGGCCAAAAGGAGGAAAAATTAGGAAAGATTGAAAAGTTGGAATTAAAACCCTGAGGACTGGTTCATTTCTTATGCAGAAGAAATTCTTAAAATCACAATTGCATTATTAGTAGAGACGTAGCCACGGAAAATTTGAGTTATACATCATTGAAATTCCCATTTCTTAGCTAGGAAGTTTGTTTCTGAGATGAATGATGAAAATAAGGCACTGCTGAGATTCGAACTCAGGATCTCCTGTTTACAAGACAGGCGCTTTAACCAACTAAGCCACAGGGCCACAAGCTTTCTGCATGAAATGTAGGGCACACATAAGAACCAATCGAGCATTTCAAGTGGTTAACTTAGCGAAACAACATTGAGTTGAGTTGCATTCCATGCACAGCAAAAACGTGGAACAGGATTTTATTTTCAGTCATGACAATTAAGAAACCAAGTAAATGAATAGCATTCATTCAAAACCCTGAGCACTGGTTCATTTCTTGTGCAGAAGAAACTCTAAATTTCACAATTGCACTATAAGTAGAGACGTAGCCATGGTAAGTTTGAGGTTGTACGTCAATGGAATTCCCATTTTTAAGATAGGAAGTTTGTTTCTGAGATGATGAAAACAAGGCACTGCTGAGATTTGAACTCAGGGTCTCCTGTTTACAAGACAGGCACTTTAGACAACAAAGCCACAGCGCTACGTACTTACCACATGTATTAAAACCCTGAGCACTGGTTCATTTCTTATGCAGAAGAAACTCTAAATTTCACAATTGCACTATCAGTAGAGACGTAGCCATGGTAAGTTTGAGGTTGTACGTCAATTAAATTCTCATTTTTAAGATAGGAAGTTTGTTTCTGAGATGATGAAAACAAGGCACTGCTGAGATTCGATCTCAGGATCTCCTGTTTACAAGACAGGCGCTTTAACCAACTAAGCCACAGCGCCTCAAGCTTTCCACGTGAAATGCAGGGAACACATAAGAACCAATCGAACATTTCAAGTGGTTAACTTAGCGAAACAACATTGAGTTGAGTTGTATTCCATGCACAGCAAAAACATGGAACATGATTTCATTTTCAGTCATGACAATTAAGAAACCAAGTAAATTAGGAATAGCATTCATTCAACGACATTGACAATTTGCAGTATGCAATAGATTCTGGTTCAATGACAAGGCCTTATGTTTTGAAATTCTATAATTGAATGATCCACCTTTTAGCACAGCTTCAATTTGGGACTTGTTTTTCTTCCAAGTTAAAACACCGAATAGGCAGATTGAAGGAATGCCACAGCAGGGCCAAAAGGAGGAAAAATTAGGAAAGATTGAAAAGTTAGAATTAAAACCCTGAGGACTGGTTCATTTCTTATGCAGAAGAAATTCTTAAAATCACAATTGCATTATTAGTAGAGACGTAGCCACGGAAAATTTGAGTTATACGTCATTGAAATTCCCATTTCTTAGATAGGAAGTTTGTTTCTGAGATGAATGATGAAAACAAGGCACTGCTGAGATTCGAACTCAGGATCTCCTGTTTACCAGACAGGCGCTTTAACCAACTAAGCCACAGCGCCACAAGCTTTCCGCGTGAAATGTAGGGCACACATAAGAACCAATCGAGCATTTCAAGTGGTTAACTTAGCGAAACAACATTGAGTTGAGTTGCATTCCATGCACAGCAAAAATGTGGAAGAGGATTTTATTTTCAGTCAAGACAATTAAGAAACCAAGTAAATTATGAATAGCATTCATTCAAAACCCTGAGCACTGGTTCATTTCTTATGCAGAAGAAACTCTAAATTTCACAATTGCACTATCAGTAGAGACGTAGCCATGGTAAGTTTGAGGTTGTACGTCAATGGAATTCTCATTTTTAAGATAGGAAGTTTGTTTCTGAGATGATGAAAACAAGGCACTGCTGAGATTCGATCTCAGGATCTCCTGTTTACAAGACAGGCGCTTTAACCAACTAAGCCACAGTGCCACAAGCTTTCCACGTGAAATGCAGGGAACACATAAGAACCAATCGAACATTTCATGTGGTTAACTTAGCTAAACAACATTGAGTTGAGTTGCATTCCATGCACAGCAAAAACGTGGAACAGGATTTTATTTTCAGTCATGACAATTAAGAAACCAAGTATATTATGAATAGCATTCATTCAACGACTGACAACTTGCAGTATGCAATAGATTCTGGTTCAATGACAAGGCCTTATGTTTTGAAATTCTATAATTGAATGATCCATCTTTTAGCACAGCTTCAATTTGGGACTTGTTTTTCTTCCAAGTTATGACACAGAATAGGCAGATTGAAGGAATGCCACAGCAGGGCCAAAAGGAGGAAAAATTAGGAAAGATTGAAAAGTTGGAATTAAAACCCTGAGGACTGGTTCATTTCTTATGCAGAAGAAATTCTTAAAATCACAATTGCATTATTAGTAGAGACGTAGCCACGGAAAATTTGAGTTATACGTCATTGAAATTCCCATTTCTTAGATAGGAAGTTTGTTTCTGAGATGAATGATGAAAACAAGGCACTGCTGAGATTCGAACTCAGGATCTCCTGTTTACAAGACAGGCGCTTTAACCAACTAAGCCACAGGGCCAAAAGCTTTCTGCATGAAATGTAGGGCACACATAAGAACCAATCGAGCATTTCAAGTGGTTAACTTAGCGAAACAACATTGAGTTGAGTTGCATTCCAAGCACAGCAAAAACGTGGAACAGGATTTTATTTTCAGTCATGACAATTAAGAAACCAAGTAAATGAATAGCATTCATTCAAAACCCTGAGCACTGGTTCATTTCTTGTGCAGAAGAAACTCTAAATTTCACAATTGCACTATAAGTAGAGACGTAGCCATGGTAAGTTTGAGGTTGTACGTCAATGGAATTCCCATTTTTAAGATAGGAAGTTTGTTTCTCAGATGATGAAAACAAGGCACTGCTGAGATTCGATCTCAGGATCTCCTGTTTACAAGACAGGCGCTTTAACCAACTAAGCCACAGCGCCTCAAGCTTTCCACGTGAAATGCAGGGAACACATAAGAACCAATCGAACATTTCAAGTGGTTAACTTAGCGAAACAACATTGAGTTGAGTTGTATTCCATGCACAGCAAAAACATGGAACAGGATTTCATTTTCAGTCATGACAATTAAGAAACCAAGTAAATTATGAATAGCATTCATTCAACGACATTGACAATTTGCAGTATGCAATAGATTCTGGTTCAATGACAAGGCCTTATGTTTTGAAATTCTATAATTGAATGATCCACCTTTTAGCACAGCTTCAATTTGGGACTTGTTTTTCTTCCAAGTTATAACACAGAATAGGCAGATTGAAGGAATGCCACAGCAGGGCCAAAAGGAGGAAAAATTAGGAAAGATTGAAAAGTTGGAATTAAAACCCTGAGGACTGGTTCATTTCTTATGCAGAAGAAATTCTTAAAATCACAATTGCATTATTAGTAGAGACGTAGCCACGGAAAATTTGAGTTATACGTCATTGAAATTCCCATTTCTTAGATAGGAAGTTTGTTTCTGAGATGAATGATGAAATTTGAACTCAGGGTCTCCTGTTTACAAGACAGGCACTTTAGACAACTAAGCCACAGCTCTACGTACTGATATGGAAAATTGGGTTGGATAAATCTACCCGTGTGTGCTGCGGCCGTTCCCAATTATTTCTGAGCCCTTATAGAATGAGTCTGACACGTGTTGACAGCTTGACATTCAATCAAAGACTGGCCATTTATTTCCTGATACATAGTTTTTATAATAGCATATAGAAAGGTGTGGTTGGGGCGGTTAGTTAATTAACATACAATTCAGTTATTGGTTATTTGATATATATGGAATACTGTGATTAATGCGCATATGACTGCTGATTATGCAACTAAAATGTAGCTCTCGGTATGTAGGGCAAAGTTGAGGCATCTGACCAGGACTCAGTTGAGACAACTCATCAGCACTTAATACATCTGGAGTTCTTCTGCTTTTTGTGTGGAAAACACCGAACAGTCTGTCTGGCTTATATTAGTTTATGTCAGCCATTTTAAGCAATGGATTATAAAGTAGCTGAGTAGATAGATATATATATTTGCTTTGTGTAAGTATATGTGATTTAAAGGAATATATATATGATTTAAAGGCGTATACATGCAAGTGAGATCTACATGATATACATATTTCTATCACAAGCCCCCCTTAGATATCACTTGCCCTAAGCCTAGCCTCCTGTCCCAAAGCGCTGCAACTCTTTTGTGCTGCCGGCGATCCGACGCAAACCTAGTGTCTACGCCCTACACCGTACAGTCTTTCGCAATGAGCGATCAGGAGATCTGTCCCTAAACGGGGGTAGAAACATGCATGGTCTCATATTGGCGGCTCTGTGCGATCAGTTCCACATATTTGTCGTCATCAGGATTGGAGGAGCCATCAGGTGGGTGAATCTGAATTCGGATAGGTTCGTCCAGGAGGAGATGCGACATCAGGTTTGTTGTTTCTTTGACTGTCTTTTCCATCATCAGGATCATTCTGGCTTAGGCGTATCTTCTGGTACGGGAGCCTTCTTGCAGTGCGATGCGTGGATCCAAGTGGGCCTTCCCTCTAGTTTCACAGAGGTTGGTGTCGTCAGCAGCACTTGGAAGGGACCGTCAAATCTGGGGTCAAGCGATCTCCTCACAAACTTCTTCACCAACACCCAGTCTCCTGGTTTCAGGGAGTGTGAACCGGGTACCGATCCTGGATCTGGTAATGAAGAGAAAACCCGAGAATGGATGTTAGCAAGTTTCTTGGTGAGTTCAATTACATAAGCAGACAAAGTATCATATTGCATTGTCAACTGCTGGGGGAAGAATACCCCTAACCGAGGGCTGGACCCAAACAGAATCTCATGAGGTGACAACTTTTCTGGGCCCCGGAGAGTGTGCCTGACACTAAACAGTGCGATGGGGAGTGTTTCATGCCAAGGTTTGCGTGTCTCTTGGGCAACTTTAACATCCTGTTTTGAGTGTCCCATTCAGTCTTTCCACTTTCCCGCTACTCTGGGGGTGGTAGGGAGTGTGTAGGCCTAAGTCTGACCCTACTGCTGACCAGATCTCCCTTGTGAGGTTTGCTGTGAATGCGGGCCCCTAATCACTCTCTATCACTTCTGGGACCCCGTATCTGCACACGATCTCTGAGAGTAGCTTCTTTGCAGTAGTCTTTGCTGACTGATTCCTCACTGGGAAAGCTTCTGGCCATCCTGAAAATACGTCCACGACCACAAGGGCATATTCGAATCCTCCACTTGGCGGCATCTGGATGTGGTCTATCTGGATCCTCTGGAAGGGGTACAGCGGTCTGGCAAGATGATGTGTGGGAACTTTCTCCATTCTTCCAGGGTTGCATTTGCCGCAGGTCAGACAGCTGCTAGTGAACTTGGCTGTTAGGGTGGAGATCCCTGGAGCGAACCAGTAAGCACCAATCAGATCATTCATCTGTGTCTTTGATCTGTGCGTGGGCCCATGTGCCCACTGGACCACCATAGGGTACATGCTTCGGGGTAAACAGGGTTTGTAGTCCATTGAGTATACTCTTCCTTCTTGATGTGTTGCACCCTTCCGCATCCAATTCTCCTTCTCCTCCTTTGGGGCTTGTTCTTGCAACTTCTTGAATAGATCCCAAGACGTCATCTCATCTGGTGTCTTATCCTCAGTTGCCACGTAGTAGCCGTCCGGCTCTACGACCTCTCCCATTTCTCTATACTGTCTTCCTTTGGCGGCTTCTTTGGCTGCCATATCTGCCATGTTGTTGCCCCGTGCCTCTACTGTGTTCAGTTTTCCATGTGCTTTGACCTTCAGTACTGCCACCATTTTTGGGAGTTGGAGTGCGCTCAGTAGGTCTTTAATAGCTCCATGATGCTTTACGGTTGTTCCGCTTGCTGTGATGAAGTCTCTTGCAGCCCAGATGGGTCCGAAGTCGTGTGCTATGCCATGCGAATACCTTGAATCAGTGTAAATGTTCGCAGTTTTGCCTTCTGCAATCTGGCAAGCCTTCGTCAGCGTTATCAGTTCTGCTTCTTGGGCTGACAGGCTAGGTGGCAGACTCCTGGACCACAGGATTTCTTGATTGCTGGTCACTGCACATCCCGTGTGAAATCTTCCTTCATCATCTGCAAATCTGGAGCCATCTACATAGAGGATCAACATTGGGTTGGCCAGTGGCTCTTCTGCCACATTGGGTAGTCCTGCTGTTTCCTGTTGCATGATGCTGAAGCAATCATGATCATCCGGTCGGAGCAAATCCAGATCCTTGTGGAAGGTATCATGCAGATTTTGATCTGGAAGGTTCGTATCTGTATCCCCCCTTGGGAGTGGGAGTAGAGTGGCTGGATTGAGGACTGTACATCTGGAGATGGTGACGTTGTCAGGCAGTAGTAGTGAGCACTGTAGATGAAGATGTCTTGCAGTGGAGAGATGTTTTGGCTGGGTTTGATTGAGAATTGCTGAGATGTCATGTGGAGCCAGGATTTCCAGTGGATGTCCAAGAATGATGTCAGCTGTTTTGTCCAGGAGGGCGTGTGCTGCAAATACTGCTCTCATGCAGGAGGGGGCTCCCCTTGCAACTGGATCCAGGCGAGCTGAAAAATAGCCTAGAGGTCTCTGTCTTCCCCCGTGAGTCTGTGTCAGGACTCCAGTAGCATGGCCTTCTTTCTCCATCAGGTAGAGACGGAATGGCTTCTCGTAGTCAGGTAGGCCTAGCGCTGGCGCTGAGACTACTGAGTCTTTTAGCTTCTTGAACGAACTGAAGGCCACATCTGTTAGCAGGAACGGGGTTACGTTAACGCAGTCATACAGAGGTTGCATTAGGACTGAGGCATCAGGGATCCAGGTTCTGCAGTACGATACTAGACCAAGAAAAGCTTGTAGTGCCTTTGGAGATGTTGGGGGAGCCATCCTCTCCACTGTGGTCTTCCGGTCATCTGTCAGGTGTTTAGTCTGGTGAGCAATGCAGTGCCCAAGGAATGTAACTCGCTTCAGACACCACTGGACTTTGTTCTTCGAGACCTTGCAGTGTTGTTTCGCCAGGTAGAGTAGGAGAGACACGGAATGTGCTTTACACGTGTCAAAGTCAACTGCACAAAGGAGTAGATCATCCACGTATTGTAGCAGGGTCACTTCTGCATGTTCTGTGATCCAGTTGGCGAGAACTGTGGACATTGCTCTGGTGAATTGCGAGGGGCTGTTCTGGGCCCCCCTGGGGCATCACCGCCCATGTGTACTGTGCCCCCTGATGCGTGAAGGCAAACAGGAACTGGTCATCTGGATGGAGGGGAACACTGAAGAAAGCATTTGCCAGGTCGATCACCGTGAACACTGTTGCTGTGGAAGGCACATTTGAGAGCAGGGTGTGTGGATTTGGCACAATTTGAGCTTCAAATACTGTAGCGTCATTTACCGCTCTTAGGTCATGTGCCATTCTGAACTTGGCTGGCTCTCCTTTTACAGTCTTTTTCTTGACAGGGAAAAGCGGGGTATTGCAAGGAGAGGTGCAGGGGACAACGACCCCTATTTCCAGGAACACCTTCAATTGGTCTGAGACGGCTTGACTCTGTGCAATGGACAAGGGATACTGGGCCTTACGAGGATATGGAGTACCTGGCTTGAGCGATACCCGCACCGGGGCAACCTGAAGTTTTCCCACATCTTGGGGTCACTTAGACCATAGACTTTCTGGTACTACGTCCAGTACCTCCTTGGGTAGGCCTTCATGGGTTGTTTGAGGTTCCTGTAAGGCTGCCAGCATGACTGACTCTTCCTGGGTCAGAGGTGAAGAAAGGGTCACGGTCCCATCTTCCTGGAACACTATGGTTGCTTTTAGTTTCTGTAGAAGGTCTGCCCCCAGTAGGTTGAGTGGGCAGGTTCTTGACACCACAAACTGGGATAGGATAGAGTGTCCTGGCTGAGTGCACACGCTCAGAGGCTTTGTAAGCTGAGAATTTCTGACTTGACCGTCGATGCCTACGCAAGACACAGAGGATTCTGATAGGCAGGTAGGGTCAGGGAGTTCCACATGTCTCATCACACTTCTGGCTGCACCAGTGTCCACAAGAAAAGATCTGACAACGCCATCCACTTTCAGGGCAATTTCAGGTATTGGTCCTGCAGACGGGGTTTTACATGTCAGGAGCGTAGTGTCTTGCAGACCTGGCTGGCTTACCCCTGTCCCATGGACGGGGTACTTCACTGCCTTCTGTACTTCTTCCTTGACCTGTTTCTCTGGGCAGGGTCTTGGGTTGTGATGGAGCTCTGCACCGGCTCTGGTAATGACCCAATTTGCCGCAGTTGAAACATCTGACGTTCCTTCTGTCTCGGTATTGCGGTGGCTCTTCAGAGTCTATGGCCACCATAAGGGGTGTTGTCTTCCGCACTCCTGGTTGGTACTCGATCCCTTTGGCTACGGTGAGCAGGGTGTCCATTGCTATTGACCTGTACTCGGGTCTAGCCACTATCAGTGGCTTCTTGATTGGTTCTCTGAGTCCATGCACAAAGGCCTGTGCCAACATCTGCCTGTGTATCTGATCATGAATGGTGAAGCCCAGGTCCTGGAAAACCTGCATTACTCTGCCATGAAACTTCTCCACAGTCTCTGTCTTCTCCTGACTCATGTCATGTAAGCTGACGGCCTGTCCGGCCAGCCTGCCTTTGGCCCACTCTCTGAGTTGTTCAATCAGCTTCGGCCCTGACTCCCAGGCATGTACGTCTAAGTCTGCTGAAAGCTTGAAGTGTTCTTTCATGATTGGCCAGAAGGCAACACCTGCCTTTATCTCCATCACTGCCCACAGATCATTCCAGGTGGCTGCATATGTGCGCTGGTTCTGCTGCATTCTTCTGTAGAATGGCATGGGGTGCATCTCTGGATCTGGAAGATTGTTGAGGATACTGGTCACCTGACTTGGGGTGAAGTGCACATAGTGTAATGGTGGTGCTTCTATCTGCCCCTGTCTCCTAGGTGCCCGTGAGTTTTTCTTTCTAGTACTGGGTAGCATGTATGAAGTCCCCTCTTTATCCTCATCAGAGGAATAGTTGTGATAGAGTGCACTGGGGTCCTGCAGTGGCTGATAAGCGGTCTTGGATATTGTCTTTTTGTGAGAGGATGTGTCCCCACCCTGCTGAGGCTGTGGAGGATTATAGTTCAATTGTGGTGTGAATGTTGGCTGCTCTGACCGAGGATACTGATCACCATCTGATGGTGATGCCTGTCTCCCCCCCCCCCGTCCCCGGACCTGAGCTGCCTGCTGCCGGGTTTTCCTGGGGGAAGCCTGCTGCGGCTTGGGGGGTGCCTTCTACTGGGGGATCTCCACCTTCCTCCCCCGATACCATGACTGTCAGAGGCTGGGCTGTATTGGGAACATAGAATGTGCCTTGTGCTGTGAGCACTGGATACAGAGACACCACACTGCCTGGACTCGGCACCTGCCCAACAGGCAGCAGATCAGGAGAAGGAGAGTGTGACACAGAGTAAGGAAAAGATGGGTGATTTAGAGGAGGGGGAGAGTGCTTCAGAGAGAGAGAGAGGAGGAGATGAAAAGTGTGAAGGAGGTGGGTGTGGTGTAGGAGGAGGAGATGAAGAAGAAGAAGAAGGAGGTGGGTGTGGTGTAGGAGGAGGAGATGAAGAAGAAGAAGAAGGAGGGTGTGGTGTAGGAGGAGGAGGTGAAGAAGAAGAAGAAGGAGGTGGGTGTGGTGTAGGAGGAGGAGATGAAGAAGAAGAAGAAGGAGGGTGTGGTGTAGGAGGAGGTGCGGAATAATGAGAAGGGTGAGGAAGAGAAAGAGGAGGAGAAAGAGGTGGAGATGAAAGAGGAGGAGGAGAGGGCAGTGCAGAAGATGGAGAGGAAAAAGATGGAGGAGAAAGACAAGAAGAGAATTCCCTCTTCTTTGATGCAGCCCGTGCCGGCATTGTCAGAGTAACAGTGCTATCTCCCTGTACCAAGTTTGTGCGGGGCGCACCACATGCTGAGCAAGTCTCCCTGTACAATGGATTCTGCTGGGTGCAGACTGCACACACCCAATATTTTTCATCCCCATATGGGGGAGGTGCTGATGGTTTAACACCTTTCCCTACTTTGTACACATAAAAATCACTTCCTGACACCTTCACATATCTTTCAGTGCTCCCCAAACGTTGTAAATCTGTAGCCACCTTATACCATGCTGTTGAAGTGGGCAGCAAGTTAGTATCAACTAGCTTTCCTTTCTTTCTTTTTAAGACATCATGCCACTCTGCAGCTCTAAGTCTGCCTCCCTGGTGGATTTCACATACTTTCATGAGCTGCCTGTAATTCTTCACATATCTGACACCTTCATGCTCCGCTACTATTTGAGGAGCCGTTTTCTCATCAGGAAGCAAAAGGCTCTCCTGTTGCTTGGCCAAATTATTCCCCATTGCAAAAAGAGAAATAAAAAACAACAATAAAAATCTCAAGTAGGTAAGTATATAAAAACACGAAAAATAGAAGAAAAAGGGAGCTTTCAAAAAATTGATGCAAGATGTTGAAATCAAAACATAAAAGAACCATAAAAAAAACTGGGTACACGATCCAAAACTGAGGATCTTCACAGAGAAGGAAGAAAAATAAATAAATAAAAACCCCTTTTAAACAAAAAGGTGAAGAGGCAGAAAAGAAAAGAAACTTTGAAAAACTTATAAAAAGTCTAAAAACTTAAAAAAAATGCAACAAAAAACAGAAAATAAAATTAAAACGGCTTCTCCTCTCCCCCCTCCTTTTTTTTTTTTTCTGTACGCTGCGCTCAAATGCAGTCAGAGACACACTTCCCCTTTTTATCAGCAGCTGCTGTTATACCAAAAATCACATATGTCACATCAAAAATGATAGATATCATTTAGTTTCACCTCTTCAAATAAATGTCATATATATGCAAAAACAGAAAACTTAGCAACAAAAAGAATAGGAAAAAAAAAGACAAAAAAAAAAAACGGTTGTAGCCGTGTGATTTACAATGCATATATTTCTCCTAACTGCATGGAGGAGGGGAAGTTCTAAATAGAGAACTGACGGAGAGAGAGAAGGAGAGAGAAAAAAAAACCTTCTTTTTCAATTCTACACAGTTAAGCGACAGTACGTGACATTAACAGACAAAGAACATTAACATCCAGGAGATTCGACACCCTCTTTTTTATTTTGTGACACGTGCAGGAAGCTCTGGGAAACAGAATACTGCCAATCGCACTGAGCACACCTATGCCCGGGCCACCTGAGTGAGAAACACAACAGGTGGGATTTCTACCACCCCGTTCCAACCTATCTAACTAGATAGTCGGCACTACGGGAATCTGCAGTAGCCCTCTAAGTTATCACTACCCGTGCCTGGAGCCTGGGGCCAGCTGCCCCGGGACTAACTGTCCCTCCTATGCACGGGAATCCTGCAATAACTTATCGAGCGATTTGACCTCCTGCGGTCAGTTACCCAGCAACCACAAACAGTCACTGTTCCTTGCTTCTCCCGGATGTTACACAAACACAGAACATATACACGGCACACAGCAGACACCTCGACTTATATCCCAGGGTTTAGGTTCAGGCTCGGACTTTTTACACTACCTGGGAATGCGGTGGTGACCACACCTGACCGGCTAAAGGTACAGACCCGGACTGGGCACAGGGGACATTCAGGTAAAATGATAGAATTTTCTTACCTTACTCTGATGGAGCTGCAGTCTCCGTCCCGTGGGCCAAGGCCGTGGCCCGCACCCTCGTCTGTGTGGTCAGCCGGATCCCCTCCTGTGATATCTTCGTCCGAGCCGTTGGGCGCCACTTGATATGGAAATTTGGGTTGGATAAATCTACCCGTGTGTGCTGCGGCCGCTCCCAATTATTTCTGAGCCCTTAAAGAATGAGTCTGACACGTGGTGACAGCTTGACATTCAATCAAAGACTGGCCATTTATTTCCTGATACATAGTTTTGATAATAGCATATAGAAAGGTGTGGTTGGGGCGGTTAGTTAATTAACATACAATTCAGTTATTGGTTATCTGATATATATGGAATACTGTGATTAATGCGCATATGACTGCTGATTATGCAACTAAAATGTAGCTCTCGGTATGTAGGGCAAAGTTGAGGCATCTGACCAGGACTCAGTTGAGACAACTCATCAGCACCAATACATCTGGAGTTTTTCTGCTTTTTGGGTGGAAAACACCGAACAGTCTGTCTGGCTTATATTAGTTTATGTTTATGTCAGCCATTTTAAGCAATTGATTATAAAGTAGCTGAGCAGATATATATATTTGCTTTGTGTAAGTATATGTGATTTAAAGGAATATATATATGATTTAAAGGCATATACATGCAAGTGAGATCTACATGATATACATATTTCTATCACAGTACTTACCACATGTATTAAAACCCTGAGCACTGGTTCATTTCTTATGTAGAAGAAACTCTAAATTTCACAATTGCAGTAGAGACGTAGCCATGGTAAGTTTGAGGTTGTACGTCAATGGAATTCCCATTTTTAAGATAGGAAGTTTGCTTCTGAGATGATGAAAACAAGGCACTGCTGAGATTCGAACTCAGGATCTCCTGTTTACAAGACATGCACTTTAGACAACTATGCCACAGCGCTACGTACTTACCACATGTATTAAAACCCTGAGCACTGGTTCATTTCTTACGCAGAAGAAACTCTAAATTTCACAATTGCATTCTTCTTATGCAGAAGAAATTCTTAAAATCACAATTGCATTATTAGTTGAGACGTAGCCACGGAAAATTTGATTTATACGTCATTGAAATTCCCATTTCTTAGATAGGAAGTTTGTTTCTGAGATGATGAAAACAAGGCACTGCTGAGATTCGAACTCAGGATCTCCTGTTTACAAGACAGGCGCTTTAACCAACTAAGCCACAGTGCCACAAGCTTTCCGCGTGAAAAGCAGGGCACACATAAGAACCAATCGAACATTTCAAGTAGTTAACTTAGCGAAACAACATTGAGTTGAGTTGCATTCCATGCACAGCAAAAACGTGGAACAGGATTTTATTTTCAGTCATGACAATTAAGAAACCAAGTAAATTATGAATAGCATTCATTCAAAACCCTGAGCACTGGTTCATTTCTTATGCAGAAGAAACTTTAAATTTCACAATTGCACTATCAATAGAGACGTAGCCATGGTAAGTTTGAGGTTGTACGTCAATGGAATTCCCATTTTTAAGATAGGAAGTTTGTTTCTAAGATGATGAAAACAAGGCACTGCTGAGATTCGAACTCAGGATCTCCTGTTTACAAGACAGGAGCTTTAACCAGCTAAGTCACAACGCCACAAGCTTTCCACGTGAAATGCAGGGAACACATAAGAACCAATCGAACATTTCAAGTGGTTAACTTAGCGAAACAACATTGAGTTGAGATGTATTCCATGCACAGCAAAAACGTGGAACAGGATTTCATTTTCA
This sequence comes from Ranitomeya imitator, assembly GCF_032444005.1. Taxonomy (NCBI): domain Eukaryota; kingdom Metazoa; phylum Chordata; class Amphibia; order Anura; family Dendrobatidae; genus Ranitomeya; species Ranitomeya imitator. The sequence goes on along the minus strand of NC_091288.1, from coordinate 140,123,108 downwards.
GTCATGACAATTAAGAAACCAAGTAAATTATGAATAGCATTCATTCAACGACATTGACAATTAGCAGTATGCAATAGATTCTGGTTCAATGACAAGGCCTTATGTTTTGAAATTTTATAATTGAATGATCCATCTTTTAGCACAGCTTCAAGTTGGGACTTGTTTTTCTTCCAAGTTATGACACAGAATAGGCAGGTTGAAGGAATGCCATGGCAGGGCCAAAAGGAGGAAAAATTAGGAAAGATTGAAAAGTTGGAATTAAAACCATGAGGACTGGTTCATTTCTTATGCAGAAGAAATTCTTAAAATCACAATTGCATTATTAGTAGAGACGTAGCCACGGAAAATTTCAGTTATACGTCATTGAAATTCCCATTTCTTAGATAGGAAGTTTGTTTCTGAGATGATGGAAATAAGGCACTGCTGAGATTCGAACTCAGGATCTCCTGTTTACAAGACAGGCGCTTTAACCAGCTAAGTCACAACGCCACAAGCTTTCCACGTGCAATGCAGGGAACACATAAGTACCAATCGAACATTTCAAGTGGTTAACTTAGCAAAACAACATTGAGTTGAGTTGTATTCCATGCACAGCAAAAACGTGGAACAGGATTTCATTTTCAGTCATGACAATTAAGAAACCAAGTAAATTATGAATAGCATTCATTCAACGACATTGACAATTTGCAGTATGCAATAGAATATGGTTCAATGACAAGGCCTTATGTTTTGAAATTTTATAATTGAATGATCCATCTTTTAGCACAGCTTCAATTTGGGACTTGTTTTTCTTCCAAGTTATGACACAGGATAGGCAGGTTGAAGGAATGCCATGGCAGGGCCAAAAGGAGGAAAAATTAGGAAAGATTGAAAAGTTGGAATTAAAACCCTGAGGACTGGTTCATTTCTTATGCAGAAGAAATTCTTAAAATCACAATTGCATTATTAGTAGAGACGTAGCCACGGAAAATTTGAGTTATACGTCATTGAAATTCCCATTTCTTAGATAGGAAGTTTGTTTCTGAGATGATGAAAACAAGGCACTAGGGTTGAGCGACCTTGACTTTTTTAGAGTCGGGTCGGGTTTCGCGAAACCCGACTATCTCAAAACTCGAGTCGAGTGGAATCGGCCGATTATCGCGAAAAGTCGGGGATCGACCAAAACACGAAACCCAATGCAAGTCAATGGGGGAGCATAGTCGGCAGTGAGTGGAGGCCAGGAAAACACCTACAGTGCCCATTTTAATGGCAAAAAACATACATTCTTGTTACTGAAGCTTGTCAATCTAAATTAACCTTATAATAATAGTAAGGCATTGGAAATTGGGGGTCATTTGGCTAAAGTTGGGGGGGGTAGGGCTGGTTCAAGTATTTAGTGGGCCCAGGAAATCTGGACCACGTCACGGCAGTGGAGCAGGGAGAGGTAAGTATTTCAACTTTGCAAGTGCTGTGATCCTGAGCAAGCAGGGGGGGCCCACTCGTTGGCATTGGCACTGGCACAGGGCCCCTCAAAGTACGGTGGTGTGTTTGCACGGCGGGGGCGCCTCCCACCGGCAGCGACACTTTTGCGTACTATGAGGGGCCCTGTGCCAGTGACGTCGCCAACGAGTATTCCTCCCCCCACCTGATGAAGGAACCTGCACCTTCATCTGCACCTTCCTCTTTGTCCCCGTGTAAGGTGGTATGGTATGCGGGAAGGGGAACCTGACTTTCAGCAGGGTCACAATCTTGCAGTGTAGCGTGCACGGGGAATGTTGCGTTATGGGTCAATGTACCAGCAGACTCATCTATCACTGGCTGGGCAATGGGCAGGATGAGGGGGAAACAGATATGGGCCCAAAGAATAAAGTGGGCTAAATGAAGTTCAAAATTGGTAACAGGACTAACCAGGGGGCATTGCTTTGTTCAGTGGAGGACAACTGGAATGAGAGGCTGACACAGAGAGTAGGCCCAAATCAGTAAGTAGTCTAAATGCAGTTCAAAATTGGCAACAGTAGTAAACAGGTGGCACAGCTTTGTTCACTGGAGGAGAACAGCAAGTAGCGGCAGACACCGATAGAAGGCCCCAACCCAACTAGTAGGCCCACTGCAGTTTTAAAATTCCGATAGGCTGAAAACCAGATAATTGTAGGTCATTTTTTGTAAAGAGGACAGCTGTATTGAGTGGCGCAGCCAGACACTACAAGTAGGCCTTACACCACAAAGTTGGCTCGACGCAGGTTTAAAAAAGGTTACATGGGTACACGGTCTGCATTGGTGTGCTTAGTGGAGGACAATTGGAAGGAGGGACTGCAGAAAGACTTAGTAGGCGTAAAATAACAAAATAGGCTCTATGCAGCTTCGATTATGTGGCAACCTGGAGAACACCTTGGAGCGGCAGACACCGTCTCTACGACCCAGACCCAACTTGTAGGCCTAATGTAGTGTTGTTTCAACCACTACTTAAGATGAGCATGAAGATTGAAGCAATGGAGAGGCAACCTGGAGAACACCTTGGAGCAGCAGACACCGTCTCTACGACCCAGACCCAACTTGTAGGCCTAATGTAGTGTTGTTTCAACCACTACTTAAGACAAGCATGAAGATTGAAGCAATGGAGAGGCAACCTGGAGAACACCTTGGAGCGGCAGACACCGTCTCTACGACCCAGACCCAACTTGTAGGCCTAATGTAGTGTTGTTTCAACAACTACTTAAGACGAGCATGAAGATTGAAGCAATGGAGAGGCAACCTGGAGAACACCTTGGAGCGGCAGACACCGTCTCTACGACCCAGACCCAACTTGTAGGCCTAATGTAGTGTTGTTTCAACAACTACTTAACACGAGCATGAAGATTGAAGCTATGGAGAGGCAACCTGGAGAACACCCTGGAGCAGCAGACACCGTCTCTATGACCCAGACCCAACTGGTAGGCCTAATGTAGTGTTGTTTCAACAACTACTTAAGACGAGCATGAAGATTGAAGCAATGGAGAGGCAACCTGGAGAACACCTTGGAGCGGCAGACACCGTCTCTACGACCCAGATCCAACTTGTAGGCCTAATGTAGTGTTTTTTCAACAACTACTTAACACGAGCATGAAGATTGAAGCTATGGAGAGGCAACCTGGAGAACACCTTGGAGCGGCAGACACCGTCTCTACGACCCAGACCCAACTTGTAGGCCTAATGTAGTGTTGTTTCAACAACTACTTAACACGAGCATGAAGATTGAAGCAATGGAGAGGCAACCTGGAGAACACCTTGGAGCGGCAGACACCATCTCTACGACCCAGACCCAACTTGTAGGCCTAATGTAGTGTTGTTTCAACAACTACTTAACACGAGCATGAAGATTGAAGCTATGGAGAGGCAACCTGGAGAACACCTTGGAGCGGCAGACACCATCTCTACGACCCAGACCCAACTTGTAGGCCTAATGTAGTGTTGTTTCAACAACTACTTAACACAAGCATGAAGATTGAAGCTATGGAGAGGCAACCTGGAGACCACCTTGGAGCGGCAGACACCGTTAGTTGGCCCTACCGAAGTAGTAGCCCCAATGCAGTTTTCAAATTCCTATAGGATGAAAACCAGACTATTGACGCTCAGCTTTTTTCAGAGGAGGACAGCTGTATTGAGTGGCGCAGACAGACACAGGTAGTAGGCCTTAAACACAAAATTTGGCTCAATGCAGTTTAAAAAAGGTTACAGGGGTACAGAGGCAGCATTGGTCTGTTCAGTGGAGGACAATTTTAATTATGGACCGCAGACAGACTTAGTACGCCTACAATTAAAAAAAGGATGCTCTATGCAATTTAAAATAGGTTCCAGTGGTACACGGACAGCATTGGACTGGTCAGTGGAGGACTAGTGGAAGGAGGGACCGCAGACAGGCTTAGTAGGCCTAACATAACAAAAGTGGGCTGTAGGCACTTTAAAATAGCTTCCAGGGGTACACGGGCAGTAGTGGTCTGGTCAGTGGAGGACTAGTGGAAGGAGGGACCGCAGACAGGCTTAGTAGACCTAACATAACAAAAGTAGGCTGTAGGCACTTTAAAATAGGTTCCAGGGGTACACGGGCAGCAGTGGTCTGGTCAGTGGAGGACTAGTGGAAGGAGGGACCGCAGACATGCTTAGTAGACCTAACATAACAAAAGTAGGCTGTAGGCACTTTAAAATAGGTTCCAGGGGTACACGGGAAGCAGTGGTCTGGTCTGTGGAGGACTAGTGGAAGGAGGGACCGCAGACAGGCTTAGTAGGCCTAGCATAACAAAAGTAGGCTGTAGGCACTTTTAAAATAGGTTCCAGGGGTACACGGGCAGCAGTGGTCTGGTCAGTGAAGGACAATTTCTATAATGGACCGCAGACAGGCTTAGTAGGCATAACATAACAAAAGTAGGCTGTAGACACTTGGAATTATCTTGCAGGGGTACACAGGCAGCATTGGTGTTGTCAGCGGAGGCCGATTGTAATGAGTGACTGACAGTTAGTACTCACAAAAAATAAATAGATGTTAATGTCTCGCAATACAACAAAACCAAAACACAAAAGGGTGGCATACTTAGGTAAAGGGGTGGGCTCCTCTGCTGAGTTTCAGACCTAGTAATTTGGCGCAAAGTATTTACTGGTGTAAATATAGGACACTGGCCCTGACTATTTTAAATAGCATCATACATGTCAACACATTGGTATTGTCAGTGCCAGGCATTGAAGGATGTCAGCGCATAGACTAAACATTGGTGGAGCTGTGAGAGATAATTTTGCAAGTGGTAGAGCACTGTTTGAGCTGGGGGGGAACTCTCTTGTGGCCGGCGGTACAGGCCCAGGGCCCCTTATGTTACAACGGTGTGTCTGACGTTGGGTGCGCACCACCACCGCCAGAGACACTTTATTGTACTATGGGGGACCCAGTGGCAGTGCCGTCGACCAAAAGCGTGCACACCCAACTCTTCAAACAAACGGCACTCTCACGGGTGCTTGCGCCAAGTGACGAGACCACGGCCCCGTGGGGGGAGTTTGGCCATTTAGGGAGGTGTAAACATGTCATATGCTGGACAAACAGCTGCTGCAAATTACGAGATTGGAAAATTCAGTCAGAGCAGTCCACAAGCAAGACCTTTTCATAGGAAAGCTAGGTGTCAGCCGGGAAAGGTGGGACAAAAGAATTTGAAATCCAGTTGTGGTTCATTTTAATGAAGGTTAGATCATCAACATTTTGGGTAGCCAGACGAGTCCTTTTTTTGGTTAATATTGAACCTGCAGCACTGAATACTCTTTCTGATAGCACACTAGCTGCTGGACAAGCAAGCTCCTGCAATGCATATTCTGCCAATTCTGGCCAGGTGTCTAATTTGGATGCCCAGTAATCAAATGGGAATGACGGTTGAGGGAGAACGTCGATAAGGGATGAAAAATAGTTAGTAACCATACTGGACAAATGTTGTCTCCTGTCACTTTGAATTGATGCTGCAGTACCTGTCCTGTCTGCGGTCATAGCAAAATCACTCCGCAACCTGGTCAGAAAACCCCTCTGTCCAACGCCACTTCTGATTTGTGCACCTCTAACACCTCTGGCCTGCTGCCCCCTGCAGCTCGTGTGATAACGCTCACCGTCGCTGTGTGCTAGGAATGCCTGAATCAAACAGTCAACAAGAGTTGATTGTTTGCTAATATTTGTTCCAGGTTCTCATGTGGCATAATATTTTGCAATTTGCCTTTATAGCGAGGATCAAGGAGGCAGGCCAACCAGTAATCGTCATCGGTCATCATTTTAATAATGCGTGGGTCCCTTTTCAGGATACGTAAGGCATAATCCGCCATGTGGGCCAAAGTTCCAGTTGTCAAATCTGCGGTCGTGCAGGGCTGAGGGGCAGTTTCAGGCAAATCTACGTCACTTGTCTCCCTAAAAAAACCTGAACCCAGCCTTGCAACGCCACCAGTTGCTATTGGCCCCGGAGAAGCTTCCTCATTAAAAAAATACTCATCCCCATCATCCTCCTTGTCCTCCTCCTCCTCCTGTTCGCCCGCTACCTCATCCTGTACACTGCCCTTACCAGACAATGGCTGACTGTCATCAAGGCTTTCCTCTTCCTCTGCTGCAGACGCCTGCTCCTTTATGTGTGTCAAACTTTGCATCAGCAGACGCATTAGGGGGATGCTTATGCTTATTATGGCGTTGTCTGCACTAACCAGGCGTGTGCATTCCTCAAAACACTGAAGGACTTGACACATGTCTTTTACCTTCGACCACTGCACACCTGACAACTCCATGTCTGCCATCCTACTGCCTGCCCGTGTATGTGTATCCTCCCACAAAAACATAACAGCACGCCTCTGTTCGCACAGTCTCTGAAGCATGCGCAGTGTTGAGTTCCACCTTGTTGCAACGTCGATGATTAGGCGATGCTGGGGAAGGTTCAAAGACCGCTGATAGGTCTGCATACGGCTGGAGTGTATGGGCGAACGGCGGATATGCGAGCAAAGTCCGCGCACTTTGAGGAGCAGGTCGGATAACCTCGGATAACTTTTCAGGAAGCACTGCACCACCAGGTTTAAGGTGTGAGCCAGGCAAGGAATGTGTTTCAGTTGGGAAAGGGAGATGGCAGTCATGAAATTCCTTCCGTTATCACTCACTACCTTGCCTGCCTCAAGATCTACAGTGCCCAGCCACGATTGCATTTCTTTCTGCAAGAACTCGTACAGAACTTCCACGGTGTGTCTGTTGTCGCCCAAACACTTCATAGCCAATACAGCCTGCTGACGCTTGCCAGTAGCTGCCCCATAATGGGACACCTGGTGTGCAAGAGTGGCAGCTGCGGATGGAGTGGTTGTGCGACTGCGGTCTGTGGATGAGCTCTCGCTTCTGCAGGAGGACGAGGAGGAGGAGGAGGGGTGCGAACGGCTACAGCCACCTGTTTCCTAGACCGTGGGCTAGGCAGAACTGTCCCAAAATTGCTGTCCCCTGTGGACCCTGCATCCACCACATTCACCCAGTGTGCCATGTTGGACACGTAACGTCCCTGGCCATGCCTACTGGTCCATGCATCTGTTGTCAGGTGCACCTTTGTACTCACAGATTGCCTGAGTGCATGGACGATGCGCTCTTTAACATGCTGGTGGAGGGCTGGGATGGCTTTTCTCAAAAAGAAGTGTCGACTGGGTAGCTCGTAGCGTGGTACAGCGTAGTCCATCAGGGCTTTGAAAGCTTAGCTTTCAACTAACCGGTAGGGCATCATCTCTAACGAGATTAGTCTAGCTATGTGGGCGTTCAAACCCTGTGTACGCGGATGCGAGGCTAAGTACTTCCTTTTTCTAACGAGAGTCTCATGTAGGGTGAGCTGGACTGGAGAGCTGGAGATTGTGGAACTAGCGGGGGTGCCGGTGGACATGGCAGACTGAGAGACGGTTGGAGACGGTATTCTTGCCGGTGCCCTACATGCAGTGTTTCCAACTATGAAACTGGTGATTCCCTGACCCTGACTGCTTTGGCCTGGCAACAAAACCTGCACAGATACTGCAGGTGGTGCGGAAAATGGTGGCCTTACAGTGATGGAAGGGATGTAGCGTTGCTGACTAGCTTCATTGGCCGAGGGTGTTACAACCTTAAGGGACGTTTGGTAGTTAGTTCAGGCTTGCAAATGCATGGTGGTTAAATGTCTATGCATGCAACTTGTATTTAGACTTTTCAGATTCTGACCTCTGCTTAAGGTAGTTGAACATTTTTGACAGATGACTTTGCGCTGATCAATTGGATGTTGTTTAAAAAAATGCCAGACTGCACTCTTTCTAGCATCGGATACCTTTTCAGGCATTGCAGACTGAGCTTTAACCGGATGGCCATGCTGTCCTCCAACAGGTTTTGGCTTTGCCACGTGTTTTGGGCCAGATACGGGCCCGGCAGATGGAACCTGTTGCGATGTTGATGCCTGCTGCAGCCCCTCCTCCTCCGCTTCAGAACTACTGCCGCCTGCACCCTGTTCCCCCAATGGCTGCCAATCGGCGTCAACAACTGGGTCATCTATGACATCCTCTTCTATCTCGTGTGCAACTTCGTCTGTGTCACCGTGTAAGCCAGTGGTATAGCGTTCGTGACGGGGCACCATAGTCTCATCAGGGTCTGATTCTGGATCAGTACACTGCGAGGGCAATGTTGTGGTCTGAGTCAAAGGAACAGCATAGTAATCTGGCTGTGGCTGTGCATCTGTGCACTCCATGTCCGATTCAACTTGTAATGGGCATGGCCTGTTAACTGTTTCACTTTCTAACCCAGGAACGGTATGTGTAAAGAGCTCCATGGAGTAACCCGTTGTGTCGTCTGACGCATCCTTCTCTGTTGTTGTTTTGGCTGAAGAGGACAAGGAAGCGACTTGTCCCTGACCGTGAACATCCACTAACGACGCGCTGCTTTTACATTTACCAGTTTCAGAAGAGGAGGCAAAAGAGCTAGAGGCTGAGTCAGCAAGGAAAGCCAAAACTTGCTCTTGCTGCTCCGGCTTTAAAAGCGGTTTTCCTACTCCCAGAAAAGGGAGCGCTCGAGGCCTTGTGTAGCCAGACGACGAACCTGGCTCCACAGCTCGAGAATTAGGTGCTATATTGTTTTTCCCATGACCACCTGATGCTCCACCACCACTACCATCATTACCAGCTGGCAATGAACGCCCACGGCCACCACCTCTTCCACCAGACTTCCTCATTGTTTTAAAAACGTAACCAAAGTAACGGTATTTGTTACTGACAAACAACTTACAAGGTGAACTCAAACTTCTGTAGGATTTAGATATCCCTTTATAGGTGGGTGAGACTGCAAGGAAAATCAGGCACAATGTTACACACTCGGTTTTCTGTGGCACAAAATGAGAGAGATGCCACACACGCAGGACTGTCACTCAAGCACAAATGTCCATATTAATCTCCCACTATTTATTTTTTTTTCAGGGGGAATTTAAAAACCAAAATAAAAAAAAAAACAGACACTAGGCTTTCTGTGGCCCACAATTTTAGAGAGATGGCACACAGGACAGGCACAGAAGCACAAAGGCCAATATTAATCTCCCACTATTTTTTTTTTCAGGGAGAATTTAAAAACCAAAATAAAAAAAAACAGACACTAGGCTTTCTGTGGCCAACAATTTGAGAGAGATGGCACACAGGACTGGCACAGAAGCACAAAGGCCAATATTAATCTCCCACTATTTATTTTTTTTTCAGGGAGAATTTAAAAACCAAAATAAAAAAAACAGACACTAGGCTTTCTGTGGCCCATAATTTGAGAGAGATGGCACACAGGACTGGCACAGAAGCACAAAGGCCAATATTAATCTCCCAATTTTTATTTTTTTTTCAGGGAGAATTTAAAAACCAAAATAACCAAAAACAGACACTAGGCTTTCTGTGGCCCACAATTTGAGAGAGATGGCACAAACGACTGGCACAGAAGCACAAAGGCCAATATTAATCTCCCACTATTTTTTTTTTTTCAGGGAGAATTTGAAAACCAAAATAACCAAAAACAGACACTAGGCTTTCTGTGGCCCACAATTTGAGAGAGATGGCACACAGGACTGGCACAGAAGCACAAAGGCCAATATTAATCTCCCACTGTTTTTTTTTCAGGGAGAAATTAAAAACCAAAATAAAAAAACAGACACTAGGCTTTCTGTGGCCCACAATTTGAGAGAGATGGCACACAGGACTGGCACAGAAGCACAAAGGCCAATATTAATCTCCCACTATTTTTTTTTTTTCAGGGAGAATTTAAAAACCAAAATTAAAAAAAACAGACACTAGGCTTTCTGTGGCCCACAATTTGAGAGAGATGGCACACAGGACTGGCCCAGAAGCACAAAGGCCAATATTAATCTCCCACTATTTTTTTTTTCAGGGAGAATTTAAAAACCAAAATAACCAAAAACAGACACTAGGCTTTCTGTGGCCCACAATTTGAGAGAGATGGCACAAACGACTGGCACAGAAGCACAAAGGCCAATATTAATCTCCCACTATTTTTTTTTTTCAGGGAGAATTTAAAAACCAAAATAACCAAAAACAGACACTAGACTTTCTGTGGCCCACAATTTGAGAGAAATGGAACACAGGACTGTCACAGAAGCACAAAGGCCAATATTAATCTCCCACTATTTATTTCTTTTTCAGGGAGAATTTAAAAACCAAAATAAAAAAACAGACACTAGGCTTTCTGTGGCCCACAATTTGAGAGAGATGGCACACAGGACTGGCACAGAAGCACAAAGGCCAATATTAATCTCCCACTATTTTTTTTTTTCAGGGAGAATTTAAAAACCAAAATAAAAAAAAACAGACACTAGGCTTTCTGTGGCCCACAATTTGAGAGAGATGGCACACAGGACTGGCACAGAAGCACAAAGGCCAATGTTAATCTCCCACTATTTTTTTTTCAGGGAGAATTTAAAAACCAAAATAACCAAAAACAGACACTAGGCTTTCTGTGGCCCACAATTTGAGAGAGATGGCACACAGGACTGGCACAGAAGCACAAAGGCCAATATTAATCTCCCACTATTTATTTATTTTTCAGGGAGAATTTAAAAACCAAAATAAAAAAAAAAAGACACTAGGCTTTCTGTGGCCCACAAATTGAGAGAGATGGCACACAGGACTGGCACAGAAGCACAAAGGCCAATATTAATCTCCCACTATTTATTTATTTTTCAGGGAGAATTTAAAAACCAAAATAACCAAAAACAGACACTAGGCTTTCTGTGGCCAACAATTTGAGAGAGATGGCACACAGGACTGGCACAGAAGCGCAAAGGCCAATATTAATCTCCCACAATTTCTTTTTTCAGGGAGAATTTAAAAACCAAAATAACCAAAAACAGACACTAGGCTTTCTGTGGCCAACAATTTGAGAGAGATGGCACACAGGACTGGCACAGAAGCACAAAGGCCAATATTAATCTCCCACTATTTTTTTTCTTTTCAGGGAGAATTTAAAAACCAAAATAAAAAAAAACAGACACTAGGCTTTCTGTGGCCCACAATTTGAGAGAGATGGCACACAGGACTGGCACAGAAGCACAAAGGCCAATATTAATCTCCCACTATTTTTTTTTTCAGGGAGAATTTAAAAACCAAAATAACCAAAAACAGACACTAGGCTTTCTGTGGCCCACAATTTGAGAGAGATGGCACAAACGACTGGCACAGAAGCACAAAGGCCAATATTAATCTCCCACTATTTGTTTTTTTCAGGGAGAATTTAAAAACCAAAATAACCAAAAACAGACACTAGACTTTCTGTGGCCCACAATTTGAGAGAAATGGAACACAGGACTGTCACAGAAGCACAAAGGCCAATATTAATCTCCCACTATTTATTTCTTTTTCAGGGAGAATTTAAAAACCAAAATAAAAAAACAGACACTAGGCTTTCTGTGGCCCACAATTTGAGAGAGATGGCACACAGGACTGGCACAGAAGCACAAAGGCCAATATTAATCTCCCACTATTTATTTTTTTTTCAGGGAGAATTTAAAAACCAAAATAAAAAAAAACAGACACTAGGCTTTCTGTGGCCCACAATTTGAGAGAGATGGCACACAGGACTGGCACAGAATCACAAAGGCCAATGTTGATCTCCCACTATTTATTTTTTCAGGGAGAATTTAAAAACCAAAATAACCAAAAACAGACACTAGGCTTTCTGTGGCCCACAATTTGAGAGAGATGGCACACAGGACTGGCACAGAAGCACAAAGGCCAATATTAATCTCCCACTATTTATTTATTTTTCAGGGAGAATTTAAAAACCAAAATAACCAAAAACAGACACTAGGCTTTCTGTGGCCAACAATTTGAGAGAGATGGCACACAGGACTGGCACAGAAGCGCAAAGGCCAATATTAATCTCCCACAATTTGTTTTTTCAGGGAGAATTTAAAAACCAAAATAACCAAAAACAGACACTGGGCTTTCTGTGGCCAACAATTTGAGAGAGATGGCACACAGGACTGGCACAGAAGCACAAATGCCAATATTAATCTCCCAATTTTTTTTTTTTCAGGGAGAATTGAAAAACCAAAATAACCAAAAACAGACACTAGGCTTTCTGTGGCCCACAATTTGAGAGAGATGGCACACAGGACTGGCACAGAAGCACAAAGGCCAATATTAATCTCCCACTATTTATTTATTTTTCAGGGAGAATTTAAAAACCAAAATAACCAAAAACAGACACTAGGCTTTCTGTGGCCAACAATTTGAGAGAGATGGCACACAGGACTGGCACAGAAGCGCAAAGGCCAATATTAATCTCCCACAATTTGTTTTTTCAGGGAGAATTTAAAAACCAAAATAACCAAAAACAGACACTAGGCTTTCTGTGGCCAACAATTTGAGAGAGATGGCACACAGGACTGGCACAGAAGCGCAAAGGCCAATATTAATCTCCCACAATTTGTTTTTTCAGGGAGAATTTAAAAACCAAAATAACCAAAAACAGACACTAGGCTTTCTGTGGCCAACAATTTGAGAGAGATGGCACACAGGACTGGCACAGAAGCACAAATGCCAATATTAATCTCCCAATTTTTTTTTTTTCAGGGAGAATTTAAAAACCAAAATAACCAAAAACAGACACTAGGCTTTCTGTGGCCCACAATTTGAGAGAGATGGCACACAGGACTGGCACAGAAGCACAAAGGCCAATATTAATCTCCCACTATTTATTTATTTTTCAGGGAGAATTTAAAAACCAAAATAACCAAAAACAGACACTAGGCTTTCTGTGGCCAACAATTTGAGAGAGATGGCACACAGGACTGGCACAGAAGCGCAAAGGCCAATATTAATCTCCCACAATTTGTTTTTTCAGGGAGAATTTAAAAACCAAAATAACCAAAAACAGACACTAGGCTTTCTGTGGCCAACAATTTGAGAGAGATGGCACACAGGACTGGCACAGAAGCACAAATGCCAATATTAATCTCCCAATTTTTTTTTTTTCAGGGAGAATTGAAAAACCAAAATAACCAAAAACAGACACTAGGCTTTCTGTGGCCCACAATTTGAGAGAGATGGCACACAGGACTGGCACAGAAGCACAGAGGCCAATATTAATCTCCCACTGTTTTTTTTTTTTTAGGGAGAATTTAAAAACCAAAATAAAAAAACAGACACTAGACTTTCTGTGGCCCACAATTTGAGAGAAATGGAACACAGGACTGTCACAGAAGCACAAAGGCCAATATTAATCTACCACTATTTTTTTTTTTCAGGGAGAATTTAAAAACCAAAATAAAAAAAAACAGACACTAGGCTTTCTGTGGCCCACAATTTGAGAGAGATGGCACACAGGACTGGCACAGAAGCACAAAGGCCAATATTAATCTCCCAATTTTTATTTTTTTTTCAGGGAGAATTTAAAAACCAAAATAACCAAAAACAGACACTAGGCTTTCTGTGGCCCACAATTTGAGAGAGATGGCACACAGGACTGACACAGAAGCACAAAGGCCAATATTAATCTCCCACTGTTTTTTTTCAGGGAGAAATTAAAAACCAAAATAAAAAAACAGACACTAGGCTTTCTGTGGCCCACAATTTGAGAGAGATGGCACACAGGACTGGCACAGAAGCACAAAGGCCAATATTAATCTCCCATTCTTTTTTTTTTTAGGGAGAATTTAAAAACCAAAATAAAAAAAAACAGACACTAGGCTTTCTGTGGCCCACAATTTGAGAGAGATGGCACACAGGACTGGCCCAGAAGCACAAAGGCCAATATTAATCTCCTACTATTTTTTTTTCAGGGAGAATTTAAAAACCAAAATAACCAAAAACAGACACTAGGCTTTCTGTGGCCCACAATTTGAGAGAGATGGCACAATCGACTGGCACAGAAGCACAAAGGCCAATATTAATCTCCCACTATTTTTTTTTTCAGGGAGAATTGAAAAACCAAAATAACCAAAAACAGACACTAGGCTTTCTGTGGCCCACAATTTGAGAGAGATGGCACACAGGACTGGCACAGAAGCACAGAGGCCAATATTAATCTCCCACTGTTTTTTTTTTCTTCAGGGAGAATTTAAAAACCAAAATAAAAAAACAGACACTAGACTTTCTGTGGCCCACAATTTGAGAGAAATGGAACACAGGACTGTCACAGAAGCACAAAGGCCAATATTAATCTCCCACTATTTTTTTTTTTTCAGGGAGAATTTAAAAACCAAAACAAAAAAAAACAGACACTAGGCTTTCTGTGGCCCACAATTTGAGAGAGATGGCACACAGGACTGGCACAGAAGCACAAAGGCCAATATTAATCTCCCAATTTTTATTTTTTTTTCAGGGAGAATTTAAAAACCAAAATAACCAAAAACAGACACTAGGCTTTCTGTGGCCCACAATTTGAGAGAGATGGCACAAACGACTGGCACAGAAGCACAAAGGCCAATATTAATCTCCCACTATTTTTTTTTTCAGGGAGAATTTAAAAACCAAAATAACCAAAAACAGACACTAGGCTTTCTGTGGCCCACAATTTGAGAGAGATGGCACACAGGACTGGCACAGAAGCACAAAGGCCAATATTAATCTCCCACTGTTTTTTTCAGGGAGAAATTAAAAACCAAAATAAAAAAACAGACACTAGGCTTTCTATGGCCCACAATTTGAGAGAGATGGCACACAGGACTGGCACAGAAGCACAAAGGCCAATATTAATCTCCCACTATTTTTTTTTTTCAGGGAGAATTTAAAAACCAAAATAAAAAAAAACAGACACTAGGCTTTCTGTGGCCCACAATTTGAGAGAGATGGCACACAGGACTGGCCCAGAAGCACAAAGGCCAATATTAATCTCCCACTATTTTTTTTTCAGGGAGAATTTAAAAACCAAAATAACCAAAAACAGACACTAGGCTTTCTGTGGCCCACAATTTGAGAGAGATGGCACAAACGACTGGCACAGAAGCACAAAGGCCAATATTAATCTCCCACTATTTTTTTTTTCAGGGAGAATTTAAAAACCAAAATAAAAAAACAGACACTAGGCTTTCTGTGGCCCACAATTTGAGAGAGATGGCACACAGGACTGGCACAGAAGCACAAAGGCCAATATTAATCTCCCACTATTTATTTATTTTTCATGGAGAATTTAAAAACCAAAATAAAAAAAACAGACACTAGGCTTTCTGTGGCCCACAAATTGAGAGAGATGGCACACAGGACTGGCACAGAAACACAAAGGCCAATATTAATCTCCCACTATTTATTTATTTTTCAGGGAGAATTTAAAAACCAAAATAACCAAAAACAGACACTAGGCTTTCTGTGGCCAACAATTTGAGAGAGATGGCACACAGGACTGGCACAGAAGCGCAAAGGCCAATAGTAATCTCCCACAATTTTTTTTTTTCAGGGAGAATTTAAAAACCAAAATAACCAAAAACAGACACTAGGCTTTCTGTGGCCCACAATTTGAGAGAGATGGCACACAGGACTGGCACAGAAGCACAGAGGCCAATATTAATCTCCCACTGGTTTTTTTTTTTTCAGGGAGAATTTAAAAACCAAAATAAAAAAACAGACACTAGACTTTCTGTGGCCCACAATTTGAGAGAAATGGAACACAGGACTGTCACAGATGCACAAAGGCCAATATTAATCTCCCACTATTTTTTTTTTTTCAGGGAGAATTTAAAAACCAAAATAAAAAAAACAGACACTAGGCTTTCTGTGGCCCACAATTTGAGAGAGATGGCACACAGGACTGGCACAGAAGCACAAAGGCCAATATTAATCTCCCAATTTTTTTTTTTTTTCAGGGAGAATTTAAAAACCAAAATAACCAAAAACAGACACTAGGCTTTCTGTGGCCAACAATTTGAGAGAGATGGCGCACAGGACTGGCACAGAAGCACAAAGGCCAATATTAATCTCCCATTATTTTTTTTCTTTTCAGAGAGAATTTAAAAACCAAAATAAAAAAAAACAGACACTAGGCTTTCTGTGGCCCACAATTTGAGAGAGATGGCACACAGGACTGGCACAGAAGCACAAAGGCCAATATTAATCTCCCACTATTTTTTTTTCAGGGAGAATTTAAAAACCAAAATAACCAAAAACAGACACTAGGCTTTCTGTGGCCCACAATTTGAGAGAGATGGCACAAACGACTGGCACAGAAGCACAAAGGCCAATATTAATCTCCCACTATTTTTTTTCAGGGAGAATTTAAAAACCAAAATAACCAAAAACAGACACGAGACTTTCTGTGGCCCACAATTTGAGAGAAATGGAACACAGGACTGTCACAGAAGCACAAAGGCCAATATTAATCTCCCACTATTTATTTCTTTTTTAGGGAGAATTTAAAAACCAAAATAAAAAAACAGACACTAGGCTTTCTGTGGCCCACAATTTGAGAGAGATGGCACACAGGACTGGCACAGAAGCACAAAGGCCAATATTAATCTCCCACTATTTATTTTTTTTTCAGGGAGAATTTAAAAACCAAAATAAAAAAAAACAGACACTAGGCTTTCTGTGGCCCACAATTTGAGAGAGATGGCACACAGGACTGGCACAGAATCACAAAGGCCAATGTTGATCTCCCACTATTTTTTTTTTCAGGGAGAATTTAAAAACCAAAATAACCAAAAACAGACACTAGGCTTTCTGTGGCCCACAATTTGAGAGAGATGGCACACAGGACTGGCACAGAAGCACAAAGGCCAATATTAATCTCCCACTATTTATTTATTTTTCAGGGAGAATTTAAAAACCAAAATAGCCAAAAACAGACACAAGGCTTTCTGTGGCCAACAATTTGAGAGAGATGGCACACAGGACTGGCACAGAAGCGCAAAGGCCAATATTAATCTCCCACAATTTGTTTTTTCAGGGAGAATTTAAAAACCAAAATAACCAAAAACAGACACTAGGCTTTCTGTGGCCAACAATTTGAGAGAGATGGCACACAGGACTGGCACAGAAGCACAAATGCCAATATTAATCTCCCAATTTTTTTTTTTCAGGGAGAATTGAAAAACCAAAATAACCAAAAACAGACACTAGGCTTTCTGTGGCCCACAATTTGAGAGAGATGGCACACAGGACTGGCACAGAAGCACAAAGGCCAATATTAATCTCCCACTATTTATTTATTTTTCAGGGAGAATTTAAAAACCAAAATAACCAAAAACAGACACTAGGCTTTCTGTGGCCAACAATTTGAGAGAGATGGCACACAGGACTGGCACAGAAGCGCAAAGGCCAATATTAATCTCCCACAATTTGTTTTTTCAGGGAGAATTTAAAAACCAAAATAACCAAAAACAGACACTAGGCTTTCTGTGGCCAACAATTTGAGAGAGATGGCACACAGGACTGGCACAGAAGCGCAAAGGCCAATATTAATCTCCCACAATTTGTTTTTTCAGGGAGAATTTAAAAACCAAAATAACCAAAAACAGACACTAGGCATTCTGTGGCCAACAATTTGAGAGAGATGGCACACAGGACTGGCACAGAAGCACAAATGCCAATATTAATCTCCCAATTTTTTTTTTTCAGGGAGAATTTAAAAACCAAAATAACCAAAAACAGACACTAGGCTTTCTGTGGCCCACAATTTGAGAGAGATGGCACACAGGACTGGCACAGAAGCACAAAGGCCAATATTAATCTCCCACTATTTATTTATTTTTCAGGGAGAATTTAAAAACCAAAATAACCAAAAACAGACACTAGGCTTTCTGTGGCCAACAATTTGAGAGAGATGGCACACAGGACTGGCACAGAAGCACAAATGCCAATATTAATCTCCCAATTTTTTTTTTTTCAGGGAGAATTGAAAAACCAAAATAACCAAAAACAGACACTAGGCTTTCTGTGGCCCACAATTTGAGAGAGATGGCACACAGGACTGGCACAGAAGCACAGAGGCCAATACTAATCTCCCACTATTTTTTTTTTTCAGGGAGAATTTAAAAACCAAAATAAAAAAACAGACACTAGACTTTCTGTGGCCCACAATTTGAGAGAAATGGAACACAGGACTGTCACAGAAGCACAAAGGCCAATATTAATCTCCCACTATTTTTTTTTTTCAGGGAGAATTTAAAAACCAAAATAACCAAAAACAGACACTAGGCTTTCTGTGGCCAACAATTTGAGAGAGATGGCACACAGGACTGGCACAGAAGCGCAAAGGCCAATATTAATCTCCCACAATTTGTTTTTTCAGGGAGAATTTAAAAACCAAATTAACCAAAAACAGACACTAGGCTTTCTGTGGCCAACAATTTGAGAGAGATGGCACACAGGACTGGCACAGAAGCGCAAAGGCCAATATTAATCTCCCACAATTTGTTTTTTCAGGGAGAATTTAAAAACCAAAATAACCAAAAACAGACACTAGGCATTCTGTGGCCAACAATTTGAGAGAGATGGCACACAGGACTGGCACAGAAGCACAAATGCCAATATTAATCATCCAATTTTTTTTTTCAGGGAGAATTTAAAAACCAAAATAACCAAAAACAGACACTAGGCTTTCTGTGGCCCACAATTTGAGAGAGATGGCACACAGGACTGGCACAGAAGCACAAAGGCCAATATTAATCTCCCACTATTTATTTATTTTTCAGGGAGAATTTAAAAAACAAAATAACCAAAAACAGACACTAGGCTTTCTGTGGCCAACAATTTGAGAGAGATGGCACACAGGACTGGCACAGAAGCGCAAAGGCCAATATTAATCTCCCACAATTTGTTTTTTCAGGGAGAATTTAAAAACCAAAATAACCAAAAACAGACACTAGGCTTTTTGTGGCCAACAATTTGAGAGAGATGGCACACAGGACTGGCACAGAAGCACAAATGCCAATATTAATCTCCCAATTTTTTTTTTTTCAGGGAGAATTGAAAAACCAAAATAACCAAAAACAGACACTAGGCTTTCTGTGGCCCACAATTTGAGAGAGATGGCACACAGGACTGGCACAGAAGCACAGAGGCCAATATTAATCTCCCACTGTTTTTTTTTTTTTTCAGGGAGAATTTAAAAACCAAAATAAAAAAACAGACACTAGACTTTCTGTGGCCCACAATTTGAGAGAAATGGAACACAGGACTGTCACAGAAGCACAAAGGCCAATATTAATCTCCCACTATTTTTTTTTTTTCATGGAGAATTTAAAAACCAAAATAAAAAAAAACAGACACTAGGCTTTCTGTGGCCCACAATTGGAGAGAGATGGCACACAGGACTGGCACAGAAGCACAAAGGCCAATATTAATCTCCCAATTTTTATTTTTTTTTCAGGGAGAATTTAAAAACCAAAATAACCAAAAACAGACACTAGGCTTTCTGTGGCCCACAATTTGAGAGAGATGGCACACAGGACTGGCACAGACGCACAAAGGCCAATATTAATCTCCCACTGTTTTTTTTCAGGGAGAAATTAAAAACCAAAATAAAAAAACAGACACTAGGCTTTCTGTGGCCCACAATTTGAGAGAGATGGCACAAACGACTGGCACAGAAGCACAAAGGCCAATATTAATCTCCCACTATTTTTTTTTTCAGGGAGAATTTAAAAACCAAAATAACCAAAAACAGACACTAGGCTTTCTGTGGCCCACAATTTGAGAGAGATGGCACACAGGACTGGCACAGAAGCACAGAGGCCAATATTAATCTCCCACTGTTTTTTTTTTTTTCAGGGAGAATTTAAAAACCAAAATAAAAAAACAGACACTAGACTTTCTGTGGCCCACAATTTGAGAGAAATGGAACACAGGACTGTCACAGATGCACAAAGGCCAATATTAATCTCCCACTATTTTTTTTTTTCAGGGAGAATTTAAAAACCAAAATAAAAAAAAACAGACACTAGGCTTTCTGTGGCCCACAATTTGAGAGAGATGGCACACAGGACTGGCACAGAAGCACAAAGGCCAATATTAATCTCCCACTATTTTTTTTTCAGGGAGAATTTAAAAACCAAAATAACCAAAAACAGACACTAGGCTTTCTGTGGCCCACAATTTGAGAGAGATGGCACAAACGACTGGCACAGAAGCACAAAGGCCAATATTAATCTCCCACTATTTTTTTTTTCAGGGAGAATTTAAAAACCAAAATAACCAAAAACAGACACTAGGCTTTCTGTGGCCCACAATTTGAGAGAGATGGCACAAACGACTGGCACAGAAGCACAAAGGCCAATATTAATCTCCCACTATTTTTTTTTTCAGGGAGAATTTAAAAACCAAAATAACCAAAAACAGACACTAGGCTTTCTGTGGCCAACAATTTGAGAGAGATGGCACACAGGACTGGCACAGAATCGCAAATGCCAATATTAATCTCCCACAATTTTTTTTTTCAGGGAGAATTTAAAAACCAAAATAACCAAAAACAGACACTAGGCTTTCTGTGGCCAACAATTTGAGAGAGATGGCACACAGGACTGGCACAGAAGCACAAATGCCAATATTAATCTCCCAATTTTTTTTTTTCAGGGAGAATTGAAAAACCAAAATAACCAAAAACAGACACTAGGCTGTTAGGGGTCGAGTTCCCGCTTCTGCACTGGGGGAATCTCGAGCCACTTCCGCTGCGGTCTCCCATTCTTGTCCAGCCGCAGTGGAGCCTGCTCAGCAAGGACGTCGGTCCCAGCGTCTTGCTCATTCTCACTCTGTTCAGAGAGTTAGTGCTGCTTCTCCAGTCTCTGCCATTAAAGTCAGTACTGGTCAGCAGCGAGCGGACTTCTCTGGGACTAAGTCCTTGTCTGCATGTACTGAGCATGCCCAGCGTAAGGTCTCCCGTTGGAGATCGAGGGTCATGTGCTCAGGCTCTGCAGCACATTCCATTGGTCCTCTTGGCAGGTCCTAGAAGGGCAAAAGTGCTGTGGCCACTTCCTGTGCTGCTCCTATATAAACTGCGCATGACCGCACGGCCATGCGCTAGTATTGTCTTGTTATTATGTGTGTGTGTAGATGGATGTATGTCGAAGGATGAAAGCTCCTAAATATCCCTCCCTAGTGTTGTTGACTGTTCGCGGATGACGGTAGCTATCTAGCGCCCGACTTGCCATCTACACGATACACACATCTCAGCGTCCTATAGCTGTGCCTGCCTGTACGGCGCCGTGCGCTTGCCTTGCGCTTTCCATACCCGAGTCTGGGTGGTTAGTGGCGTCCGTTAGTACGGCATCGCTTGCACTCTTGTGCACATATTGGTCCTAAGGTTCTCTACACACCCAGTTGCGGTGTTACGCCAGCAAGGGTCTAATCGGGCTTCAATCCCTTCTGGGGTTAAGTCCGCTGACCACTTGCTCGCGCTCTAGTGCGGTACTGCGGTCCTGTGAGTTAACAGGATCGCTTTCTTCACGCTGGGTGAGGTTTAACCCACACGTGTATACTTTAGTGTACCGCCATATTGTCTGCCAATTACTAGCAGCAGGTCTCCACCTGCACGGTGGACCCCGGACTGCGAACGCACCTTTATCATCTGTCTTGGTGCGTTCCGCCAGTCCTAACAGAATACTAGCGCCAGGGTCTGGCTAGTAAAATGGCGGACGACCAGCGTTTACAGCGGTACATCCAGCAGCTGGAGGGAAGGTTGGCGGCTCTTGAGCGTACAACCTCAGCTGTGGATGTCACTGCTGTAGCTGGGCAGGCTGCAAGTGTAGCCGCAGCCAGTTTGTCCACTGCCACCCCTGCTCCGACTTTATCCCGTCTCCCACTACCTGACAAGTTTGCTGGAGAGAGCAAACATTGTCGTGGATTCGTGAGCCAGTGCTCTATCCATCTCGAGCTCCTGGCTGCACGTTTTCCTACAGAGCGGGCTAAGGTGGGATTTATTGTCTCGCTGTTGTCGGGCAGGGCGTTGGAGTGGGCTACGCCGCTGTGGGAGCGTGATGATCATGTGGTGCAGAGTGCTCCGTTGTTTCTGGGCACGCTGAAAAAGGTCTTTCTAGGACCTCAACTCACCCATGATACAGCGCTCCAACTACTGGCATTAACTCAGGGTGAGTCCTTGGTCAGCCATTTTTCCGTCCGATTCCGTACTTTAGCTTCCGAGCTGGAGTGGTCGGATAAAGCCCTTATCCCCATATTCTGGAGGGGCCTGGCTGACCATGTTAAGGACGCTCTGGCCACTAGGGAGATTCCTGCCACACTGGAGGAGTTAATATCTATTTCTACTCGTATAGACCTCCGTTTTAACGAGCGGAGGTTGGAACGAGCCCAGTGTAGGCAGAGGTTTCGGCTGGCTCCTACCTTCGCCAAACCTTTGAAATCTCCAGTCCAGGCATCTGAGTCACATGAGACCTTGGAGGTGACACGAGCGGGATCCAAGTCTCAGTCCGCTCGTGCACATAAGGTTCGTCATGTTTGCCAGCAGTCAGGACGTCTTGCCTCCAAGAGTCCTCAGCGGTCGGGGAAACGTCAGCGTCTAGTGGCAGTTGGAGGAGGTACACTAGACACGGCGACGTTTGCCTCAAAGTTGTCCTTCAAGGGGACAATTACCATAGGCCCATCCACTCTCACGGTCGAGCTATGCTTGGATTCTGGGGCAGAGGGTAACTTTATGTCCTCCGCCTTTGCCCAGCGTCACGCAATACCCTTGGTGATGCTCGCCCAGCCAGTGACCGTTCGAGTGGTAAATGGGTCAACACTACCTTCACAGATTACCCACCAAACCATTCCTTTCACCCTATCTGTGTCTCCATCACATAAGGAGATAATCTCCCTATTAGTCATTCCTGAGGGAATTGATGAGGTCCTGTTGGGGATGCCATGGCTTCGCTACCATTCTCCTCATATTGAGTGGTCCTCTGGGAGAATTTTGGGATGGAGTAAATCCTGTGAGGGTAGATGTCTGAGGGAGTGCGTTCAGGTTGCTACTACACAGGTACCCGCAGATCTTTCCTCTCTCCCCAAGCACTATTGGTCCCATGCAGACGTGTTCTCCAAAAGAGCTGCGGAGACCCTTCCGCCTCACCGCCCCTATGACTGTCCTATTGACCTCTTGCCTGGTGCTGAGCCTCCCCGGGGTCGAGTCTACCCGTTATCTCTCCCGGAGACGGAGGCAATGTCCCAGTATATTCAGGAGAATCTGGCAAGAGGATTCATTAGGAAGTCAGTGTCACCGGCAGGGGCTGGGTTCTTCTTCGTACAGAAGAAGACTGGAGACTTACGTCCATGCATAGACTACAGGGGTCTTAACGCCATTACCGTTAAGAACAAGTACCCATTACCCCTGATATCTGAGCTCTTTGATAGGCTACGGGGAGCAAAGGTATTTACAAAGTTAGATCTGCGGGGTGCTTACAACCTGATTCGCATTCGTGAGGGGGATGAATGGAAGACGGCTTTTAACACCAGGGATGGGCACTATGAATATCTAGTGATGCCCTTTGGGCTCTGTAATGCCCCAGCCGTTTTCCAAGACTTTGTGAACGACATCTTTCGGGATATGCTCACCACCTCGGTCGTAGTCTATCTGGATGACATTCTCATCTACTCTCCAGATATAGACTCCCATCGGAGAGATGTTCGCAAAGTCTTCGACCTCTTACGGGCAAACTCCCTCTACGCTAAGTTGGAGAAGTGTGTGTTTGAGCAGGAGTCCTTGCCTTTCCTTGGTTATATCATTTCTGCCCAGGGTTTGGCTATGGATCCTGCCAAGCTACAGGCTGTAATGGACTGGCAGGAACCCCATTCTCTTAAAGCGGTGCAGCGCTTTATGGGGTTCATTAATTATTATCGCCAGTTCATTCCACACTTCTCAACTTTGGTAGCTCCCTTGGTCGCCCTCACCAAGAAGGGAGCAAATCCCAAGTTGTGGTCAGAGGAGGTCTCCAAGGCCTTTCTCTCGATTAAGTCACACTTCGCTAGCGCTCCCATCCTACATCGCCCCGATGTAGATAAACCATTCATCTTGGAGGTGGATGCCTCATCCGTTGGTGCTGGAGCAGTCCTTTTCCAAAAGGATGCTCAAGGTCGGAAGCATCCTTGCTTCTTCTTCTCCAAGACCTTCACACCAGCGGAGAGGAATTATTCCATCGGGGACAGGGAGTTGCTAGCCATGAAGTTGGCTTTTTCAGAGTGGAGACACCTCTTGGAGGGAGCTCGCTTTCCCTTCCAAGTCTTCACTGACCACAAGAACTTGGTGTATATACAGACGGCCCAGCGGCTGAATTCTCGCCAGGCTAGATGGTCCCTGTTCTTCTCCCGGTTCCATTTTACTCTCCATTTTCTCTCCGGGGAGAAGAACGTTCGTGCCGACGCTCTCTCCCGCTCCGTAGTGTCATCTGAGGAGGAGGAGGAGGAGCCTCGGCTTATTGTCCCTTCTGAGAGCCTGAGAACTGTAGCTCCGGTTTCGCTAGAGTCTGTGCCCCCGGGCAAGACTTTCGTGCCAGCTAACTTGCGACCGGAGGTTCTCTCTTGGGCTCACTCCTCCAGAGTGGGGGGGCATTTTGGGACCAAGAGGACATCAGAGCTTTTGGCGAGAACATACTGGTGGCCGCATATGGCCCGAGATGTCAGGGACTACATTCAGGCGTGCATTTCTTGCGCCCAGAATCGGTCTCCTCGGCAACGGCCTGCTGGGTTGCTTTACCCTCTACCGGTGGCAGACAGGCCCTGGGAGATGGTCGGGATGGACTTTGTGGTGGGTCTACCCAAGTCGCGTGGCTGCTCCATTATTTGGGTTGTCACTGACCATTTCTCTAAGATGGTGCATTTGGTGCTGCTTCCTCGGTTACCCTCAGCACGGGCCTTGGCGGTGTTGTTCGTTAAACACGTTTTCCGTTTGCATGGTATGCCTGATAAAATTGTCAGCGATCGGGGTCCCCAGTTCGCATCTCGGTTTTGGAGAGAGCTCTGCCGTTTACTCAGCATAGAGTTAAACCTCTCCTCTGCTTACCATCCCGAGACGAATGGGTTGGTGGAGAGAACCAACCAGACTCTGGTGACATATTTGCGACATTTCGTCTCTGCTAGGCAGGATGACTGGGCATCTTTGCTACCTTGGGCGGAATTTGCCCTGAACAACGCCGTAGCCGATTCCACTGGTCAAACTCCTTTTCTCCTTAATTACGGCCAGCATCCGCGTGTCCCTGTGCCCATGCCCGTGTCCTCCACCGATTCTAGGGTGGCAGACTGGGCGGTGGAGGCACGTGACATCTGGGACCGCACACAGGATGCTATCCGGGCCTCCAAGGAGAGAATGAGGGTTTCGGCTGATACACACCGGCGCCCCGCTCCGGTCTTTGCTCCCGGCGACTTAGTGTGGCTCTCCGCCCGTAACATCAGGCTGCGAGTTGAGTCCACTAAGTTTGCTCCTCGCTACATTGGCCCGTTTAAAGTTCTGGAACAGGTCAACCCTGTGGTTTACCGTTTGGCCATTCCTCCACGCCTTGGTATCACCGATACCTTTCACGTTTCCCTCTTAAAGCCCGTTCGTTTGTCTCGGTTTTCTGAGTCATCTGCTGGGACATCGGGTTCATCCACGGATGAATTTGAGGTGAATGCTATTGTGGGAAGCAAGGTGGTACGTGGCAAAAAATTTTATTTGGTGGATTGGAAGGGTCATGGTCCAGAGGATAGAACCTGGGAGCCTGTGGAGCACATTCGGGCTCCGCAGCTCATTGCTGCCTTTGAACGTAGCGAGGCCCAAGGAGGGGGGGGCCCTAGGGGGGGGGGGTGATGTTAGGGGTCGAGTTCCCGCTTCTGCACTGGGGGAATCTCGAGCCACTTCCGCTGCGGTCTCCCATTCTTGTCCAGCCGCAGTGGAGCCTGCTCAGCAAGGACGTCGGTCCCAGCGTCTTGCTCATTCTCACTCTGTTCAGAGAGTTAGTGCTGCTTCTCCAGTCTCTGCCATTAAAGTCAGTACTGGTCAGCAGCGAGCGGACTTCTCTGGGACTAAGTCCTTGTCTGCATGTACTGAGCATGCCCAGCGTAAGGTCTCCCGTTGGAGATCGAGGGTCATGTGCTCAGGCTCTGCAGCACATTCCATTGGTCCTCTTGGCAGGTCCTAGAAGGGCAAAAGTGCTGTGGCCACTTCCTGTGCTGCTCCTATATAAACTGCGCATGACCGCACGGCCATGCGCTAGTATTGTCTTGTTATTATGTGTGTGTGTAGATGGATGTATGTCGAAGGATGAAAGCTCCTAAATATCCCTCCCTAGTGTTGTTGACTGTTCGCGGATGACGGTAGCTATCTAGCGCCCGACTTGCCATCTACACGATACACACATCTCAGCGTCCTATAGCTGTGCCTGCCTGTACGGCGCCGTGCGCTTGCCTTGCGCTTTCCATACCCGAGTCTGGGTGGTTAGTGGCGTCCGTTAGTACGGCATCGCTCGCACTCTTGTGCACATATTGGTCCTAAGGTTCTCTACACACCCAGTTGCGGTGTTACGCCAGCAAGGGTCTAATCGGGCTTCAATCCCTTCTGGGGTTAAGTCCGCTGACCACTTGCTCGCGCTCTAGTGCGGTACTGCGGTCCTGTGAGTTAACAGGATCGCTTTCTTCACGCTGGGTGAGGTTTAACCCACACGTGTATACTTTAGTGTACCGCCATATTGTCTGCCAATTACTAGCAGCAGGTCTCCACCTGCACGGTGGACCCCGGACTGCGAACGCACCTTTATCATCTGTCTTGGTGCGTTCCGCCAGTCCTAACATAGGCTTTCTGTGGCCCACAATTTGAGAGAGATGGCTCACAGGACTGGCACAGAAGCACAGAGGCCAATATTAATCTCCCACTGTTTTTTTTTCTTCAGGGAGAATTTAAAAACCAAAATAAAAAAACAGACACTAGACTTTCTGTGGCCCACAATTTGAGAGAAATGGAACACAGGACTGACACAGAAGCACAAAGGCCAATATTAATCTCCCACTATTTTTTTTTTTTCAGGGAGAATTTAAAAACCAAAACAAAAAAAAACAGACACTAGGCTTTCTGTGGCCCACAATTTGAGAGAGATGGCACACAGGACTGGCACAGAAGCACAAAGGCCAATATTAATCTCCCAATTTTTATTTTTTTTCAGGGAGAATTTAAAAACCAAAATAACCAAAAACAGACACTAGGCTTTCTGTGGCCAACAATTTGAGAGAGATGGCACACAGGACTGGCACAGAAGCACAAAGGCCAATATTAATCTCCCACTGTTTTTTTCAGGGAGAAATTAAAAACCAAAATAAAAAAAACAGACACTAGGCTTTCTGTGGCCCACAAATTGAGAGAGATGGCACACAGGACTGGCACAGAAACACAAAGGCCAATATTAATCTCCCACTATTTATTTATTTTTCAGGGAGAATTTAAAAACCAAAATAACCAAAAACAGACACTAGGCTTTCTGTGGCCAACAATTTGAGAGAGATGGCACACAGGACTGGCACAGAAGCGCAAAGGCCAATAGTAATCTCCCACAATTTTTTTTTTTCAGGGAGAATTTAAAAACCAAAATAACCAAAAACAGACACTAGGCTTTCTGTGGCCCACAATTTGAGAGAGATGGCACACAGGACTGGCACAGAAGCACAGAGGCCAATATTAATCTCCCACTGTTTTTTTTTTTTTCAGGGAGAATTTAAAAACCAAAATAAAAAAACAGACACTAGACTTTCTGTGGCCCACAATTTGAGAGAAATGGAACACAGGACTGTCACAGATGCACAAAGGCCAATATTAATCTCCCACTATTTTTTTTTTTCAGGGAGAATTTAAAAACCAAAATAAAAAAAAACAGACACTAGGCTTTCTGTGGCCCACAATTTGAGAGAGATGGCACACAGGACTGGCACAGAAGCACAAAGGCCAATATTAATCTCCCAATTTTTTTTTTTTTTCAGGGAGAATTTAAAAACCAAAATAACCAAAAACAGACACTAGGCTTTCTGTGGCCAACAATTTGAGAGAGATGGCGCACAGGACTGGCACAGAAGCACAAAGGCCAATATTAATCTCCCATTATTTTTTTTCTTTTCAGGGAGAATTTAAAAACCAAAATAAAAAAAAACAGACACTAGGCTTTCTGTGGCCCACAATTTGAGAGAGATGGCACACAGGACTGGCACAGAAGCACAAAGGCCAATATTAATCTCCCACTATTTTTTTTTTCAGGGAGAATTTAAAAACCAAAATAACCAAAAACAGACACTAGGCTTTCTGTGGCCCACAATTTGAGAGAGATGGCACAAACGACTGGCACAGAAGCACAAAGGCCAATATTAATCTCCCACTATTTTTTTTTTCAGGGAGAATTTAAAAACCAAAATAACCAAAAACAGACACGAGACTTTCTGTGGCCCACAATTTGAGAGATATGGAACACAGGACTGTCACAGAAGCACAAAGGCCAATATTAATCTCCCACTATTTATTTCTTTTTCAGGGAGAATTTAAAAACCAAAATAAAAAAACAGACACTAGGCTTTCTGTGGCCCACAATTTGAGAGAGATGGCACACAGGACTGGCACAGAAGCACAAAGGCCAATATTAATCTCCCACTATTTATTTTTTTTTCAGGGAGAATTTAAAAACCAAAATAAAAAAAAACAGACACTAGGCTTTCTGTGGCCCACAATTTGAGAGAGATGGCACACAGGACTGGCACAGAATCACAAAGGCCAATGTTGATCTCCCACTATTTTTTTTTTCAGGGAGAATTTAAAAACCAAAATAACCAAAAACAGACACTAGGCTTTCTGTGGCCCACAATTTGAGAGAGATGGCACACAGGACTGGCACAGAAGCACAAAGGCCAATATTAATCTCCCACTATTTATTTATTTTTCAGGGAGAATTTAAAAACCAAAATAACCAAAAACAGACACAAGGCTTTCTGTGGCCAACAATTTGAGAGAGATGGCACACAGGACTGGCACAGAAGCGCAAAGGCCAATATTAATCTCCCACAATTTGTTTTTTCAGGGAGAATTTAAAAACCAAAATAACCAAAATCAGACACTAGGCTTTCTGTGGCCAACAATTTGAGAGAGATGGCACACAGGACTGGTACAGAAGCACAAATGCCAATATTAATCTCCCAATTTTTTTTTTTTCAGGGAGAATTGAAAAACCAAAATAACCAAAAACAGACACTAGGCTTTCTGTGGCCAACAATTTGAGAGAGATGGCACACAGGACTGGCACAGAAGCACAAAGGCCAATATTAATCTCCCACTATTTATTTATTTTTCAGGGAGAATTTAAAAACCAAAATAACCAAAAACAGACACTAGGCTTTCTGTGGCCAACAATTTGAGAGAGATGGCACACAGGACTGGCACAGAAGCACAAAGGCCAATATTAATCTCCCACTATTTATTTATTTTTCAGGGAGAATTTAAAAACCAAAATAACCAAAAACAGACACAAGGCTTTCTGTGGCCAACAATTTGAGAGAGATGGCACACAGGACTGGCACAGAAGCGCAAAGGCCAATATTAATCTCCCACAATTTGTTTTTTCAGGGAGAATTTAAAAACCAAAATAACCAAAAACAGACACTAGGCTTTCTGTGGCCAACAATTTGAGAGAGATGGCACACAGGACTGGCACAGAAGCACAAATGCCAATATTAATCTCCCAATTTTTTTTTTCAGGGAGAATTTAAAAACCAAAATAACCAAAAACAGACACTAGGCTTTCTGTGGCCCACAATTTGAGAGAGATGGCACACAGGACTGGCACAGAAGCACAAAGGCCAATATTAATCTCCCACTATTTATTTATTTTTCAGGGAGAATTTAAAAACCAAAATAACCAAAAACAGACACTAGGCTTTCTGTGGCCAACAATTTGAGAGAGATGGCACACAGGACTGGCACAGAAACGCAAAGGCCAATATTAATCTCCCACAATTTGTTTTTTCAGGGAGAATTTAAAAACCAAAATAACCAAAAACAGACACTAGGCATTCTGTGGCCAACAATTTGAGAGAGATGGCACACAGGACTGGCACAGAAGCGCAAAGGCCAATATTAATCTCCCACAATTTGTTTTTTCAGGGAGAATTTAAAAACCAAAATAACCAAAAACAGACACTAGGCTTTCTGTGGCCAACAATTTGAGAGAGATGGCACACAGGACTGGCACAGAAACGCAAAGGCCAATATTAATCTCCCACAATTTGTTTTTTCAGGGAGAATTTAAAAACCAAAATAACCAAAAACAGACACTAGGCATTCTGTGGCCAACAATTTGAGAGAGATGGCACACAGGACTGGCACAGAAGCACAAATGCCAATATTAATCTCCCAATTTTTTTTTTTCAGGGAGAATTTAAAAACCAAAATAACCAAAAACAGACACTAGGCTTTCTGTGGCCCACAATTTGAGAGAGATGGCACACAGGACTGGCACAGAAGCACAAAGGCCAATATTAATCTCCCACTATTTATTTATTTTTCAGGGAGAATTTAAAAACCAAAATAACCAAAAACAGACACTAGGCTTTCTGTGGCCAACAATTTGAGAGAGATGGCACACAGGACTGGCACAGAAGCGCAAAGGCCAATATTAATCTCCCACAATTTGTTTTTTCAGGGAGAATTTAAAAACCAAAATAACCAAAAACAGACACTAGGCTTTCTGTGGCCAACAATTTGAGAGAGATGGCACACAGGACTGGCACAGAAGCACAAATGCCAATATTAATCTCCCAATTTTTTTTTTTTCAGGGAGAATTGAAAAACCAAAATAACCAAAAACAGACACTAGGCTTTCTGTGGCCCACAATTTGAGAGAGATGGCACACAGGACTGGCACAGAAGCACAGAGGCCAATATTAATCTCCCACTATTTTTTTTTTTTTTCAGGGAGAATTTAAAAACCAAAATAAAAAAACAGACACTAGACTTTCTGTGGCCCACAATTTGAGAGAGATGGCACACAGGACTGGCACAGAAGCGCAAAGGCCAATATTAATCTCCCACAATTTGTTTTTTCAGGGAGAATTTAAAAACCAAAATAACCAAAAACAGACACTAGGCATTCTGTGGCCAACAATTTGAGAGAGATGGCACACAGGACTGGCACAGAAGCACAAATGCCAATATTAATCTCCCACTATTTTTTTTTTTTCAGGGAGAATTTAAAAACCAAAATAACCAAAAACAGACACTAGGCTTTCTGTGGCCAACAATTTGAGAGAGATGGCACACAGGACTGGCACAGAAGCGCAAAGGCCAATATTAATCTCCCACAATTTGTTTTTTCAGGGAGAATTTAAAAACCAAAATAACCAAAAACAGACACTAGGCATTCTGTGGCCAACAATTTGAGAGAGATGGCACACAGGACTGGCACAGAAGCACAAATGCCAATATTAATCTCCCAATTTTTTTTTTCAGGGAGAATTTAAAAACCAAAATAACCAAAAACAGACACTAGGCTTTCTGTGGCCCACAATTTGAGAGAGATGGCACACAGGACTGGCACAGAAGCACAAAGGCCAATATTAATCTCCCACTATTTATTTATTTTTCAGGGAGAATTTAAAAACCAAAATAACCAAAAACAGACACTAGGCTTTCTGTGGCCAACAATTTGAGAGAGATGGCACACAGGACTGGCACAGAAGCGCAAAGGCCAATATTAATCTCCCACAATTTGTTTTTTCAGGGAGAATTTAAAAACCAAAATAACCAAAAACAGACACTAGGCTTTCTGTGGCCCACAATTTGAGAGAGATGGCACACAGGACTGGCACAGAAGCACAGAGGCCAATATTAATCTCCCACTGTTTTTTTTTTTTCAGGGAGAATTTAAAAACCAAAATAAAAAAACAGACACTAGACTTTCTGTGGCCAACAATTTGAGAGAGATGGCACACAGGACTGGCACAGAAGCGCAAAGGCCAATATTAATCTCCCACAATTTGTTTTTTCAGGGAGAATTTAAAAACCAAAATAACCAAAAACAGACACTAGGCTTTCTGTGGCCAACAATTTGAGAGAGATGGCACACAGGACTGGCACAGAAGCGCAAAGGCCAATATTAATCTCCCACAATTTGTTTTTTCAGGGAGAATTTAAAAACCAAAATAACCAAAAACAGACACTAGGCATTCTGTGGCCAACAATTTGAGAGAGATGGCACACAGGACTGGCACAGAAGCACAAATGCCAATATTAATCTCCCAATTTTTTTTTTTCAGGGAGAATTTAAAAACCAAAATAACCAAAAACAGACACTAGGCTTTCTGTGGCCCACAATTTGAGAGAGATGGCACACAGGATTGGCACAGAAGCACAAAGGCCAATATTAATCTCCCACTATTTATTTATTTTTCAGGGAGAATTTAAAAACCAAAATAACCAAAAACAGACACTAGGCTTTCTGTGGCCCACAATTTGAGAGAGATGGCACACAGGACTGGCACAGACACACAAAGGCCAATATTAATCTCCCACTGTTTTTTTTCAGGGATAAATTAAAAACCAAAATAAAAAAACAGACACTAGGCTTTCTGTGGCCCACAATTTGAGAGAGATGGCACAAACGACTGGCACAGAAGCACAAAGGCCAATATTAATCTCCCACTATTTTTTTTTTCAGGGAGAATTTAAAAACCAAAATAACCAAAAACAGACACTAGGCTTTCTGTGGCCCACAATTTGAGAGAGATGGCACACAGGACTGGCACAGAAGCACAGAGGCCAATATTAATCTCCCACTGTTTTTTTTTTTTTCAGGGAGAATTTAAAAACCAAAATAAAAAAACAGACACTAGACTTTCTGTGGCCCACAATTTGAGAGAAATGGAACACAGGACTGTCACAGATGCACAAAGGCCAATATTAATCTCCCACTATTTTTTTTTTTCAGGGAGAATTTAAAAACCAAAATAAAAAAAAACAGACACTAGGCTTTCTGTGGCCCACAATTTGAGAGAGATGGCACACAGGACTGGCACAGAAGCACAAAGGCCAATATTAATCTCCCACTATTTTTTTTTCAGGGAGAATTTAAAAACCAAAATAACCAAAAACAGACACTAGGCTTTCTGTGGCCCACAATTTGAGAGAGATGGCACAAACGACTGGCACAGAAGCACAAAGGCCAATATTAATCTCCCACTATTTTTTTTTTCAGGGAGAATTTAAAAACCAAAATAACCAAAAACAGACACTAGGCTTTCTGTGGCCCACAATTTGAGAGAGATGGCACAAACGACTGGCACAGAAGCACAAAGGCCAATATTAATCTCCCACTATTTTTTTTTCAGGGAGAATTTAAAAACCAAAATAACCAAAAACAGACACTAGGCTTTCTGTGGCCAACAATTTGAGAGAGATGGCACACAGGACTGGCACAGAAGCGCAAAGGCCAATATTAATCTCCCACAATTTTTTTTTTCAGGGAGAATTTAAAAACCAAAATAACCAAAAACAGACACTAGGCTTTCTGTGGCCAACAATTTGAGAGAGATGGCACACAGGACTGGCACAGAAACGCAAAGGCCAATATTAATCTCCCACAATTTGTTTTTTCAGGGAGAATTTAAAAACCAAAATAACCAAAAACAGACACTAGGCATTCTGTGGCCAACAATTTGAGAGAGATGGCACACAGGACTGGCACAGAAGCACAAATGCCAATATTAATCTCCCAATTTTTTTTTTTCAGGGAGAATTTAAAAACCAAAATAACCAAAAACAGACACTAGGCTTTCTGTGGCCCACAATTTGAGAGAGATGGCACACAGGACTGGCACAGAAGCACAAAGGCCAATATTAATCTCCCACTATTTATTTATTTTTCAGGGAGAATTTAAAAACCAAAATAACCAAAAACAGACACTAGGCTTTCTGTGGCCAACAATTTGAGAGAGATGG
Organism: Ranitomeya imitator; assembly: GCF_032444005.1. Taxonomy (NCBI): domain Eukaryota; kingdom Metazoa; phylum Chordata; class Amphibia; order Anura; family Dendrobatidae; genus Ranitomeya; species Ranitomeya imitator. Next base: position 140,089,270 of record NC_091288.1, on the reverse strand, counting down.
CACACAGGACTGGCACAGAAGCGCAAAGGCCAATATTAATCTCCCACAATTTGTTTTTTCAGGGAGAATTTAAAAACCAAAATAACCAAAAACAGACACTAGGCTTTCTGTGGCCAACAATTTGAGAGAGATGGCACACAGGACTGGCACAGAAGCACAAATGCCAATATTAATCTCCCAATTTTTTTTTTTTCAGGGAGAATTGAAAAACCAAAATAACCAAAAACAGACACTAGGCTTTCTGTGGCCCACAATTTGAGAGAGATGGCACACAGGACTGGCACAGAAGCACAGAGGCCAATATTAATCTCCCACTATTTTTTTTTTTTTTCAGGGAGAATTTAAAAACCAAAATAAAAAAACAGACACTAGACTTTCTGTGGCCCACAATTTGAGAGAGATGGCACACAGGACTGGCACAGAAGCGCAAAGGCCAATATTAATCTCCCACAATTTGTTTTTTCAGGGAGAATTTAAAAACCAAAATAACCAAAAACAGACACTAGGCATTCTGTGGCCAACAATTTGAGAGAGATGGCACACAGGACTGGCACAGAAGCACAAATGCCAATATTAATCTCCCACTATTTTTTTTTTTTCAGGGAGAATTTAAAAACCAAAATAACCAAAAACAGACACTAGGCTTTCTGTGGCCAACAATTTGAGAGAGATGGCACACAGGACTGGCACAGAAGCGCAAAGGCCAATATTAATCTCCCACAATTTGTTTTTTCAGGGAGAATTTAAAAACCAAAATAACCAAAAACAGACACTAGGCATTCTGTGGCCAACAATTTGAGAGAGATGGCACACAGGACTGGCACAGAAGCACAAATGCCAATATTAATCTCCCAATTTTTTTTTTTCAGGGAGAATTTAAAAACCAAAATAACCAAAAACAGACACTAGGCTTTCTGTGGCCCACAATTTGAGAGAGATGGCACACAGGACTGGCACAGAAGCACAAAGGCCAATATTAATCTCCCACTATTTATTTATTTTTCAGGGAGAATTTAAAAACCAAAATAACCAAAAACAGACACTAGGCTTTCTGTGGCCAACAATTTGAGAGAGATGGCACACAGGACTGGCACAGAAGCGCAAAGGCCAATATTAATCTCCCACAATTTGTTTTTTCAGGGAGAATTTAAAAACCAAAATAACCAAAAACAGACACTAGGCTTTCTGTGGCCCACAATTTGAGAGAGATGGCACACAGGACTGGCACAGAAGCACAGAGGCCAATATTAATCTCCCACTGTTTTTTTTTTTTCAGGGAGAATTTAAAAACCAAAATAAAAAAACAGACACTAGACTTTCTGTGGCCAACAATTTGAGAGAGATGGCACACAGGACTGGCACAGAAGCGCAAAGGCCAATATTAATCTCCCACAATTTGTTTTTTCAGGGAGAATTTAAAAACCAAAATAACCAAAAACAGACACTAGGCTTTCTGTGGCCAACAATTTGAGAGAGATGGCACACAGGACTGGCACAGAAGCGCAAAGGCCAATATTAATCTCCCACAATTTGTTTTTTCAGGGAGAATTTAAAAACCAAAATAACCAAAAACAGACACTAGGCATTCTGTGGCCAACAATTTGAGAGAGATGGCACACAGGACTGGCACAGAAGCACAAATGCCAATATTAATCTCCCAATTTTTTTTTTTCAGGGAGAATTTAAAAACCAAAATAACCAAAAACAGACACTAGGCTTTCTGTGGCCCACAATTTGAGAGAGATGGCACACAGGATTGGCACAGAAGCACAAAGGCCAATATTAATCTCCCACTATTTATTTATTTTTCGGGGAGAATTTAAAAACCAAAATAACCAAAAACAGACACTAGGCTTTCTGTGGCCCACAATTTGAGAGAGATGGCACACAGGACTGGCACAGACACACAAAGGCCAATATTAATCTCCCACTGTTTTTTTTCAGGGATAAATTAAAAACCAAAATAAAAAAACAGACACTAGGCTTTCTGTGGCCCACAATTTGAGAGAGATGGCACAAACGACTGGCACAGAAGCACAAAGGCCAATATTAATCTCCCACTATTTTTTTTTTCAGGGAGAATTTAAAAACCAAAATAACCAAAAACAGACACTAGGCTTTCTGTGGCCCACAATTTGAGAGAGATGGCACACAGGACTGGCACAGAAGCACAGAGGCCAATATTAATCTCCCACTGTTTTTTTTTTTTTCAGGGAGAATTTAAAAACCAAAATAAAAAAACAGACACTAGACTTTCTGTGGCCCACAATTTGAGAGAAATGGAACACAGGACTGTCACAGATGCACAAAGGCCAATATTAATCTCCCACTATTTTTTTTTTCAGGGAGAATTTAAAAACCAAAATAAAAAAAAACAGACACTAGGCTTTCTGTGGCCCACAATTTGAGAGAGATGGCACACAGGACTGGCACAGAAGCACAAAGGCCAATATTAATCTCCCACTATTTTTTTTTCAGGGAGAATTTAAAAACCAAAATAACCAAAAACAGACACTAGGCTTTCTGTGGCCCACAATTTGAGAGAGATGGCACAAACGACTGGCACAGAAGCACAAAGGCCAATATTAATCTCCCACTATTTTTTTTTTCAGGGAGAATTTAAAAACCAAAATAACCAAAAACAGACACTAGGCTTTCTGTGGCCCACAATTTGAGAGAGATGGCACAAACGACTGGCACAGAAGCACAAAGGCCAATATTAATCTCCCACTATTTTTTTTTCAGGGAGAATTTAAAAACCAAAATAACCAAAAACAGACACTAGGCTTTCTGTGGCCAACAATTTGAGAGAGATGGCACACAGGACTGGCACAGAAGCGCAAAGGCCAATATTAATCTCCCACAATTTTTTTTTTCAGGGAGAATTTAAAAACCAAAATAACCAAAAACAGACACTAGGCTTTCTGTGGCCAACAATTTGAGAGAGATGGCACACAGGACTGGCACAGAAGCACAAATGCCAATATTAATCTCCCAATTTTTTTTTTTCAGGGAGAATTGAAAAACCAAAATAACCAAAAACAGACACTAGGCTTTCTGTGGCCCACAATTTGAGAGAGATGGCACACAGGACTGGCACAGAAGCACAGAGGCCAATATTAATCTCCCACTGTTTTTTTTTTCTTCAGGGAGAATTTAAAAACCAAAATAAAAAAACAGACACTAGACTTTCTGTGGCCCACAATTTGAGAGAAATGGAACACAGGACTGACACAGAAGCACAAAGGCCAATATTAATCTCCCACTATTTTTTTTTTTTCAGGGAGAATTTAAAAACCAAAACAAAAAAAAACAGACACTAGGCTTTCTGTGGCCCACAATTTGAGAGAGATGGCACACAGGACTGGCACAGAAGCACAAAGGCCAATATTAATCTCCCAATTTTTATTTTTTTTTCAGGGAGAATTTAAAAACCAAAATAACCAAAAACAGACACTAGGCTTTCTGTGGCCCACAATTTGAGAGAGATGGCACACAGGACTGGCACAGAAGCACAAAGGCCAATATTAATCTCCCACTATTTTTTTTTCAGGGAGAATTTAAAAACCAAAATAACCAAAAACAGACACTAGGCTTTCTGTGGCCCACAATTTGAGAGATGGCACAAACGACTGGCACAGAAGCACAAAGGCCAATATTAATCTCCCACTATTTTTTTTTTCAGGGAGAATTTAAAAACCAAAATAAAAAAACAGACACTAGGCTTTCTGTGGCCCACAATTTGAGAGAGATGGCACACAGGACTGGCACAGAAGCACAAATGCCAATATTAATCTCCCACTATTTATTTATTTTTCATGGAGAATTTAAAAACCAAAATAAAAAAAACAGACACTAGGCTTTCTGTGGCCCACAAATTGAGAGAGATGGCACACAGGACTGGCACAGAAGCACAAAGGCCAATATTAATCTCCCACTATTTATTTATTTTTCAGGGAGAATTTAAAAACCAAAATAACCAAAAACAGACACTAGGCTTTCTGTGGCCAACAATTTGAGAGAGATGGCACACAGGACTGGCACAGAAGCGCAAAGGCCAATAGTAATCTCCCACAATTTTTTTTTTTCAGGGAGAATTTAAAAACCAAAATAACCAAAAACAGACACTAGGCTTTCTGTGGCCCACAATTTGAGAGAGATGGCACACAGGACTGGCACAGAAGCACAGAGGCCAATATTAATCTCCCACTGTTTTGTTTTTTTTCAGGGAGAATTTAAAAACCAAAAAAAAAAACAGACACTAGACTTTCTGTGGCCCACAATTTGAGAGAAATGGAACACAGGACTGTCACAGATGCACAAAGGCCAATATTAATCTCCCACTATTTTTTTTTTTCAGGGAGAATTTAAAAACCAAAATAAAAAAAAACAGACACTAGGCTTTCTGTGGCCCACAATTTGAGAGAGATGGCACAAACGACTGGCACAGAAGCACAAAGGCCAATATTAATCTCCCACTATTTATTTTTTTTTCAGGGAGAATTTAAAAACCAAAATAAAAAAAAACAGACACTAGGCTTTCTGTGGCCCACAATTTGAGAGAGATGGCACACAGGACTGGCACAGAATCACAAAGGCCAATGTTGATCTCCCACTATTTTTTTTTTCAGGGAGAATTTAAAAACCAAAATAACCAAAAACAGACACTAGGTTTTCTGTGGCCCACAATTTGAGAGAGATGGCACACAGGACTGGCACAGAAGCACAAAGGCCAATATTAATCTCCCACTATTTATTTATTTTTCAGGGAGAATTTAAAAACCAAAATAACCAAAAACAGACACAAGGCTTTCTGTGGCCAACAATTTGAGAGAGATGGCACACAGGACTGGCACAGAAGCGCAAAGGCCAATATTAATCTCCCACAATTTGTTTTTTCAGGGAGAATTTAAAAACCAAAATAACCAAAAACAGACACTAGGCTTTCTGTGGCCAACAATTTGAGAGAGATGGCACACAGGACTGACACAGAAGCACAAATGCTAATATTAATCTCCCAATTTTTTTTTTTTTCAGGGAGAATTGAAAAACCAAAATAACCAAAAACAGACACTAGGCTTTCTGTGGCCCACAATTTGAGAGAGATGGCACACAGGACTGGCACAGAAGCACAAAGGCCAATATTAATCTCCCACTATTTATTTATTTTTCAGGGAGAATTTAAAAACCAAAATAACCAAAAACAGACACTAGGCTTTCTGTGGCCAACAATTTGAGACAGATGGCACACAGGACTGGCACAGAAGCGCAAAGGCCAATATTAATCTCCCACAATTTGTTTTTTCAGGGAGAATTTAAAAACCAAAATAACCAAAAACAGACACTAGGCTTTCTGTGGCCAACAATTTGAGAGAGATGGCACACAGGACTGGCACAGAAGCGCAAAGGCCAATATTAATCTCCCACAATTTGTTTTTTCAGGGAGAATTTAAAAACCAAAATAACCAAAAACAGACACTAGGCATTCTGTGGCCAACAATTTGAGAGAGATGGCACACAGGACTGGCACAGAAGCACAAATGCCAATATTAATCTCCCAATTTTTTTTTTTCAGGGAGAATTTAAAAACCAAAATAACCAAAAACAGACACTAGGCTTTCTGTGGCCCACAATTTGAGAGAGATGGCACACAGGACTGGCACAGAAGCACAAAGGCCAATATTAATCTCCCACTATTTATTTATTTTTCAGGGAGAATTTAAAAACCAAAATAACCAAAAACAGACACTAGGCTTTCTGTGGCCAACAATTTGAGAGAGATGGCACACAGGACTGGCACAGAAGCGCAAAGGCCAATATTAATCTCCCACAATTTGTTTTTTCAGGGAGAATTTAAAAACCAAAATAACCAAAAACAGACACTAGGCTTTCTGTGGCCAACAATTTGAGAGAGATGGCACACAGGACTGGCACAGAAGCACAAATGCCAATATTAATCTCCCAATTTTTTTTTTTCAGGGAGAATTGAAAAACCAAAATAACCAAAAACAGACACTAGGCTTTCTGTGGCCCACAATTTGAGAGAGATGGCACACAGGACTGGCACAGAAGCACAGAGGCCAATATTAATCTCCCACTGTTTTTTTTTTTTTCAGGGAGAATTTAAAAACCAAAATAAAAAAACAGACACTAAACTTTCTGTGGCCCACAATTTGAGAGAAATGGAACACAGGACTGACACAGAAGCACAAAGGCCAATATTAATCTCCCACTATTTTTTTTTTTCAGGGAGAATTTAAAAACCAAAATAAAAAAAAACAGACACTAGGCTTTCTGTGGCCCACAATTTGAGAGAGATGGCACACAGGACTGGCACAGAAGCACAAAGGCCAATATTAATCTCCCAATTTTTATTTTTTTTTCAGGGAGAATTTAAAAACCAAAATAACCAAAAACAGACACTAGGCTTTCTGTGGCCCACAATTTGAGAGAGATGGCACACAGGACTGGCACAGACGCACAAAGGCCAATATTAATCTCCCACTGTTTTTTTTCAGGGAGAAATTAAAAACCAAAATAAAAAAACAGACACTAGGCTTTCTGTGGCCCACAATTTGAGAGAGATGGCACAAACGACTGGCACAGAAGCACAAAGGCCAATATTAATCTCCCACTATTTTTTTTTTCAGGGAGAATTTAAAAACCAAAATAACCAAAAACAGACACTAGGCTTTCTGTGGCCCACAATTTGAGAGAGATGGCACACAGGACTGGCACAGAAGCACAGAGGCCAATATTAATCTCCCACTGTTTTTTTTTTTTTCAGGGAGAATTTAAAAACCAAAATAAAAAAACAGACACTAGACTTTCTGTGGCCCACAATTTGAGAGAAATGGAACACAGGACTGTCACAGATGCACAAAGGCCAATATTAATCTCCCACTATTTTTTTTTTTTTCAGGGAGAATTTAAAAACCAAAATAAAAAAAAACAGACACTAGGCTTTCTTTGGCCCACAATTTGAGAGAGATGGCACACAGGACTGGCACAGAAGCACAAAGGCCAATATTAATCTCCCAATTTTTTTTTTTTTTTCAGGGAGAATTTAAAAACCAAAATAACCAAAAACAGACACTAGGCTTTCTGTGGCCAACAATTTGAGAGAGATGGCGCACAGGACTGGCACAGAAGCACAAAGGCCAATATTAATCTCCCATTATTTTTTTTCTTTTCAGGGAGAATTTAAAAACCAAAATAAAAAAAAACAGACACTAGGCTTTCTGTGGCCCACAATTTGAGAGAGATGGCACACAGGACTGGCACAGAAGCACAAAGGCCAATATTAATCTCCCACTATTTTTTTTTTCAGGGAGAATTTAAAAACCAAAATAACCAAAAACAGACACTAGGCTTTCTGTGGCCCACAATTTGAGAGAGATGGCACAAACGACTGGCACAGAAGCACAAAGGCCAATATTAATCTCCCACTATTTTTTTTTTCAGGGAGAATTTAAAAACCAAAATAACCAAAAACAGACACGAGACTTTCTGTGGCCCACAATTTGAGAGAAATGGAACACAGGACTGTCACAGAAGCACAAAGGCCAATATTAATCTCCCACTATTTATTTCTTTTTCAGGGAGAATTTAAAAACCAAAATAAAAAAACAGACACTAGGCTTTCTGTGGCCCACAATTTGAGAGAGATGGCACACAGGACTGGCACAGAAGCACAAAGGCCAATATTAATCTCCCACTATTTATTTTTTTTTCAGGGAGAATTTAAAAACCAAAATAAAAAAAACAGACACTAGGCTTTCTGTGGCCCACAATTTGAGAGAGACGGCACACAGGACTGGCACAGAATCACAAAGGCCAATGTTGATCTCCCACTATTTATTTATTTTTCAGGGAGAATTTAAAAACCAAAATAACCAAAAACAGACACTAGGCTTTCCGTGGCCAACAATTTGAGAGAGATGGCACACAGGACTGGCACAGAAGCGCAAAGGCCAATATTAATCTCCCACAATTTGTTTTTTCAGGGAGAATTGAAAAACCAAAATAACCAAAAACAGACACTAGGCTTTCTGTGGCCCACAATTTGAGAGAGATGGCACACAGGACTGGCACAGAAGCACAAAGGCCAATATTAATCTCCCACTATTTATTTATTTTTCAGGGAGAATTTAAAAACCAAAATAACCAAAAACAGACACTAGGCTTTCTGTGGCCAACAATTTGAGAGAGATGGCACACAGGACTGGCACAGAAGCGCAAAGGCCAATATTAATCTCCCACAATTTGTTTTTTCAGGGAGAATTGAAAAACCAAAATAACCAAAAACAGACACTAGGCTTTCTGTGGCCAACAATTTGAGAGAGATGGCACACAGGACTGGCACAGAAGCGCAAAGGCCAATATTAATCTCCCACAATTTGTTTTTTCAGGGAGAATTTAAAAACCAAAATAACCAAAAACAGACACTAGGCTTTCTGTGGCCAACAATTTGAGAGAGATGGCACACAGGACTGGCACAGAAGCACAAATGCCAATATTAATCTCCCAATTTTTTTTTTTTCAGGGAGAATTTAAAAACCAAAATAACCAAAAACAGACACTAGGCTTTCTGTGGCCCACAATTTGAGAGAGATGGCACACAGGACTGGCACAGAAGCACAAAGGCCAATATTAATCTCCCACTATTTATTTATTTTTCAGGGAGAATTTAAAAACCAAAATAACCAAATACAGACACTAGGCTTTCTGTGGCCAACAATTTGAGAGAGATGGCACACAGGACTGGCACAGAAGCGCAAAGGCCAATATTAATCTCCCACAATTTGTTTTTTCAGGGAGAATTTAAAAACCAAAATAACCAAAAACAGACACTAGGCTTTCTGTGGCCAACAATTTGAGAGAGATGGCACACAGGACTGGCACAGAAGCACAAATGCCAATATTAATCTCCCAATTTTTTTTTTTTCAGGGAGAATTGAAAAACCAAAATAACCAAAAACAGACACTAGGCTTTCTGTGGCCCACAATTTGAGAGAGATGGCACACAGGACTGGCACAGAAGCACAGAGGCCAATATTAATCTCCCACTGTTTTTTTTTTTCAGGGAGAATTTAAAAACCAAAATAAAAAAAACAGACACTAGACTTTCTGTGGCCCACAATTTGAGAGAAATGGAACACAGGACTGTCACAGAAGCACAAAGGCCAATATTAATCTCCCACTATTTTTTTTTTTTCAGGGAGAATTTAAAAACCAAAATAAAAAAAAACAGACACTAGGCTTTCTGTGGCCCACAATTTGAGAGAGATGGCACACAGGACTGGCACAGAAGCACAGAGGCCAATATTAATCTCCCACTGTTTTTTTTTTTTCAGGGAGAATTGAAAAACCAAAATAAAAAAAAACAGACACTAGGCTTTCTGTGGCCCACAATTTGAGAGAGATGGCACACAGGACTGGCACAGAAGCACAGAGGCCAATATTAATCTCCCACTATTTTTTTCAGGGAGAAATTAAAAACCAAAATAAAAAAACAGACACTAGGCTTTCTGTGGCCCACAATTTGAGAGAGATGGCACACAGGACTGGCCCAGAAGCACAAAGGCCAATATTAATCTCCCACTATTTTTTTTTCAGGGAGAATTTAAAAACCAAAATAACCAAAAACAGACACTAGGCTTTCTGTGGCCCACAATTTGAGAGAGATGGCACAAACGACTGGCACAGAAGCACAAAGGCCAATATTAATCTCCCACTATTTTTTTATTTTTCAGGGAGAATTTAAAAACCAAAATAAAAAAACAGACACTAGGATTTTTGTGGCCCACAATTTGAGAGAGATGGCACACAGGACTGGCACAGAAGCACAAAGGCCAATATTAATCTCCCACTATTTATTTATTTTTCATGGAGAATTTAAAAACCAAAATAAAAAAAACAGACACTAGGCTTTCTGTGGCCCACAAATTGAGAGAGATGGCACACAGGACTGGCACAGAAACACAAAGGCCAATAATAATCTCCCACTATTTATTTATTTTTCAGGGAGAATTTAAAAACCAAAATAACCAAAAACAGACACTAGGCTTTCTGTGGCCAACAATTTGAGAGAGATGGCACACAGGACTGGCACAGAAGCGCAAAGGCCAATAGTAATCTCCCACAATTTTTTTTTTCAGGGAGAATTTAAAAACCAAAATAACCAAAAACAGACACTAGGCTTTCTGTGGCCAACAATTTGAGAGAGATGGCACACAGGACTGGCACAGAAGCACAGAGGCCAATATTAATCTCCCACTGTTTTTTTTTTTCAGGGAGAATTTAAAAACCAAAATAAAAAAACAGACACTAGACTTTCTGTGGCCCACAATTTGAGAGAAATGGAACACAGGACTGTCACAGAAGCACAAAGGCCAATATTAATCTCCCACTATTTTTTTTTTTTCAGGGAGAATTTAAAAACCAAAGTAAAAAAAACAGACACTAGGCTTTCTGTGGCCCACAATTTGAGAGAGATGGCACACAGGACTGGCACAGAAGCACAGAGGCCAATATTAATCTCCCAATTTTTATTTTTTTTTTCAGGGAGAATTTAAAAACCAAAATAACCAAAAACAGACACTAGGCTTTCTGTGGCCCACAATTTGAGAGAGATGGCACACAGGACTGGCACAGAAGCACAAAGGCCAATATTAATCTCCCACTGTTTTTTTCAGGGAGAAATTAAAAACCAAAATAAAAAAACAGACACTAGGCTTTCTGTGGCCCACAATTTGAGAGAGATGGCACACAGGACTGGCACAGAAGCACAAAGGCCAATATTAATCTCCCACTATTTTTTTTTTTCAGGGAGAATTTAAAAACCAAAATAAAAAAAAACAGACACTAGGCTTTCTGTGGCCCACAATTTGAGAGAGATGGCACACAGGACTGGCCCAGAAGCACAAAGGCCAATATTAATCTCCCACTATTTTTTTTTCAGGGAGAATTTAAAAACCAAAATAACCAAAAACAGACACTAGGCTTTCTGTGGCCCACAATTTGAGAGAGATGGCACAAACGACTGGCACAGAAGCACAAAGGCCAATATTAATCTCCCACTATTTTTTTTTTTCAGGGAGAATTTAAAAACCAAAATAAAAAAACAGACACTAGGCTTTTTGTGGCCCACAATTTGAGAGAGATGGCACACAGGACTGGCACAGAAGCACAAAGGCCAATATTAATCTCCCACTATTTATTTATTTTTCATGGAGAATTTATAAACCAAAATAACAAAAACAGACACTAGGCTTTCTGTGGCCCACAAATTGAGAGAGATGGCACACAGGACTGGCACAGAAACACAAAGGCCAATATTAATCTCCCACTATTTATTTATTTTTCAGGGAGAATTTAAAAACCAAAATAACCAAAAACAGACACTAGGCTTTCTGTGGCCAACAATTTGAGAGAGATGGCACACAGGACTGGCACAGAAGCGCAAAGGCCAATAGTAATCTCCCACAATTTTTTTTTTCAGGGAGAATTTAAAAACCAAAATAACCAAAAACAGACACTTGGCTTTCTGTGGCCCACAATTTGAGAGAGATGGCACACAGGACTGGCACAGAAGCACAGAGGCCAATATTAATCTCCCACTGTTTTTTTTTTTTTCAGGGAGAATTTAAAAACCAAAATAAAAAAACAGACACTAGACTTTCTGTGGCCCACAATTTGAGAGAAATGGAACACAGGACTGTCACAGATGCACAAAGGCCAATATTAATCTCCCACTATTTTTTTTTTTCAGGGAGAATTTAAAAACCAAAATAAAAAAAAACAGACACTAGGCTTTCTGTGGCCCACAATTTGAGAGAGATGGCACACAGGACTGGCACAGAAGCACAAAGGCCAATATTAATCTCCCAATTTTTTTTTTTTTTCAGGGAGAATTTAAAAACCAAAATAACCAAAAACAGACACTAGGCTTTCTGTTGCCCACAATTTGAGAGAGATGGCACAAACGACTGGCACAGAAGCACAAAGGCCAATATTAATCTCCCACTATTTTTTTTTTTCAGGGAGAATTTAAAAACCAAAATAACCAAAAACAGACACTAGACTTTCTGTGGCCCACAATTTGAGAGAAATGGAACACAGGACTGTCACAGAAGCACAAAGGCCAATATTAATCTCCCACAATTTTTTTTTTTTCAGGGAGAATTTAAAAACCAAAATAAAAAAACAGACACTAGGCTTTCTGTGGCCCACAATTTGAGAGAGATGGCACACAGGACTGGCACAGAAGCACAAAGGCCAATATTAATCTCCCACTATTTTTTTTTTCAGGGAGAATTTAAAAACCAAAATAAAAAAAAACAGACACTAGGCTTTCTGTGACCCACAATTTGAGAGAGATGGCACACAGGACTGGCACAGAAGCACAAAGGCCAATGTTAATCTCCCACTATTTTTTTTTTCAGGGAGAATTTAAAAACCAAAATAACCAAAAACAGACATTAGGCTTTCTGTGGCCCACAATTTGAGAGATATGGCACACACGGCTGGCACAGAAGCACAAAGGCCAATATTAATCTCCCACTATTTATTTATTTTTCATGGAGAATTTAAAAACCAAAATAAAAAAACAGACACTAGGCTTTCTGTGGCCCACAAATTGAGAGAGATGGCACACAGGACTGGCACAGAAGCACAAAGGCCAATATTAATCTCCCACTATTTATTTATTTTTCAGGGAGAATTTAAAAACCAAAATAACCAAAAACAGACACTAGGCTTTCTGTGGCCAACAATTTGAGAGAGATGGCACACAGGACTGGCACAGAAGCGCAAAGGCCAATATTAATCTCCCACAATTTTTTTTTTTCAGGGAGAATTTAAAAATCAAAATAACCAAAAACAGACACTAGGCTTTCTGTGGCCAACAATTTGAGAGAGATGGCACACAGGACTGGCACAGAAGCACAAAGGCCAATATTAATCTCCCAATTTTTTTTTTTTTTCAGTAAGAATTGAAAAACCAAAATAACCAAAAACAGACACTAGGCTTTCTGTGGCCCACAATTTGAGAGAGATGGCACACAGGACTGGCACAGAAGCACAAAGGCCAATATTAATCTCCCACTGTTTATTTTTTTTTCAGGGAGAATTTAAAAACCAAAATAAAAAAACAGACACTAGACTTTCTGTGGCCCACAATTTGAGAGAAATGGAACACAGGACTGTCACAGAAGCACAAAGGCCAATATTAATCTCCCACTATTTATTTTTTTTTCAGGGAGAATTTAAAAACCAAAATAAAAAAAAACAGACACTAGGCTTTCTGTGGCCCACAATTTGAGAGAGATGGCACACAGGACTGGCACAGAAGCACAAAGGCCAATATTAATCTCCCACTATTTATTTATTTTTCAGGGAGAATTTAAAAACCAAAATAACCAAAAACAGACACTAGGCTTTCTGTGGCCAACAATTTGAGAGAGATGGCACACAGGACTGGCACAGAAGCGCAAAGGCCAATATTAATCTCCCACTATTTTTTTTTTTCAGGGAGAATTTAAAAATCAAAATAACCAAAAACAGACACTAGGCTTTCTGTGGCCAACAATTTGAGAGAGATGGCACACAGGACTGGCACAGAAGCACAAAGGCCAATATTAAACTCCCAATTTTTTTTTTTTTCAGTAAGAATTGAAAAACCAAAATAACCAAAAACAGACACTAGGCTTTCTGTGGCCCACAATTTGAGAGAGATGGCACACAGGACTGGCACAGAAGCACAGAGGCCAATATTAATCTCCCACTGTTTATTTTTTTTCAGGGAGAATTTAAAAACCAAAATAAAAAAACAGACACTAGACTTTCTGTGGCCCACAATTTGAGAGAAATGGAACACAGGACTGTCACAGAAGCACAAAGGCCAATATTAATCTCCCACTATTTTTTTTTTTTTCAGGGAGAATTTAAAAACCAAAATAAAAAAAAACAGACACTAGGCTTTCTGTGGCCCACAATTTGAGAGAGATGGCACACAGGACTGGCACAGAAGCACAAAGGCCAATATTAATCTCCCAATTTTTATTTTTTTTTCAGGGAGAATTTAAAAACCAAAATAACCAAAAACAGACACTAGGCTTTCTGTGGCCCACAATTTGAGAGAGATGGCACACAGGACTGGCACAGAAGCACAAAGGCCAATATTAATCTCCCACTGTTTTTTTTCAGGGAGAAATTAAAAACCAAAATAAAAAAACAGACACTAGGCTTTCTGTGGCCCACAATTTGAGAGAGATGGCACACAGGACTGGCACAGAAGCACAAAGGCCAATATTAATCTCCCACTATTTTTTTTTTTCAGGGAGAATTTAAAAACCAAAATAAAAAAAAACAGACACTAGGCTTTCTGTGGCCCACAATTTGAGAGAGATGGCACACAGGACTGGCCCAGAAGCACAAAGGCCAATATTAATCTCCCACTATTTTTTTTTCAGGGAGAATTTAAAAACCAAAATAACCAAAAACAGACACTAGGCTTTCTGTGGCCCACAATTTGAGAGAGATGGCACAAACGACTGGCACAGAAGCACAAAGGCCAATATTAATCTCCCACTATTTTTTTTTTCAGGGAGAATTTAAAAACCAAAATAAAAAAACAGACACTAGGCTTTCTGTGGCCCACAATTTGAGAGAGATGGCACACAGGACTGGCACAGAAGCACAAAGGCCAATATTAATCTCCCACTATTTATTTATTTTTCATGGAGAATTTAAAAACCAAAATAAAAAAAACAGACACTAGGCTTTCTGTGGCCCACAAATTGAGAGAGATGGCACACAGGACTGGCACAGAAGCACAAAGGCCAATATTAATCTCCCACTATTTATTTATTTTTCAGGGAGAATTTAAAAACCAAAATAACCAAAAACAGACACTGGGCTTTCTGTGGCCAACAATTTGAGAGAGATGGCACACAGGACTGTCACAGAAGCGCAAAGGCCAATATTAATCTCCCACAATTTTTTTTTTCAGGGAGAATTTAAAAATCAAAATAACCAAAAACAAACACTAGGCTTTCTGTGGCCAACAATTTGAGAGAGATGGCACACAGGACTGGCACAGAAGCACAAAGGCCAATATTAATCTCCCAATTTTTTTTTTTTTCAGTAAGAATTGAAAAACCAAAATAACCAAAAACAGACACTAGGCTTTCTGTGGCCCACAATTTGAGATAGATGGCACACAGGACTGGCACAGAAGCACAGAGGCCAATATTAATCTCCCACTGTTTATTTTTTTTCAGGGAGAATTTAAAAACCAAAATAAAAAACAGACACTAGACTTTCTGTGGCCCACAATTTGAGAGAAATGGAACACAGGACTGTCACAGAAGCACAAAGGCCAATATTAATCTCCCACTATTTATTTTTTTTTCAGGGAGAATTTAAAAACCAAAATAAAAAAAAACAGACACTAGGCTTTCTGTGGCCCACAATTTGAGAGAGATGGCACACAGGACTGGCACAGAAGCACAGAGGCCAATATTAATCTCCCACTGTTTATTTTTTTTTCAGGGAGAATTTAAAAACCAAAATAAAAAAAACAGACACGAGACTTTCTGTGGCCCACATTTTGAGAGAGATGGCACACAGGACTGGCACAGAAGCACAAAGGCCAATATTAATCTCCCACTATTTATTTTTTTTCAGGGAGAATTTAAAAACCAAAATAACCAAAAACAGACACTAGGCTTTCTGTGGCCCACAATTTGAGAGAGATGGCACACAGGACTGGCACAGAAGCACAAAGGCCAATATTAATCTCCCACTATTTATTCATTTTTCAGGGAGAATTTAAAAACCAAAATAACCAAAAACAGACACTAGGCTTTCTGTGGCCCACAATTTGAGAGAGATGGCACACAGGACTGGCACAGAAGCACAAAGGCCAATATTAATCTCCCACTATTTTTTTTTTTTTCAGGGAGAATTTAAAAACCAAAATAACCAAAAACAGACACTAGGCTGTTAGGGGTCGAGTTCCCGCTTCTGCTGAGGGGGAATCTCGAACCACCTCCGCTGCGGTCTCCCATTCTTATCCAGCCGCAGTGGAGTCTGCTCAGCAAAGACGTCGGTCCCAGCGTCTTGCTCATTCTCACTCTGTTCTGAGAGCTACTGCTGCTTCTCCAGTCTCTGCCATTAAAGTCAGTGCTGGTCAGCAGCGAGCGGACTTCTCTGGGACTAAGTCCTTGTCTGCACGTACTGAGCATGCCCAGGGTAAGATCTCCCGTTGGAGATCGAGGGTCATGTGCTCAGGCTCTGCAGCACATTCCATTGGTCCTCTTGGCAGGTCTTGGAAGGGCAAAAGTGCTGTAGCCACTTCCTGTGCTGCAACTATATAAACTGCGCATGACCGCACGGCCATGCGCTAGTATTGTCTTACAATTGTTAATGTGTGTATGTTGTGAGTGCAAGTCGTCCTTGGATACCCCTACCCTATTGAATGTCTGTTCGCGGAAGGTGTATGGTTGCTATCTAGCGCCCGACTTATCCTACAGCACGAATCACACATTACAGCGTCCAGTTGCTGTGACCGCCAGTACGGCGCCGTGCACTTTCTCTGTGCTTTCCTTACCCAAGCCTGGGTGGTTAGTGGCGTTCGTCAGTGCAGCACCGCATGCACTCTTGTGCCTTAATATTGTTATTCAGTTTCCTTACACACCCAGTTGCGGTGTTGTGCCAGCAAGGGTCTAATCGGACTTCAATCCTAGTTGGGGTTGAGTTCGCTGACTACTTGCTCGCGCTTTAGGTGCGTACCGCGGTCCTGTGACTTAACAGGATTGCTTCTTTCACGCTGGGTGAGGCTTAACCCACGCGTGTATACTTTAGTGTACCGCCATATAGTCTGCAAATTGCTAGCAGCAGGTTTTCACCTGCACGGTGGACCCCGGACTGCGAACGCATCTATATCATCTGTCTAGGTGCGTTCCGCCAGTCCTAACAGAATACTAGCGCCAGGGTCTGGCTAGTAAAATGGCGGACGACCAGCGTTTACAGAGGTACATCCAGCAGCTGGAGGGAAGGTTGGTGGCTCTTGAGCGTACAACCTCAGCTGTGGATGTCACTGCTGTAGCTGTTCAGACTGCAAGTGTAGCCGCAGCCAGTTTGTCCGCTGCCACCCCTGCTCCGACTTTATCCCGTCTCCCGCTTCCTGACAAGTTTGCTGGCGACAGTAAACATTGTCGCGGATTCGTGAGCCAGTGCTCTATACATCTTGAGCTCCTGGCGTCACGTTTTCCTATGGAGCAGGCGAGAGTGGGATTTATCCTATCTCTCTTGTCGGGCAGGGCGTTGGAGTGGGCAACACCACTTTGGGAGCGAGATGATCGTGTGGTACAGAGTGCTCCTCTCTTCTTGGACACTCTGAAGCAGGTCTTTTTAGGGCCTCGGGTTACCCACGATACCACACTCCAATTGTTGTCTATTACACAGGGTACGTCCGTGGTCAGCCAGTTTGCCATCCAGTTCCGGACTCTAGCTTCTGAGTTAGAGTGGCCAGACAAAGTTCTTATTCCAGTGTTCTGGAGGGGACTGGCAGACCATGTGAAGGACGCCTTGGCCACTAGGGAGATACCGCCCACACTGGAGGAACTTATTTCTGTGTCTACCCGCATCGACCTCCGTTTTCACGAGCAGAGGTTGGAGCGGACCCAGTGTAGGCAGAGGTTTCGGCTAGCTCCAACTTTCGCCAGACCTCTGGAATCCCCTGTCTTGGCGTCAGATTTCCATGAGGCCATGGAGGTTTCTCGAGCGGGACTTAAATCTCTAGCCGCTCGAGTACCCGTGGTTTGTAATAACTGTCAACAACATGGACATTACGCCAATAAATGTCCGCGGCGGTCGGGAAACGATCGCGTCTAGTAACCATTGGGGGAGGTTCACTAGACACTGCAGCATTCTCCTCCAAACTGTCCTTTAAAGGGACAATCCTGTTAGGCTCCTCCACTCTAACAGTCGAGCTTTGTGTGGATTCAGGAGCAGAGGGAAACTTCATGTCCTCTGCTTTTGCTACACGTCATGCTATACCACTAGTCATGCTCGCCAAACCAATAACGGTTAGAGTTGTGAATGGGGCGACACTCCCACTGCAAATCACACACCAGACAGTTCCGTTCTCGCTGTCCATATCTCCTTCCCACCAGGAGATTATTTCCCTTCTTGTCCTTCCTGAGGGAATGGATGAGATTTTGCTGGGAATACCCTGGCTCCGTTTCCACTCCCCACATATTGAGTGGTCCTCAGGGAGAATATTGGGTTGGAGTAAGTCTTGTTTGGGCAGGTGTGTGAGTGAGTGTGTACAGGTCTCTACTACCGAGGTACCCGCAGATCTTTCATCACTTCCCAGGTATTATTGGTGTTATGCAGACGTGTTCTCTAAGAAGGCTGCTGAGACTCTACCGCCCCATCGCCCTTACGACTGTCCTATCGACCTCTTGCCTGGAGCCGAACCTCCTCGGGGAAGGGTATATCCCCTCTCTCTCCCTGAGACGGAGGCTATGTCTCAATACATTCATTAGAATTTGGCAAGAGGGTTTATAAGGAAGTCAGTGTCTCCGGCAGGGGCGGGATTCTTCTTCGTGCAAAAGAAGAACGGGGAGTTACGTCCTTGCATCGATTACAGGGGTCTCAATGCTATCACTATTAAGAACAAATACCCATTGTCCCTGATATCGGAGCTCTTTGACAGATTAAGGGGAGCCAAAATATTCACCAAATTAGATCTGCGGGGTGCCTACAATCTGATTCGCATCCGTGAGGGGGACGAGTAGAAAACGGCTTTCAATACCAGGGATGGGCACTATGAGTACCTGGTGATGCCTTTCGGGCTCTGTAATGCCCCAGCCGTTTTTCAGGACTTTGTCAACGATATCTTCCGGGATATGCTTTCTACCTCGGTCGTAGTCTATCTGGATGATATTCTCATCTTCTCTCCAGATATTGACTCCCACCGGAGAGATGTTGGCAGAGTTTTCGAACTCTTACGGGCGAATTCCTTATATGCAAAGTTGGAGAAGTGTGTGTTTGAGCAGGAGTCCTTGCCTTTCCTGGGCTATATCATCTCGGCCCAGGGATTGGCTATGGATCCTGCCAAACTACAAGCAGTGATGGACTGGCAGGAACCCCATTCTCTTAAAGCGGTGCAGCGCTTTATGGGGTTCATAAATTACTATCGCCAGTTCATTCCCCACTTCTCAACTTTGGTAGCTCCCTTGGTATCCCTCACCAAGAAGGGAGCGAATCCCAAATCGTGGTCCGAAAGGGTCTCCAAGGCCTTCACTTCTATAAAGTCCCATTTTGCTAGCGCTCCCATCTTACATCGTCCCGATGTGGGTAAGCCATTCCTTTTGGAAGTGGATGCCTCATCCGTTGGTGCTGGAGCAGTCCTCTATCAAAAGGATGCTCAGGGTCGGAAGCACCCATGCTTCTTTTTCTCTAAGACCTTCACACCAGCGGAGAGAAATTACTCCATCGGGGATAGGGAGTTGCTGGCAATGAACATAGTTATAGTTATTATTAAGGTTGAAGGAAGACTGTATGTCCATCTAGTTCAACCCATAGCCTAACCTAACATGCCCTAACATGTTGATCCAGAGGAAGGCAAAAAAAACCCATGTGCAAAGAGTAAGTTCCACATTGGGGAAAAAAATTCCTTCCCGACTCCACATACGGCAATCAGACTAGTTCCCTGGATCAACGCCCTATCAAGGAATCTAGTGTATATACCCTGTAACATTATACTTTTCCAGAAAGGTATCCAGTCCCCTCTTAAATTTAAGTAATGAATCACTCATTACAACATCATACGGCAGAGAGTTCCATAGTCTCACTGCTCTTACAGTAAAGAATCCGCGTCTGTTATTATGCTTAAACCTTTTTTCCTCCAACCGCAGAGGATGCCCCCTTGTCCCTGTTTCAGGTCTATGATTAAAAAGATCATCAGAAAGGTCTTTGTACTGTCCCCTCATATATTTATACATTAAAATAAGATCACCCCTTAGTCTTCGTTTTTCCAAACTAAATAGCCCCAAGTGTAATAACCTATCTTGGTATTGCAGACCCCCCAGTCCTCTAATAACCTTGGTCGCTCTTCTCTGCACCCGCTCCAGTTCAGCTATGTCTTTCTTATACACCGGAGACCAGAACTGTGCACAGTATTCTAAGTGTGGTCAAACTAGTGACTTGTATAGAGGTAAAATTATATTCTCCTCATGAGCATCTATGCCTCTTTTAATGCATCCCATTATTTTATTTGCCTTTGTAGCAGCTGCCTGACACTGGCCACTGAATTTAAGTTTGTCATCCACCCATACACCCAGGTCTTTTTCATTGACGGTTTTGCCCAGAGTTTTAGAATTAAGCACATAATTATACATCTTATTACTTCTACCCAAGTGCATGACCTTACATTTATCCCCATTAAAGCTCATTTGCCATTTATCAGCCCAAGCTTCTAGTTTACATAAATCATCCTGTAATATAAAATTGTCCTCCTCTGTATTGATTACCCTGCAGAGTTTAGTGTCATCTGCAAATATTGAAATTCTACTCTGAATGCCCCCTCCTCTGTATTGATTACCCTGCAGAGTTTAGTGTCATCTGCAAATATTGAAATTCTACTCTGAATGCCCCCCTGAAGTTGGCCTTTTCGGAGTGGAGACATCTCTTGGAGGGTGCTCGGTTCCCATTCCAAGTTTTCACAGATCACAAGAATTTGGTCTATTTACAAACAGCCCAGCAGCTGAATTCTCGTCAGGCCAGATGGTCCTTGTTTTTCTCCCGGTTCCACTTTACCCTACATTATCTCGCCGGGGAGAAAAACATTCGTGCTGACGCTCTCTCTCGCTCCTTCGTGTCAGCTGAGGAGGAGGAGGACGAGCCTCGGCTCATTGTCCCTTCAGAGAGTCTGAGAACTGTAGCTCCGGTTTCGCTAGAGTCTGTGCCTCTGGGCAAGACTTTTGTTCCCATCAATTTGCGTCCGGAGGTTCTCTCTTGGGCTCATTCGTCCAGAGTGGGTGGACACTTTGGGGCAAAAAGGACATCTGAGTTACTGGCGAGAATGTACTGGTGGCCACATATGGTTCGTGACGTCGGAGACTACGTTCAGGCATGTGTCTCTTGTGCCAAGAATAAATCTTCCCGACAACGGCCAGCTGGTTTGTTATACCCTCTGCCGGTGGCAGACAGGCCCTGGGAGATGGTCGGGATGGATTTTGTTGTGGGTCTGCCCAAGTCTCGTGGCTGTACCATTATTTGGGTAATCACCGACCATTTTTCTAAAATGGTGCATTTGGTGCCGCTTCCCCGGTTACCTTCTGCACGGGCCTTGGCAGTGTTGTTTGTCAAACACATCTTTTGTCTTCACGGTATGCCAGACAAAATTGTCAGTGACCGAGGTCCCCAGTTTGCGTCTCGGTTCTGGAGAGAGCTTTGTCGTCTTCTCAGTATCGAGTTGAATCTCTCTTTGGCTTATCATCCCGAGACGAATGGGTTGGTAGAGAGAGCCAACCAGAACTTGGTCACATATCTGCGACATTTTGTTTCTGCTAAGCAGGATGACTGGGCATCTTTGCTACCGTGGGCGGAGTTTGCTCTTAACAATGCTGTCGCTGATTCCACTGGACAGACTCCATTCCTCCTTAACTATGGTCAGCATCCGCGAGTACCTGTGCCCATGCCCGTGTCTTCCGCCGATTCCAGGGTGGCAGACTGGGCTGTGGAGGCACGGGCATTTGGGATCGCACTCAGGATGCCATTCGGGCTTCCAAGGAGAGAATGAGGTCCTCCGCCGACGCACATCGGCGCCCCGCTCCGACCTTTGCTCCTGGCGACTTAGTGTGGCTCTCCGCCCGTAACATCAGGCTGCGAGTTGAGTCTACCAAGTTTGCACCTCGCTACTTAGGTCCTTTTAAGGTCCTCGAACAGGTTAATCCTGTGGTTTACCGTCTGGCCCTTCCTCCACGCCTAGGTATCACCGACACCTTTCATGTGTCCCTCCTTAAGCCCGTCTACATGTCCCGGTTTTCTGAGTCATCTACTGGGACGTCGGGTTCGTCTACGGACGATTACAAGGTGAACGCTATCTTGGGGTACAAGGTGGTTCGTGGCAAAAAATTTTATTTGGTGGACTGGAGGGGTTACGGTCCTGAGGATAGATCCTGGGAGCCTGCTGAGCACATTCGGGCTCCGCAGCTCATTGCTGCCTTCGAACGTAGCGAGGCCCAAGGAGGGGGGGGCCCTAGGAAGGGGGATAATGTTAGGGGTCGAGTTCCCGCTTCTGCTCAGGGGGGATCTCGAACCACCTCCGCTGCGGTCTCCCATTCTTATCCAGCCGCAGTGGAGTCTGCTCAGCAAAGACGTCGGTCCCAGCGTCTTGCTCATTCTCACTCTGTTCTGAGAGCTACTGCTGCTTCTCCAGTCTCTGCCATTAAAGTCAGTGCTGGTCAGCAGCGAGCGGACTTCTCTGGGACTAAGTCCTTGTCTGCACGTACTGAGCATGCCCAGGGTAAGATCTCCCGTTGGAGATCGAGGGTCATGTGCTCAGGCTCTGCAGCACATTCCATTGGTCCTCTTGGCAGGTCTTGGAAGGGCAAAAGTGCTGTAGCCACTTCCTGTGCTGCAACTATATAAACTGCGCATGACCGCACGGCCATGCGCTAGTATTGTCTTACAATTGTTAATGTGTGTATGTTGTGAGTGCAAGTCGTCCTTGGATACCCCTACCCTATTGAATGTCTGTTCGCGGAAGGTGTATGGTTGCTATCTAGCGCCCAACTTATCCTACAGCACGAATCACACATTACAGCGTCCAGTTGCTGTGACCGCCAGTACGGCGCCGTGCACTTCCTCTGTGCTTTCCTTACCCAAGCCTGGGTGGTTAGTGGCGTTCGTCAGTGCGGCACCGCATGCACTCTTGTGCCTTAATATTGTTATTCAGTTTCCTTACACACCCAGTTGCGGTGTTGTGCCAGCAAGGGTCTAATCGGACTTCAATCCTAGTTGGGGTTGAGTTCGCTGACTACTTGCTCGCGCTTTAGGTGCGTACCGCGGTCCTGTGACTTAACAGGATTGCTTCTTTCACGCTGGGTGAGGTTTAACCCACGCGTGTATACTTTAGTGTACCGCCATATAGTCTGCAAATTGCTAGCAGCAGGATTTCACCTGCACGGTGGACCCCGGACTGCGAACGCATCTATATCATCTGTCTAGGTGCGTTCCGCCAGTCCTAACATAGGCTTTCTGTGGCCCACAATTTGAGAGAGATGGCACACAGGACTGGCACAGAAGCACAAAGGCCAATATTAATCTCCCACTGTTTTTTTTTTTCAGGGAGAATTTAAAAACCAAAATAACAAAACAGACACTAGGCTTTCTGTGGCCCACAATTTGAGAGAGATGGCACACAGAACTGGCACAGAAGCACAAAGGCCAATATTAATCTCCCACTATTTATTTTTTTTTCAGGGAGAATTTAAAAACCAAAATAAAAAAAACAGACACTAGGCTTTCTGTGGCCCACAATTTGAGAGAGATGGCACACAGGACTGGCACAGAAGCGCAAAGGCCAATATTAATCTCCCACTATTTTTTTTTTCAGGGAGAATTTAAAAACCAAAATAACCAAAAACAGACACTACGCTTTCTGTGGCCCACAATTTGAGAGAGATGGCACACAGAACTGGCACAGAAGCACAAAGGCCAATATTAATCTCCCACTATTTATTTATTTTTCAGGGAGAATTTAAAAACCAAAATAAAAAAACCAGACACTAGGCTTTCTATGGCCCACAATTTGAGAGAGATGGCACACAGGACTGGCACAGAAGCACAAAGGCCAATATTAATCTCCCACTATTTTTTTTTCAGGCAGAATATAAAAGCAAAATAACCAAAAACAGACACTAGGCTTTCTGTGGCCCACAATTTGAGAGAGATGGCACACAGGACTGGCACAGAAGCACAATGTTAGGAGTCGAGTTTCCTCTGCTGCACAGGGGGAATCTCGATCCGTGTCTGCTGTGGTCTCCCATTCGGTATCGGCCGCAGTGGGCTCTGCTCAATGGAGACGTCGCTCACAGCGTCTTGCTGGGGCTGATTCGGTGCATAGGGTCACTACTGCCTTTTCTGGCTTTCCTATGGTACCCTGCACTGATCTGCGGCGAGCGAGCCTCTCTGGGACTAAGTCCTTGTTTACTCACACTGAGCATGCCCAGGGCAGGGTCTCCCATTGGAGGTCGAGGGCCACATGTTCGGTCACATGCTCAGGTGCTGCAGTACATTCCATTGGTCCTTCTGGAAGGTCCTGAAAGGGCAAAACATGCTCAGGCACTGCAGCACTTTCCATTGGTCCTTCTGGAAGGTCCTGAAAGGGCAAAAACTGCAGTAGCAGCTTCCTGTGCTGCAACTATATAAACTGCGCATGACCGCACGGCCATGCGCTAGTATCGTCTTTTGCTATATGCTTTGCGCCAATGTGGTCATGTGTTTGTATGTGTTCAGGGACCCGGCTGAAATAAGCCCCTAGAATGCTGGCACCTCCGGCGAGGAGATTGTGTATAAGTGTGTGATAGGAGTCGAGTTTCCTCTGCTGCACAGGGGGAATCTCGATCCATCTCCGCTGCGGTCTCCCATTCTCCTCCAGCCGCAGTGGAGTCTGCTCAGCAGGGACGTCGATCCCAGCGTCTCGCTCAGTCTGACTCTGTGAGAAGAGTTACTGCTGCTTCTCCAGCTTCTGCCTTTAAAGCCAATACTGGTCAGCAGCGAGCGGACTTCTCTGGGACTAAGTCCTTATCTGCACACACTGAGCATGCCCAGGGCAAGATCTCCCGTTGGAGATCGAGGGTCATGTGCTCAGGCTCTGCGGCACATTCCATTGGTCCTCTTGCCAGGTCTTGGAAGGGCAAAAGTTCTATAGCTACTTCCTGTGCTGCAGCTATATAAACTGCGCATGACCGCACGGCCATGCGCTAGTATCAAGTCATATGTGCTTTGCGCCAGTTTGGTTAAGCATAAGTGTGTTCAGGGACCCGGCTGAAATAAGCCCCTAGAGTACCGGCACCTCCGGTGAGGAGATTGTATGTGTGTGTTCAGGGACCCGGCTGAAATAAGCCCCTAGAAAACCGGCTTCTCCGGTGAGGAGATTGCGTGTTGCTTAACCACAGACTGCTATCAGCTTGGCAGTAAGCTTGTGCTCCTGTGAGGCTAACAGGGCGCAGTGCTTTCCTCTCGCGGCTGCTCTGTGAGGTAACAGAGCTAGTCTATACCGCCATATTGTGCCGCCATTCACTAGCAGCAGGTTCTTCCTGCACGGTGGACCCCAGGCTGCGAACGCACCTTCTATAATAAATATCTATTTCTACTCGGTGCGTTCCGCTAGCCCTAACATAATACTAGCGCCAGGGTCTGGCTAGTAAATGGCAGACGGTCAGCGTCTACAGCAGTACATCCAGCAGCTGGAGGGTAGGTTGGCGGCTCTCGAGCGCACAACCTCAGCTGTGGACGTTACTGCTGTCGCTGTTCAGGCTGCAAGTGCAGCTGCAGCCAGTTTGTCCGCTGCCACCCCTGCTCCGACCTTGTCCCGTCTCCCGCTTTCAGACAAGTTTGCTGGTGACAGTAAGCTATGTCGGGGATTCGTGAGCCAGTGCTCCATACATCTCGAGCTGCTGGCTGCACGTTTTCCTACGGAACGGGCGAAAGTGGGATTCATTATATCTCTCTTGTCGGGCAGGGCGTTGGAGTGGGCAACGCCGCTTTGGGAACGTGGTGATCGTGTGGTAGAGAGTGCTCCTATCTTCCTGGACGCTCTGAGGCAGGTCTTTTTGGGACCTCGTGTCACCCACGATACCGCGCTCCAATTGTTGGCAATTACTCAGGCTTCGTCCATGGTCAGCCAGTTCGCCATCCTATTCCGGACTCTAGCTTCTGAGCTGGAATGGCCGGATAAAGTCCTTATTCCGGTGTTCTGGAAAGGACTGGCAGATCATGTGAAGGACGCCTTGGCCACCAGGGAGATTCCCGCCACACTGGAGGAGCTTATTACTATAGCTACCCGCATCGATCTCCGTTTTAACGAGCGGAGGTTGGAGCGAACCCAGTGTAGGCAGAGGTTTTGGCTGGCTCCCACCTTTGCCAAACCTCTAGAATCTCCTGTTATAGCGTCCGACTCCCATGAGGCCATGGAGGTTTCTCGAGCGGGACCTAGGTCTCAGACCGCTCGAGTACCTGTGGTATGTAAAAATTGCCAGCAACCGGGACATTACGCTAATAAATGTCCGTGGCGGTCGGGAAAACGATCGCGTCTAGTGACCATTGGAGGAGGTTCACTGGACACTGCGGCATTTTCCTCAAAATTGTCCTTTAAAGGGACAATCCTGTTAGGCACATCCACTCTTACAGTGGAGCTTTGTGTGGATTCAGGAGCAGAGGGAAATTTTATGTCTTCTGCTTTTGCTCTGCGCCACGCAATACCTCTGGTTATGCTTGCCAAACCAGTAACTGTTAGAGTGGTGAATGGGTCGACACTTCCATTACAGATCACACATCAGACTGTCCCTTTCACGTTAGCCATGTCCCCATCCCACCAGGAGATTATATCCCTTCTTGTCCTTCCCGAGGGAATGGATGAGATTCTGCTGGGAATACCCTGGCTCCGTTTCCACTCCCCACATATTGAGTGGACCTCTGGGAGGATATTGGGTTGGAGTGAATCCTGTAAGGGCAGATGTGTGAAAGAGTGCGTTCAGGTTTCCACCACTGAGATACCTGCAGATCTCTCTACTCTCCCCAAATACTATTGGTCTTATGCAGACGTCTTCTCCAAAAAGGCCGCGGAGACCCTTCCGCCTCACCGTCCCTATGACTGTCCTATAGATCTCTTGCCTGGAGCAGAACCTCCTCGGGGACGTGTCTATCCCCTCTCTCTCCCGGAAACGGAGGCTATGTCCCAATACATCCAGGAGAATTTGGCAAGAGGATTCATTAGGAAGTCAGTGTCACCAGCAGGGGCAGGGTTCTTCTTTGTACAGAAGAAGAATGGAGAATTGCGTCCTTGCATAGACTACAGGGGTCTTAACGCCATCACCGTTAAGAATAAGTACCCGCTGCCCCTGATTTCTGAGCTTTTTGATAGGCTACGGGGAGCTAAGGTATTTACCAAATTAGACCTGCAGGGAGCTTATAATCTGATTCGCATTCGTGAGGGGGACGAATGGAAGACGGCGTTTAACACCAGAGATGGGCACTATGAGTATCTGGTGATGCCCTTCGGGCTCTGTAATGCCCCAGCCGTTTTCCAAGATTTTGTCAACGACATCTTCCGGGATATGCTTTCCACCTCGGTCATAGTCTATCTGGATGATATTCTCATCTTCTCTCCAGATATTGACTCCCACCGGAGAGATGTTGGCAGAGTCTTCGACCTCTTACGGGCAAACTCTCTTTACGCAAAGTTGGAGAAGTGTGTGTTTGAGCAGGAGTCTTTACCTTTCCTGGGCTATATCACCTCTGCCCAGGGATTGGCTATGGATCCTGCCAAACTACAGGCTGTGATGGACTGGCAAGAACCTCATTCACTTAAAGCGGTGCAGCGCTTTATGGGGTTCATTAATTATTACCGCCAGTTCATTCCCCATTTCTCAACTTTGGTGGCTCCCTTGGTAGCCCTCACCAGGCTCGGACTGGCCCACCGGAGAACCGGAGGATTCTCCGGTGGGCCCAGGCACTGACACCTGCTGTTTGGGCCCCCACTGCTCCAGGGCCCCCCCCACCTCCCTCCCACCCTCCTTCCTTGAAGACGATAGTCACCCTGCTCCAGCGATGGCTGGTCTCGGCGTCTGCAGCTCAGCTCCTCCTGCTTGAGCGGTCACGTGGTACCGCTCATTAAGGTAATGAATATGCGCATATTCATGACCTTAATTAGCGGTATCACATGACCGCTCAAGCAGGAAGAAGGTGCCGGAAGTCGGGACAGAGCCTGGAGCCATGTCTACGCGGCCGCGCGGTGTGTGGGACAGGACAGGTGAGTCTGAGGGACGGGTCAGGTCAGGTGAGTATGAGGGACGGGGGCGGGGCATCCTCCAGTGCGGCGCTGATAGCAGGAGATCTCCTGTGCTGTGGAGAGAGGCTGAGGAGCAGCGAAATGGTGGGGGCTCTGTACATGACAGGAGTACTCCATGGGGCTGATCTGAGGGTTGTGGGGGCACAGATAAGCGGACGTTCCTACATGGGGGCTGTACAGAGAGCAGAGCAGGGTGACTTTTGAATGTGGGGAAGGAGGGGGTGCTGTCACATGGGGGTCTGTGGGGAAGGAGGGGGTGCTGTCACGTGGGGGTCTTTGGGGAAGGAGGGGGTGCTGTCACGTGGGGGTCTTTGGGGAAGGAGGGGGTGCTGTCACGTGGGGGTCTTTGGGGAAGGAGGGGGTGCTGTCATGTGGGGGTCTGTGGGGAAGGAGGGGGTGCTGTCACGTGGGGGTCTGTGAGGAAGGAGGGGGTGCTGTCAGGTGGGAGTCTTTGGGGAAGGAGGGGGTGCTGTCAGGTGGGGGTCTGGGGAAGGAGGGGGTGCTGTCACGTGGGGGTCTGTGGGGAAGGAGGGGGTGCTGTCACGTGGGGGTCTTTGGGGAACGAGGGGGTGCTGTCACGTGGGGGTCTTTGGGGAACGAGGGGGTGCTGTCAGGTGGGGGTCTGTGGGGAAGGAGGGGGTGCTGTCACGTGGGGGTCTGTGGGGAAGGAGGGGGTGCTGTCATGTGGGGGTCTGTGGGGAAGGAGGGGGTGCTGTCACGTGGGGGTCTGTGGGGAAGGAGGGGGTGGGGGTCTGTGGGGAGGGAGGGGGTGCTGTCACGTGGGGGTCTGTGGGGAGGGAGGGGATGCTGTCACACACATGGGGGGTCTGTGGGGAAGGAGGGGGTGCTGTCACACACATGGGGGGGTCTGTGGGGAAGGAGGGGGTGCTGTCACACACATGGGGATTCTGAAGGAGGACATAAGCCGGCGCGCCATGCAAGATGGGAGCGGGGGGGGGTTTGAGAGATAAGCCATGCATACAGGGGGGGATAAGATCCATGCATTCGGGGGGGAATACGAGCCATGCATTCAGGGGGGAATATGAGCCAAGCATAGAGGGGGGAATATGAGCCATGCATTCAGGGGGGGGAATATGAGTCATGCATACAGGAGGGGGAATATGAGCCATGCATACAGGAGGGGGGGTATTATGCAGCATTGAGCATCATGTGGGATCATTATACAGTATTGAGCATCATCTGTGGCCATTATACAGTATTGAGCATCATGTGTGGCCATTAGTGTTGAGCGATACCGTCCGATACTTGAAAGTATCGGTATCGGATAGTATCGGCCGATACCCGAAAAATATCGGGTATCGCCGATACCGATATCCGATACCAATACAAGTCAATGGGACATCAAGTATCGGAAGGTATTCTCATGGGTCCCAGGGTCTGAAGGAGAGGAAACTCTCCTTCAGGCCCTGGGATCCATAGGGATGTGTAAAATAAAGAATTAAAATAAAAAATATTGATATGCTCACCTCTCCGGCGCCCCCTGGACTTCACGCTGCTAACCGGGAGGCTTCTTTGTTTAAAATGCGCGCCTTTAGGACCTGGGAATGACGTCCCGGGTTCTGATTGGTCGCGTGCCGCCCATGTGACCGGCACGCGACCAATCAGAGGCCGCGACGTCATTCGCAGGTCCTCAATTCCTAGAATTAGCAGTTTTGTGAATGAGAATGACGTCCCGGCTTCTGATTGGCCGCGTGCCGGTCACATGGGCGGCACGCGGCCAATCAGAAGCCGCGACGTCATTCTCATTCACAAAACTGCTAATTCTAGGAATTGAGGACCTGCGAATGACGTCGCGGCCTCTGATTGGTCGCGTGCCGGTCACATGGGCGGCACGCGACCAATCAGAAGCCGGGACGTCATTCACCGGTCCGAAAGGCGCGCTTTTTAAACAAAGAAGCCTCCCGGATAGCAGCGTGAAGTCCAGGGGCCGCCGGAGAGGTGAGCATATCAATATTGTTTATTTTAATTCTTTATTTTCCACATCCCTATTGATTCGATACCGATACCCGATATCACAAAAATATCGGATCTCGGTATCGGAATTCCGATACCGCAAATATCGGCCGATACCCGATACTTGCGGTATCGGAATGCTCAACACTAGTGGCCATTATACAGTGTTGAGCATCATGTGGGGCCATTGTACAGTATTGAGCATCATGTGTGGCCATTATACAGTATTGAGCATCATGTGTGGCCAATGGACATTATACAGTATGGAGCATCATGTGTGGCCGTTATACAGTATGGAGCATCATGTGTGGCCATTATACAGTATGGAGCATCATGTGTGGCCATTATACAGTATTGAGCATCATGTGGGATCATTATACAGTATGGAGCATCATGTGTGGCCATTATACAGTATGGAGCGTCATTTGTGGCCATTATACAGTATGGAGCATCATCTGTGGCCATAATACAGTATGGAGCATCATGTGTGGCCATTATACAGTATGGAGCATTATGTGTGGCCATATTTTTTTTTGTTTATAATTATTGTATATAAAACTGTGTGATCAGCAGTGCTAAATGGGTGCGGTTGGGACGTGGATATGGGTGTGAATAGTTGTGAAATGGGTGTGGTAAGAGGCGTGGCCCAAAATTTGCCGCGGCGCACTAAGCGCGCCGCAAATTTTATACCTCCTTCCCTTCTTCAACAGTTGGGAGGTATGGTACCACATTTGCCACATCACAGCAAGTGCCGCAAATCCCATAGGGAATGAATGAGGCCGAACGCAGTATGGCTGTAAGTGATCCGTTACGCGGCAGATGCGGAAAAACTGCCCGATCTACTGCAAAAGGCGACTTTCACATCAGCGATTCTTGCCAAAGTCTATGCCGATACTCACCAAAGGGGGAGGCAGCACTAAAAGTGCCTAGGGCAGCAGAAACTCTAAATAAGGCCCTTGGGGGCTACATTCTATTCTGTGGGGGGACTGCATTATACTCAGGGTACTACATTATATTATGGGGGCTACATCATACTATATGAGGGGGCTACAGTATACTCTATGGGGGGGCTGCATTATATTCTGTGGTGGAACTGCATTCTCTCAGGGGACTACATTATATTCTGTGGTGGGTTGCACTATACTATATGAGGTGGGCTGCATTATACCCTATGGGGGTGCTACATTATATTCTATGGTGGGGACTGTCATACCTGAAGGGGTTGCATTATATTTTGTGGGGTGCTGCATTTTATTCTATGAGAGGGGACCGCATTATATTTTATGAGGGGGCTACATTATATTCTGTGAGGGGGCTACCCCAACCCTTGCTACATTATTAAGACGTGAACTACCTTATAGTATACCCTGATATTAGCGCTTTTTACCGCACAATTGGTGGTCTTGTATCTATTTCTATGTAGCTACATAGTGGGCCCCAAGAATGATTTTCTCTGGTGGGCCCAAGGTGCTCCAGTCCGACGCTGGCCCTCACCAAGAAGGGAGCAAATCCCAAAGTGTGGTCTGAAGAGGTCTCCAGGGCCTTTTCTTCTACTAAGTCTCATTTTGCTAGCGCTCCCATCCTACATCGTCCCAATGTCGATAAGCCGTTTATAATGGAGGTGGATGCCTCTTCCGTTGGTGCTGGAGCAGTCCTCTTCCAAAAGGATGCTCAAGGTCGGAAGCATCCGTGCTTCATCTTCTCCAAGACCTTCACACCAGCGGAGAGGAATTATTCCATCGGGGACAGTGAGTTGCTAGGGATGAAATTGGCTTTCTCTGAGTGGAGACATCTCTTGGAGGGGGCTCGTTTTCCCTTTCAAGTATTTACAGACCACAAAAATTTGCTATATTTGCAAACAGCCCAGCGGCTAAATTCTCGCCAGGCCAGATGGTCCTTATTCTGCGCCCGATTCCACTTCACCCTCCATTATGTCGCTGGGGAGAAGAACATTCGAGCTGATGCTCTTTCTCGCTCTGTTGTGTCCTCTCAGGAGGAGGAAGGAGAGCCTCGGCTTATTGTTCCTTCTGAGAGCTTGAGAACCGTGGCTCCGGTGTCGCTTGAGTCTGTGCCTCCGGGCAAGACTTTTGTGCCCATAAATTTGCGACCGGAGGTTCTCTCTTGGGCTCATTCCTCCAGGGTGGGTGGACACTTTGGGACAAAAAGGACATCTGAGCTGCTGGCGAGGACGTACTGGTGGCCGCATATGCTGCGAGATGTCAGAGATTACGTTCTGGCGTGTGTCTCATGCGCCAAAAATAAGTCTCCTCGACAACGGCCGTCTGGGTTACTCTATCCCTTGCCGGTGGCAGACAGGCCCTGGGAGATGGTC
Source organism: Ranitomeya imitator (assembly GCF_032444005.1). Lineage (NCBI taxonomy): Eukaryota > Metazoa > Chordata > Amphibia > Anura > Dendrobatidae > Ranitomeya > Ranitomeya imitator. The sequence goes on along the minus strand of NC_091288.1, from coordinate 140,056,871 downwards.
GGGATGGACTTTGTAGTGGGTTTGCCCAAGTCTCGCGGCTGTACCATCATTTGGGTTATTACCGATCATTTCTCGAAAATGGTGCACTTGGTGCCGCTCCCACGGTTACCTTCTGCACGGGCCTTGGCAGCGTTGTTCATAAGACACATCTTCCGCCTACACGGCATGCCAGACAAAATTGTCAGTGACCGGGGTCCCCAGTTTGCGTCTCGGTTCTGGAGAGAGCTTTGTCGTCTTCTCAGCATTGAGTTAAATCTCTCTTCCGCATATCATCCCGAGACGAATGGGTTGGTAGAGAGGGCCAATCAGACTCTGGTCACATATCTACGACATTTTGTTTCTGCCAGGCAGGATGACTGGGCATCTTTATTACCATGGGCAGATTTCGCTCTTAATAACGCTGTAGCCGACTCCACCGGTCAGACTCCTTTCCTCCTTAATTACGGCCAGCATCCGCGGGTTCCTGTGCCTATGCCCGTGTCCTCTGCTGACTCCAGGGTGGCAGACTGGGCAGTGGAGGCACGGGACATTTGGGACTGCACTCAGGATGCCATTCGGGCCTTGAAGGAGAGAATGAGGTCCTCCGCCGATGCACATCGGTGCCCTGCCCCGACCTTTGCTCCTGGCGATTTAGTGTGGCTCTCCGCTCGTAACATCAGGCTGCGTGTAGAGTCCACTAAGTTTGCACCTCGCTACTTGGGTCCCTTCAAGGTCCTCGAACAGGTTAATCCTGTGGTCTACCGTCTGGCCCTTCCTCCACGCCTTGGTATCACCGACACCTTTCATGTGTCCCTTCTTAAGCCCGTATACATGTCCCGGTTTTCTGAGTCATCTGCCGAGACATCAGGTTCGTCTACGGACGATTTAGAGGTGAACGCTATTTTGGGGTGCAAGGTGGTGCGTGGTAAAAATTTTTATTTGGTGGACTGGAAGGGTTATGGCCCCGAGGACAGGTCCTGGGAGCCTGTTGAGCACATTCGGGCTCCGCAGCTCATTGCTGCCTTCGAACGTAGCGAGGTCCGAGGAGGGGGGGGCCCTAGGAGGGGGGGGTAATGTTAGGAGTCGAGTTTCCTCTGCTGCACAGGGGGAATCTCGATCCATCTCCGCTGCGGTCTCCCATTCTCCTCCAGCCGCAGTGGAGTCTGCTCAGCAGGGACGTCGATCCCAGCGTCTCGCTCAGTCTGACTCTGTGAGAAGAGTTACTGCTGCTTCTCCAGCTTCTGCCTTTAAAGCCAATACTGGTCAGCAGCGAGCGGACTTCTCTGGGACTAAGTCCTTATCTGCACACACTGAGCATGCCCAGGGCAAGATCTCCCGTTGGAGATCGAGGGTCATGTGCTCAGGCTCTGCGGCACATTCCATTGGTCCTCTTGGCAGGTCTTGGAAGGGCAAAAGTTCTATAGCTACTTCCTGTGCTGCAGCTATATAAACTGCGCATGACCGCACGGCCATGTGCTAGTATCAAGTCATATGTGCTTTGCGCCAGTTTGGTTAAGCATAAGTGTGTTCAGGGACCCGGCTGAAATAAGCCCCTAGAATACCGGCACCTCCGGTGAGGAGATTGTATGTGTGTGTTCAGGGACCCGGCTGAAATAAGCCCCTAGAATACCGGCTTCTCCGGTGAGGAGATTGCGTGTTGCTTAACCACAGACTGCTATCAGCTTGGCAGTAAGCTTGTGCTCCTGTGAGGCTAACAGGGCGCAGTGCTTTCCTCTCGCGGCTGCTCTGTGAGGTAACAGAGCTAGTCTATATCACCATATTGTGCTGCCATTCACTAGCAGCAGGTTCTTCCTGCACGGTGGTCCCCGGGCTGCGAACGCACCTTCTATAATAAATATCTATTTCTATTTGGTGCGTTCCGCTAGCCCTAACAGTGTGTTCAGGGACCCGGCTGAAATAAGCCCCTAGAATGCTGGCTCCTCCGGCGAGGAGATTGAGTATGCATGCATGACCACTCACTGCTCACATCTGGGTAGTTGGCCTGTGCCTCTGTGAAAGTCTAACAGGGCACAGAGCTCACCTCTCGCGGTTACTCTGTGAGGCTAACAGAGTTAGTATATACCGCCATATAAAGCCGCCATTATTTAGCAGCAGGTACTTTCCTGCACGGTGGATCCCGGGTTGCGAACAATATATTTGGTGCGTTCCGCCAACCCTAACAGTATACTAGCGCCAGGATCTGGCTAAGTAATGGCGGATGAACAGCGATTGCAGGGGTACATCCAGCTGCTGGAGGGCCGGTTGGCGTCTCTTGAGCGTGCAACCTCGGCGGTGGATGTTACCGCAATAGCTGTTCAGGCTGCTAGCGTGGCTGCAGCAGCTTTACCCACTGCCACCTCTGTTCCGACCCTATCTCACCTTCCTTTGCCTGAGAGATACTCTGGGGACAGTAAGTCCTGTAGGGGTTTCGTGAGCCAATGTGGTATACACCTCGAGCTTCTGGCTGCACGTTTCCCTACTGAGCGGGCAAAGGTGGGATTCATAATCTCTCTCCTGTCGGACAGAGCGTTGGAGTGGGCTACGCCGCTGTGGGAGCGCAACGATCATGTGGTGCAGAGTGTTCCTAGGTTTCTGGACACTCTGAAACAGGTCTTTTTAGGACCTCAAGTCACCCATGATACAGCGCTCCAACTGCTGGCTTTGACTCAGGGTTAGTGTTGAGCGATACCGTCCGATACTTGAAAGTATCGGTATCGGATAGTATCGGCCGATACCCGAAAAATATCGGATATCGCCGATACCGATATCCGATACCAATACAAGTCAATGGGACATCAAGTATCAGAAGGTATTCTCATGGTTCCCAGGGTCTGAAAGAGAGGAAACTCTCCTTCAGGCCCTGGGATCCATAGGGATGTGTAAAATAAAGAATAAAAATAAAAAATATTGATATATTTACCTCTCCGGCGGCCCCTGAACTCAGCGCGGGTAACCGGCAGGCTTCTTTGTTCAAAATCAGCGCTTTTAGGACCTGAGAATCACGTCCCGGCTTCTGATTGGTCGCGGGCCGCCCATGTGACCGCCACGCAACCAATCACAAGCCGTGACGTCATTCGCAGGTCCTTAACGCGCTCATTTTTAAAAAATGAGCGCGGTAATGACTTTCAAAGACGTAGCGGCTTGTGATTGGTCGCGTGGCCGCGACCAATCACAAGCCGCTACGTCTTTGAAAGCCATTAACGCGCTCATTTTTAAAAATGAGCGCGTTAATAGCTTGCGGTGACGTCGCGGCTTGTGATTGGTCGCGGCAACGCGACCAATCACAAGCCGCTACGTCTTTGAAAGTCATTAACGCGCTCATTTTTAAAAAATGAGCGCGTTAAGGACCTGCGAATGACGTCACGGCTTGTGATTGGTCGCGGCAACGCGACCAATCACAAGCCGCTACGTCTTTGAAAGCCATTAACGCGCTCATTTTTAAAAATGAGCGCGTTAATAGCTTGCGGTGACGTCGCGGCTTGTGATTGGTCGCGGCAACGCGACCAATCACAAGCCGCTACGTCTTTGAAAGTCATTAACGCGCTCATTTTTAAAAAATGAGCGCGTTAAGGACCTGCGAATGACGTCACGGCTTGTGATTGGTCGCGTGGCGGTCACATGGGCGGCCCGCGACCAATCAGAAGCCGGGACGTGATTCTCAGGTCCTAAAAGCGCTGATTTTGAACAACGAAGCCTGCCGGTTACCCACGCTGAGTCCAGGGGCCGCCGGAGAGGTAAATATATCAATATTTTTTATTTTAATTCTTTATTTTACACATCTCTATGTATCCGATACCGATACCCGATACCACAAAAGTATCGGATCTCGGTATCGGAATTCCGATACCGCAAGTATCGGCCGATACCCGATACTTGCGTTATCGGAATGCTCAACACTACTCAGGGTTCAACCATGGTCAGCCATTTTGCTGTTCACTTCCGGACATTAGCGTCTGGAATGGCCAGATAAAACCCTCATTCCTGTATTTTGGAGGGGGCTGGCTGACCATGTGAAGGACGCTTTGGCCACTAGGGAGATTCCCGCCACACTGGAGGAGCTCATAGCCGTATCTACTCGTATTGACCTCCATTTTAACGAGCGGAGGTTGGAGCGAGCCCAGTGTAGGCAGAGGTTTCGGCTGGCTCCCACCTTCGCCAAACCTTTGGAATCTCCAGTCCAGGCATCCGAGTCACATGAGGCCTTAGAGGTGACACGAGCGGGATCCAAGTCTCAGTCTGCCCGTGCACCTAAGGTCTGTCATGTTTGCCAGCAGTCAGGACATCTTGCCTCCAAGGGTCCTCAGCGGTCGGGGAAACGTCAGCGTCTAGTGGCAGTTGGAGGAGGTACACTAGACACGGCAACGTTTGCCTCAAAGTTGTCCTTCAAGGGGACAATTACCATAGGCCCATCCACTCTTATGGTCGAGCTATGCGTGGATTCTGGGGCAGAGGGTAACTTTATGTCTTCCGCTTTTGCCCAGCGTCACGCAATTCCCTTGGTGATGCTCGCCAAGCCGGTAACCGTTCGAGTGGTAAATGGGTCAACACTACCTTCACAGATTACCCACCAAACCATTCCTTTCACGCTATCTGTGTCTCCATCACATCAGGAGATAATCTCCCTATTAGTCATTCCTGAGGGAATTGATGAGGTCCTGTTGGGGATACCATGGCTTCGCTACCATTCTCCTCATATTGAGTGGTCCTCTGGGAGAATTTTGGGTTGGACTAAATCTTGCGAGGGTAGATGTCTGAGGGAGTGCGTTCAGGTTGCTACTACACAGGTACCCGCAGATCTTTCCTCTCTCCCCAAGCACTATTGGCCCTATGCAGACGTGTTCTCCAAAAGAGCTGCGGAGACCCTTCCGCCTCACCGCCCCTATGACTGTCCTATTGACCTCTTGCCTGGTGCTGAGCCTCCCCGGGGTCGAGTCTATCCGTTATCTCTCCCGGAGACGGAGGCAATGTCCCAGTACATCCAGGAGAATATGGCAAGAGGATTCATTAGGAAGTCAGTGTCACCGGCAGGGGCAGGGTTCTTCTTCGTACAGAAGAAGACTGGAGACTTACGTCCATGCATAGACTACAGGGGTCTTAACGCCATCACCGTTAAGAACAAGTACCCACTACCCCTGATATCTGAGCTGTTTGATAGGCTACGGGGAGCGAGGGTATTTACAAAGTTAGAACTGCGGGGTGCTTACAACCTGATTCGCATCCGTGAGTGGGACGAATGGAAGATGGCTTTTAACACCAGGGATGGGCACTATGAATATCTGGTGATGCCCTTTGGGCTCTGTAATGCCCCAGCCGTTTTCCAAGACTTTGTGAACGATATCTTCCGGGATATGCTTTCCACCTCGGTCGTAGTCTATCTGGATGATATTCTCATCTACTCTCCAGATATTGACTCCCACCGGAGAGATGTTTGCAAAGTCTTCGACCTCCTACGGGCAAACTCCCTCTATGCCAAGTTGGAGAAGTGTATGTTTGAGCAGGAGTCCTTACCTTTTCTAGGCTATATCATCTCAGCCCAGGGATTGGCTATGGATCCTGCCAAACTACAGGCTGTGATGGACTCGCAGGAACCCCATTCTCTTAGCGCTTTATGGGGTTCATTAATTACTATCGCCAGTTCATTCCACACTTCTCAACTTTGGTAGCTCCCTTGGTTGCCCTCACCAAGAAGGGAGCAAATCCCAAGTTGTGGTCAGAGGAGGTCTCCAAAGCCTTTCTCTCGATCAAGTCACACTTCGCTAGCGCTCCCATCCTACATCGCCCCGATGTTGATAAGCCATTTATCTTGGAGGTGGATGCCTCATCCGTTGGTGCGGGAGCAGTCCTTTTCCAAAAGGATGCTCAAGGTCGGAAGCATCCTTGCTTCTTCTTCTCCAAGACCTTCACACCAGCGGAGAGGAATTATTCCATCGGGGACAGGGAGTTGCTGGCCATGAAGTTGGCTTTTTCGGAGTGCAGACATCTCTTGGAGGGAGCTCGCTTTCCCTTCCAAGTCTTCACTGACCACAAGAACTTGGTGTATCTTCAAACGGCCCAGCGGCTGAATTCTCGCCAGGCTAGATGGTCCCTGTTCTTCTCCCGGTTCCATTTTACTCTTCATTTCCTCTCCGGGGAGAAGAACATTCGTGCTGACGCTCTCTCCCGCTCCGTGGTGTCATCGGAGGAGGAGGAGCCTCGGCTTATTGTCCCTTATGAGAGCCTGAGAACTGTAGCTCCGGTTTCGCTAGAGTCTGTGCCCCCGGGCAAGACTTTCGTACCAGCTAACTTGCGACCGGAGGTTCTCTCTTGGGCTCACTCCTCCAGAGTGGGTGGGCATTTTGGGACCAAGAGGACATCTGAGCTTCTGGCGAGAACATACTGGTGGCCGCATATGGCCCGAGATGTCAAGGACTATATTCAGGCGTGCGTTTCTTGCGCCCAGAATCGGTCTCCTCGGCAACGGCCTGCTGGGTTGCTTTACCCTCTACCGGTGGCAGACAGGCCCTGTGAGATGGTCGGGATGGACTTTGTGGTGGGTCTACCCAAGTCGCGTGGCTGCTCCATTATTTGGGTTGTCACCGACCACTTCTCCAAGATGGTGCATTTGGTGCCGCTTCCTCGGTTACCCTCAGCACGGGCCTTGGCGGTGTTGTTCATTAAACACGTTTTCCGTTTGCATGGTATGCCTGATAAGATTGTCAGCGATCGGGGTCCCCAGTTCGCATCTCGGTTTTGGAGAGAGCTCTGCCGTTTACTCAGCATAGAGTTAAACCTCTCCTCTGCATACCATCCCGAGACGAATGGGTTGGTGGAGAGAACCAACCAGACTCTGGTGACATATTTGCGACATTTCGTCTCTGCTAGGCAGGATGACTGGGCATCTTTGCTACCTTGGGCGGAATTTGCCCTGAACAATGCCGTAGCCGACTCCACTGGTCAAACTCCTTTTCTCCTTAATTACGGCCAGCATCCACGTGTCCCTGTGCCCATGCCCATGTCATCCACCGATTCTAGGGTGGCAGACTGGGCGGTGGAGGCACGTGACATCTGGGACCGCACACAGGATGCCATCCGGGCCTCCAAGGAGAGAATGAGGGTTTCGGCTGATACACACCGGCGCCCCGCTCCGGTCTTCGCTCCTGGCGACTTAGTGTGGCTCTCCGCCCGTAACATCAGGCTGCGAGTTGAGTCCACTAAGTTTGCTCCTCGCTACATTGGCCCGTTTAAGGTTCTGGAACAGGTCAACCCTGTGGTCTACCGTTTGGCTATTCCTCCACGCCTTGGTATCACCGATACTTTCCACGTTTCCCTCTTAAAGCCCGTTCATTTGTCCCGGTTTTCCGAGTCATCTGCTGGGACATCGGGTTCATCCACGGATGAGTTTGAGGCGAATGCTATTGTGGGGTGCAAGGTGGTACGTGGCAAGAAATTTTATCTGGTGGACTGGAAGGGTCACGGCCCAGAGGATAGAACCTGGGAGCCTGTGGAGCACATTCGGGCTCCGCTGCTTATCGCAGCTTTTAAGCGTAGTGAGGCTCAAGGAGGGGGGGGCCCTAGGAGGGGGGGGTAATGTTAGGAGTCGAGTTTCCTCTGCTGCACAGGGGGAATCTCGATCCGTGTCTGCTGCGGTCTCCCATTCGGTATCGGCCGCAGTGGGCTCTGCTCAGCGGAGACGTCGCTCCCAGCGTCTCGCTGGGGCTGATTCGGTGCATAGGGTCACTACTGCCTTTTCTGGCTTTCCTATGGTACCCTGCACTGATCTGCGGCGAGCGAGCCTCTCTGGGACTAAGTCCTTGTTTACTCACACTGAGCATGCCCAGGGCAGGGTCTCCCATTGGAGGTCGAGGGCCACATGTTCGGTCACATGCTCAGGTGCTGCAGTACATTCCATTGGTCCTTCTGGAAGGTCCTGAAAGGGCAAAACATGCTCAGGTACTGCAGCACTTTCCATTGGTCCTTCTGGAAGGTCCTGAAAGGGCAAAAACTTCAGTAGCAGCTTCCTGTGCTGCAACTATATAAACTGCGCATGACCGCACGGCCATGCGCTAGTATCGTCTTTTGCTATATGCTTTGCGCCAATGTGGTCATGTGTTTGTATGTGTTCAGGGACCCGGCTGAAATAAGCCCCTAGAATGCTGGCACCTCCGGCGAGGAGATTGTGTATAAGTGTGTTCAGGGACCCGGCTGAAATAAGCCCCTAGAATGCTGGCTCCTCCGGCGAGGAGATTAAGTATGCATGCATGACCACTCACTGCTCACATCTGGGTAGTTGGCCTGTGCCTCTATGAAAGTCTAACAGGGCACAGAGCTCACCTCTCGCGGTTACTCTGTGAGGCTAACAGAGTTAGTATATACCGCCATATAGAGCCGCCATTATTTAGCAGCAGGTACTTTCCTGCACGATGGATCCCGGGTTGCGAACGCACCAATTCCTTTTAATAAACAATATATTTGGTGCGTTCCGCCAACCCTAACACACAAAGGCCAATATTAATCTCCCACTATTTTTTTTTTTTTTTTCAGGGAGAATTTAAAAAAAAAAAAAAAACAGACACTAGGCTTTCTGTGGCCCACAATTTGAGAGAGATGGCACACAGGACTAGCACAGAAGCACAAAGGCCAATATTAATCTCCCACTATTTTTTTTTTCAGGGAGAATTTAAAAACCCAAATAACCAAAAACAGACACTAGGTTTTCTGTGGCCCACAATTTGAGAGAGATGGCACAAAGGACTGGCACAGAAGCACAAAGGCCAATATTAATCTCCCACAATTTTTTTTTCAGGGAGAATTTAAAAACCAAAATAACCAAAAACAGACACTAGGCTTTCTGTGGCCCACAATTTGAGAGAGATGGAACACAGGACTGTCACAGAAGCACAAAGGCCAATATTAATCTCCCACTATTTTTTTTTTTTTTCAGGGAGAATTTAAAAACCAAAATAAAAAAACAGACACTAGGCTTTCTGTGGCCCACAAATTGAGAGAGATGGCACACAGGACTGGCACAGAAGCACAAAGGCCAATATTAATCTCCCACTATTTTTTTTTTTTTCAGGGAGAATTTCAAAACCAAAATAACCAAAAACAGACACTGGGCTTTCTGTGGCCCACAATTTGAGAGAGATGGCACACAGGACTGGCACAGAAGCACAAAGGCAGTATTAATCTCCCACTATTTTTTTTTTTTCAGGGAGAATTTAAAAACCAAAATAACCAAAAACAGACACTAGGCTTTCTGTGGCCCACAATTTGAGAGAGATGGCACACAGGACTGGCACAGATGCACAAAGGCCAATATTAATCTCCCACTATTTAATTTTTTTCAGGGAGAATTTAAAAACCAAAATAACCAAAAACAGACACTAGGCTTTCTGTGGCCCACAATTTGAGAGAGATGGAACACAGGACTGTCACATAAGCACAAAGGCCAATATTAATCTCCCACTATTTATTTTTTTTTCAGGGAGAATTTAAAAACCAAAATAAAAAAACAGACAATAGGCTTTCTGTGGCCCACAATTTGAGAGAGATGGCACACAGTACTGGCACAGAAGCACAAAGGCCAATATTAATCTCCCACTATTTTTTTTTTCAGGGAGAATTTAAAAACCAAAATAACCAAAAACAGACACTAGGCTTTCTGTGGCCCACAATTTGAGAGAGATGGCACACAGGACTGGCACAGAAGCACAAAGGCCAATATTAATCTCCCACTATTTATTTTTTTTCAGGGAGAATTTAAAAACCAAAATAACCAAAAACAGACACTGGGCTTTCTGTGGCCCACAATTTGAGAGAGATGGCACACAGGACTGGCACAGAAGCACAAAGGCCAATATTAATCTCCCACTATTTTTGTTTTCAGGGAGAATTTAAAAACCAAAATAACCAAAAACAGACACTAGGCTTTCTGTGGCCCACAATTTGAGAGAGATGGCACAAAGGACTGGCACAGAAGCACAAAGGCCAATATTAATCTCCCACTATTTATTTTTTTTTCAGGGAGAATTTAAAAACCAAAATAACCAAAAACAGACACTAAGCTTTCTGTGGCCCACAATTTGAGAGAGATGGCACACAGGACTGGCACAGAAGCACAAAGGCCAATATTAATCTCCCACTATTTATTTTTTTTTCAGGGAGAATTTAAAAACCAAAATAACCAAAAACAGACACTAGGCTTTCTGTGGCCCACAGTTTGAGAGAGATGGCACACAGGACTGGCACAGAAGCACAAAGGCCAATATTAATCTCCCACTGTTTTTTTTTCAGGGAGAATTTAAAAACCAAAATAAAAAACAGACACTAGGCTTTCTGTGGCCCACAATTTGAGAGAGATGGCACACAGGACTGGCACAGAAGCACAAAGGCCAATATTAATCTTCCACTATTTAATTTTTTTCAGGGAGAATTTAAAAACCAAAATAACCAAAAACAGACACTAGGCTTTCTGTGGCCCACAATTTGAGAGAGATGGCACACAGGACTGTCACAGAAGCACAAAGGCCAATATTAATCTCCCACTATTTATTTTTTTTTCAGGGAGAATTTAACCCTTTCCCGACCTTTGACGCCACGTAGGCGTCATGAAAGTCGGTGCCAATCCGACCCATGACGCCTATGTGGCATCATGGAAAGATCGCGTCCCTGCAGATCCGGTGAAAGGGTTAACTCCCATTTCACCCGATCTGCAGGGACAGGGGGAGTGGTAGTTTAGCCCAGGGGGGGTGGCTTCACCCCCTCGTGGCTACGATCGCTCTGATTGGCTGTTGAAAGTGAAACTGCCAATCAGAGCGATTTGTAATATTTCACATATTATAACGGGTGAAATATTACAATCCAGCCATGGCCGATGCTGCAATATCATCGGCCATGGCTGGAAATACTAATGTGATGTAATTTTTTCCCACTAATGTTAGAATAGGGTTAGGGTTGGGTTAGGGGTAGGGTTAGGGTTAGGGGTAGGGTTAGGGGTAGGGGTAGGGTTAGGGGTAGGGTTAGGGGTAGGGTTAGGGGTAGGGGTAGGGTTAGGGTTAGGGCTAGGGGTAGGGTTAGGGGTAGGGTTAGGGGTAGGGTTAGGGTTAGGGTTTCGGTATGTGCACACGTATTCTGGTCTGCGGATTTTTCCGCTGCGGATTTGATAAATCCGCAGTGCTAAACCGCTGCGGATTTATGGCGGATTTACCGCGTTTTTTTCTGCGCATTTGACTGCGGTTTTACAATTGCGATTTTCTATTTGAGCAGTTGTAAAACCGCTGCGGAATCCGCACAAAGAAGTGACATGCTGCAGAATGTAAACCGCTGCGTTTCCGTGCAGTTTTTCCACAGCATGTGTACAGCGATTTTTGTTTCCCATAGGTCTACATTGAACTGTAAACTCATGGGAAACTGCTGCGGATCTGCAGCGTTTTCCGCAGTGTGCACATACCTATAGAATTAGGCTATGTGCACACGGTGCGGATTTGGCTGCGGATTGGCCGCTGCGGATTCGCAGCAGTATTCCATCAGGTTTACAGTACCATGTAAACATATGAAAAACCAAATCCGCTGTGCCCATGGTGCAGAAAATACCGCGCGGAAACGCTGCGTTGTATTTTCCGCCGCATATCAATTCTTTGTGCGGATTCTGCGGCGTTTTACACCTGTTCCTCAATAGGAATCCGCAGGTGAAATCCGCACAAAAAACACTGGAAATCCGCGGAAAATCCGCAGGTAAAACGCAGTGCCTTTTACCCACGGATTTTTCAAAAATGGTGCGGAAATATCTCACACGAATAAGCAACGTGGGCACATAGCCTTAGGGTTGGAATTAGGGTTGTGGTTAGGGTTGTGATTAGGGTTATGGCTACAGTTGGGATTAGGGTTAGGGGTGTGTTGGGGTTAGTGTTGGAGGTAGAATTGAGGGGTTACCACTGTTTAGGCACATCAGGGGTCTCCAAACGCAACATGGCGCCACCATTGATTCCAGCCAATCTCGTATTCAAAAAGTCAAATGGTGCTCCCTCACTTCCGAGCCCCGACGTGTGCCCAAACAGTGGTTTACCCCCACATATGGGGTATCAGCGTACTCAGGACAAACTGGACAACAATATTTGGGGTCCAATTTCTCCTATTATCCTTGGCAAAATAGGAAATTCCAGGCTAAAAAATCATTTTTGAGGAAAGAAAAATTATTTTTTATTTTCATGGCTCTGCGTTATAAACTTCTGTGAAGCACCTGGGGGTTTAAAGTGCTCAATATGCATCTAGATAAGTTCCTTGGGGGGTCTAGTTTCCAAAATGGGGTCACTTGTGGGGGAGCTCCAATGTTTAGGCACACAGGGGCTCTCCAAACGCGACATGGTGTCCGCTAACAATTGGAGCTAATTTTCCATTCAAAAAATCAAATGGTGCGCCTTCCCTTCCGAGCCCTGCCGAGTGCCCAAACAGTGGTTTACCCCACATATGAGGTATCGGCGTACTCGGGAGAAATTGCCCAACAAATTTTATGATCCATTTTATCCTACTGCCCATGTGAAAATGAAAAAATTGAGGCTAAAAGAATTTTTTGTGAAAAAAAAGTACTTTTTCATTTTTACGGATCAATTTGTGAAGCACCTGGGGGTTCAAAGTGCTCACTATGCATCTAGATAAGTTCCTTGGGGCGTCTAGTTTCCAAAATGGGGTCACTTGTGGGGGAGCTCCAATTTTTAGGCACACGGGTGCTCTCCAAACTTGACATGGTGTCCGCTAAAGAGTGGAGCCAATTTTTGATTCAAAAAGTCAAATGGCGCTCCTTCCCTCCCAAGCCCTGCCGTGCGCCCAAACAGTGGTTTACCCCCACATATGAGGTATCAACGTACTCAAGGCAAATTGGACAACAACTTTCGTGGTTCAGTTTCTCCTTTTACCATTGGGAAAATAAAAAAATTGTTGCTAAAAGATAATTTTTGTGACTAAAAAGTTAAATGTTCATTTTTTCCTTCCATGTTGCTTCTGCTGCTGTGAAGCACCTGAAGGGTTAATAAACTTCTTGAATGTGGTTTTGAGTACCTTGAGGGGTGCAGTTTTTAGAATGGTGTCACTTTTGGGTATTTTCAGCCATATACACCCCTCAAACTGACTTCAAATGTGAGGTGGTCCCTAAAAAAATTGGTTTTGTAAATTTCGTTGTAAAAATGACAAAATCGCTGGTCAAATTTTAACCCTTATAACTTCCTAACAAAAAAAAATTTTGTTTCCAAAATTGTGCTGATGTAAAGTAAACATGTGGGAAATGTTATTTATTAACTATTTTGTGTCACATATCTCTCTGGTTTAACAGAATAAAAATTCAAAATGTGAAAATTGCGAAATTTTCAAAACTTTCGCCAAATTTCCGTTTTTATCACAAATAAACGCAGAATTTATTGACCTAAATTTACCACTAACATGAAGCCCAATATGTCACGAAAAAATAATCTCAGAACCGCTAGGATCCGTTGAAGCGTTCCTGAGTTATTACCTCATAAAGGGACACTGGTCAGAATTGCAAAAAACGGCAAGGTCTTTAAGGTCAAAATAGGCTGGGTCATGAAGGGGTTAAAAACCAAAATAAAAAAACAGACACTAGGCTTTCTGTGGCCCACAAATTGAGGGAGATGGCACACAGGACTGGCACAGAAGCACAAAGGCCAATATTAATCTCCCACTATTTTTTTTTTTTTCAGGGAGAATTTCAAAACCAAAATAAAAAAGAACAGACACTAGGCTTTCTATGGCCCACAATTTGAGAGAGATGGCACACAGGACTGGCACAGAAACACAAAGGCCAATATTAATCTCCCACTATTTTTTTTTTCAGGGAGAATTTAAAAACCAAAATAACCAAAAACAGACACTAGGCTTTCTGTGGCCCACAATTTGAGAGAGATGGCACACAGGACTGGCACAGAAGCACAAAGGCCAATATTAATCTCCCACTATTTTTTTTTTCAGGGAGAATTTAAAAACAAAAAACAAACAAAAAAAAAACAAAAAAAAAAACACTAAGCTTTCTGTGGCCCACAATTTGAGAGAGATGGCACACAGGACTGGCACAGAAGCACAAAGGCCAATATTAATCTCCCACTATTTTTTTTTTCAGGGAGAATTTAAAAACCAAAATAACCAAAAACAGACACTAGGCTTTCTGTGGCCCACAATTTGAGAGAGATGGCACACAGGACTGGCACAGAAGCACAAAGGCCAATATTAATCTCCCACTATTTAATTTTTTTCAGGGAGAATTTAAAAACCAAAATAACCAAAAACAGACACTAGGCTTTCTGTGGCCCACAATTTGAGAGAGATGGAACACAGGACTGTCACATAAGCACACAGGCCAATATTAATCTCTCACTATATTTTTTTTTTTCAGGGAGAATTTAAAAACCAAAATAAAAAAACAGACACTAGGCTTTCTGTGGCCCACAAATTGAGAAAGATGGCACACAGGACTGGCACAGAAGCACAAAGGCCAATATTAATCTCCCACTATTTATTTATTTTTTCAGGGAGAATTTCAAAACCAAAATAAAAAAAAACAGACACTAGGCTTTCTATGGCCCACAATTTGAGAGAGATGGAACACAGGACTGTCACAGAAGCACAAAGGCCAATATTAATCTCCCACTACTTTTTTTTTCAGGGAGAATTTAAAAACCAAAATAAAAAAAACAGACACTAGGCTTTCTGTGGCCCACAATTTGAGAGAGATGGCACACAGGACTGGCACAGAAGCACAAAGGCCAATATTAATCTCCCACTATTTATTTTTTTTCAGGGAGAATTTAAAAACCAAAATAGCCAAAAACAGACACTGGGCTTTCTGTGGCCCACAATTTGAGAGAGATGGAACACAGGACTGGCACAGAAGCACAAAGGCCAATATTAATCTCCCACTATTTTTTTTTTCAGGTAGAATTTAAAAACCAAAATAAAAAAAACAGACACTAGGCTTTCTGTGGCCCACAATTTGAGAGAGATGGCACACAGGACTGGCACAGAAGCACAAAGGCCAATATTAATCTCCCACTATTTTTTTTTTCAGGGAGAATTTAAAAACCAAAATAACCAAAAACAGACACTAGGCTTTCTGTGGCCCACAATTTGAGAGAGATGGCACACAGGACTGGCACAGAAGCACAAAGGCCAATATTAATCTCCCACTATTTAATTTTTTTCAGGGAGAATTTAAAAACCAAAATAACCAAAAACAGACACTAGGCTTTCTGTGGCCCACAATTTGAGAGAGATGGCACACAGGACTGGCACAGAAGCACAAAGGCCAATATTAATCTCCCACTATTTATTTTTTTTCAGGGAGAATTTAAAATCCAAAATAACCAAAAACAGACACTGGGCTTTCTGTGGCCCACAATTTGAGAGAGATGGCACACAGGACTGGCACAGAAGCACAAAGGGCAATATTAATCTCCCACTATTTTTTTTTTCAGGGAGAATTTAAAAACCAAAATAACCAAAAACAGACACTAGGCTTTCTGTGGCCCACAATTTGAGAGAGATGGCACAAAGGACTGGCACAGAAGCACAAAGGCCAATATTAATCTCCCACTATTTATTTTTTTTTCAGGGAGAATTTAAAAACCAAAATAACCAAAAACAGACACTAGGCTTTCTGTGGCCCACAATTTGAGAGAGATGGCACACAGGACTGGCACAGAAGCACAAAGGCCAATATTAATCTCCCACTGTTTTTTTTTTCAGGGAGAATTTAAAAACCAAAATAAAAAAAACAGACACTAGGCTTTCTGTGGCCCACAATTTGAGAGAGATGGCACACAGGACTGGCACAGAAGCACAAAGGCCAATCTTAATCTCCCACTATTTATTTTTTCAGGGAGAATTTAAAAACCAAAATAACCAAAAACAGACACTAGGCTTCCTGTGGCCCACAATTTGAGAGAGATGGCACACAGGACTGGCACAGAAGCACAAAGGCCAATATTAATCTCCCACTATTTAATTTTTTGCAGGGAGAATTTAAAAACCAAAATAACCGAAAACAGACACTAGGCTTTCTGTGGCCCACAATTTGAGAGAGATGGAACACAGGACTGTCACAGAAGAACAAAGGCCAATATTAATCTCCCACAATTTTTTTTTTTCAGGGAGAATTTAAAAACCAAAATAAAAAAAACAGACACTAGGCTTTCTGTGGCCAACAATTTGATAGAGATGGCACACAGGACTGGCACAGAAGCAAAAAGGCCAATATTAATCTCCCAATTTTCATTTTTTTTTCAGGGAGAATTTAAAAACCAAAATAACCAAAAACAGACACTAGGCTTTCTGTGGCCCACAATTTGAGAGAGATGGAACACAGGACTGACAAAGAAGCACAAGGCCAATATTAATCTCCCACTATTTAATTTTTTTCAGGGAGAATTTAAAAACCAAAATAACCAAAAACAGACACTAGGCTTTCTGTGGCCCACAATTTGAGAGAGATGGAACCCAGGACTGTCACAGAAGCACAAAGGCCAATATTAATCTCCCACTATTTTTTTTTTTTCAGGGATAATTTAAAAAACAAAATAAAAAAAACAGACACTAGGCTTTCTGTGGCCCACAAATTGAGAGAGATGGCACACAGGACTAGCACAGAAGCACAAAGGCCAATATTAATCTCCCACTATTTATTTATTTTTCAGGGAGAATTTAAAAACCAAAATAACCAAAAACAGACACTAGGCTTTCTGTGGCCAACAATTTGAGAGAGATGGCACACAGGACTGGCACAGAAGCACAAAGGCCAATATTAATCTCCCACTATTTTTTTTTCAGGGAGAATTTAAAAACCAAAATAAAAAAAACAGACACTAGGCTTTCTGTGGCCCACAAATTGAGAGAGATGGCACACAGAACTGGCACAGAAGCACAATGGCCAATATTAATCTCCCACTATTTATTTATTTTTCAGTGAGAATTTAAAAACCAAAATAACCAAAAACAGACACTAGGCTTTCTGTGGCCAACAATTTGAGAGAGATGGCACACAGGACTGGCACAGAAGCGCAAAGGCCAATATTAATCTCCCACTATTTTTTTTTTTCAGGGAGAATTTAAAAACCAAAATAACCAAAAACAGACACTAGGCTTTCTGTGGCCAACAATTTGATAGAGATGGCACACAGGACTGGCACAGAAGCAAAAAGGCCAATATTAATCTCCCAATTTTCATTTTTTTTTCAGGGAGAATTTAAAAACCAAAATAACCAAAAACAGACACTAGGCTTTCTGTGGTCCACAATTTGAGAGAGATGGCACACAGGACTGGCACAGAAGCACAAAGGCCAATATTTATCTCCCACTATTTTTTTTTTTCAGGGAGAATTTAAAAACCAAAATAACGAAAAACAGACACTAGGCTTTCTGTGGCCCACAATTTGAGAGAGATGGAACACAGGACTGTCACAGAAGCACAAAGGCCAAAAATAATCTCCCACTACTTTTTTTTTTTTCAGGGAGAATTTAAAAACCAAAAAAAAAAAAAAAAAACAGACACTAGGCTTTCTGTGGCCCACAATTTGAGAGAGATGGAACACAGGACTGTCACAGAAGCACAAAGGCCAATATTAATCTCCCACTATTTATTTTTTTTTTCAGGGAGAATTTAAAAACCAAAATAAAAAAAACAGACACTAGGCTTTCTGTGGCCCACAATTTGAGAGAGATGGCACACAGGACTGGCACAGAAGCACAAAGGCCAATGTTAATCTCCCACTATTTATTTTTTTTTTCAGGGAGAATTTAAAAACCAAAATAAAAAAAAAACAGACACTAGGCTTTCTGTGGCCCACAATTTGAGAGAGATGGCACACAGGACTGGCACAGAAGCACAAAGGCCAATATTAATCTCCCACTATTTATTTATTTTTCAGGGAGAATTTAAAAATCAAAATAACCAAAAACAGACACTACATGTTAGGAGTCGAGTTTCCTCTGCTGCACAGGGGGAATCTCGATCCGTCTCCGCTGCGGTCTCCCATTCTCCTCCAGCCGCAGTGGAGTCTGCTCAGCAGGGACGTCGCTCCCAGTGTCTTGCTTGCTCTCACTCTGTACAGAGAGTTACTGCTGCTTCTTCAGCTCCTGCCATTAAAGTCAGTGCTGGTCAGCGGCGAGCGGACTTCCCTGGGACTAAGTCCTTGTTTGCGCACACTGAGCATGCCCAGAGCAAGATCTCCCGTTGGAGATCGAGGGTCATGTGCTCTGGCTCTGCTGCGCATTCCATTGGTCCTCTTGGCAGGTCTTGGAAGGGCAAAGTTTCTGTGGCCACTTCCTGTCCTGCAATTATATAAACTGCGCATGACCGCACGGCCATGCGCTAGTGTACAATTGAATACGTGTGTTTGTTGTGAGTGCAAGTCGTTCATTAAATACCCCTACCCTATTGTATGACTGTTCGCGTATGGAGTATGGCTGCTATCTAGCGCCCGACAAATCACACAACGTGTCACACACATATCAGCGTCTATTGCTGTGACCGCCAGTGCGGCGCCACGCGCCAGTAGTGTGCTTCCTGACCCACGTCTGGGTGCTTAGTGGTGCCTGCCAGCACGGCACAGTTCGCACTTCGGTGCTCTAATTATAAGATTTGCCTAACACACCCTGTTGCGGTGTTGTGTCAGCAAGTGGTCTAATCGGACTTCAATCCTAGTTGGGGTTAAGTTCGCTGACTGCTTGCTCGCCTTCTATGTGCGGTACCGTGATCCTGTGACGCAACAGGATCGCTTCCTTCACGTTGGGTGAAGTTTAACCCACGCGAGTATACTTATGAGTACCGCCATATAGTCCGTCATTACTCAGCAGCAGGTTCCATCTCTGCACGGTGGACCCCGGGCTACGAACGCACCGTACACTATCAGTCTTATTATTTGGTGCGTTCCGCTAGCCCTAACATTACACTAGCGCCAGGGTCTGGCTAGTGATGACGGACAAACAGCAATCCCTGCGGTATATACAGCAGCTGGAGGGTAGGTTGGCGGCTCTCGAGAGCGCAACCTCAGCTGTGGATGTTACCGCAGTAGCTGTACAGGCTGCCAGCGTGGCTGCAGCAACTTTGTCCATTGCCACCCCTGTTCCGACATTTTCTCGCCTCCCGCTGCCAGAAAAAATTTCTGGTAATAGCAAATTTTGTAGGGGATTCGTGAGTCAGTGCTCTATTCATCTCGAGCTTCTGGCTGCACGTTTCCCCACAGAGCGGGCTAAGGTGGGATTTATTGTGTCTCTATTGTCGGACAGGGCGTTGGAATGGGCTACGCCACTGTGGGAGCGTGGCGATCATGTGGTGCAGAGTGCTCCTCTGTTTTTGAGCACTTTAAAACAGGTCTTTTTAGGACCTCAAGTCACCCATGACACTGCGCTCCAACTGCTGGCATTAACTCAGGGTGAGTCCTTGGTCAGTCATTTTGCCGTCCAATTCCGCACTTTAGCATCTGAGCTGGAATGGTCGGATAAAGCTCTTATCCCCATATTTTGGAGGGGCTTGGCTGACCATGTAAAGGACGCTCTGGCCACTAGGGAGATTCCTGCCACACTGGAGGAGTTAATAACAGTCTCCACTCGAATTGACCTCCATTTTATCGAGCGGAGGTTAGAGCGAGCCCAGTGTAGGCAGAGGTTTCGGCTGGCTCCTACTTTCGCCAAACCTCTGGAATCTCCGGTCCTGGTTCCTGAGTCACATGAGGCCAGGGAAGTGTCACAAGCGGGACCTAAGTCCCGGACCGCTTGTGCACTCAGGGTCTGTCATGTTTGCCAGCAGTCTGGACATTTAGCCACCAGATGTCCTCAGCGGTCGAGGAAACGTCAGCATCTAGTGGTCGTAGGTGGAGGTACACTAGACACGGCGACGTTTGCCTCTAAATTGTCCTTTAAGGGGACAATTACTATAGGCTCATTCTCCCACTCGGTAGAACTCTGCGTGGATTCTGGGGCGGAGGGCAATTTTATGTCTTCTGCCTTCGCCCAACGCCACGCAATACCTCTGGTTATGCTAGCTCAACCTGTAACGGTACGAGTGGTGAATGGGTCGACTCTGCCCTCACAGATAACTCACCAGACCATCCCTTTTACTCTGTCCATGTCGCCATCTCATCAGGAGATTATTTCTCTGCTCGTCATTCCAGAGGGAATTGATGAGGTCCTGTTGGGAATACCTTGGCTACGGTACCACTCTCCTCATATCGAGTGGTCCTCAGGCAGAATTCTGGGATGGGGTGAATCTTGTGGGGGTAGGTGTCAGAGGGAGTGCGTTCAGGTAGCTACAACTGAGGTACCCGCAGATCTTTCCTCTCTCCCCAAGCAGTATTGGTCGTATGCAGACGTATTCTCCAAAAAGGCGGCGGAGACCCTTCCGCCCCATCGCCCCTATGACTGTCCTATTGACCTCTTGCCTGGTGCTGAGCCTCCCCGGGGTCGAGTCTATCCGCTATCTCTCCCGGAGACGGAGGCAATGTCACAGTACATCCAGGAAAATATGGCAAGAGGGTTCATCAGGAAGTCAGTGTCACCTGCTGGGGCAGGGTTCTTCTTCGTGCAGAAGAAGAGTGGGGAATTGCGTCCATGCATAGACTACAGGGGTCTTAACGCCATCACCGTTAAGAATAAATACCATTTGCCTTTGATATCTGAACTGTTCGATAGGCTTCGGGGAGCAAGGGTATTTACTAAATTAGATCTGCGGGGTGCTTACAACCTGATTCGCATCCGTGAGGGGGACGAATGGAAGACGGCTTTTAACACCAGGGATGGGCACTATGAATATCTGGTGATGCCCTTTGGGCTCTGTAATGCCCCAGCCGTTTTCCAAGACTTTGTGAACGATATCTTCCGGGATATGCTTTCCACCTCGGTCGTAGTCTATCTGGATGATATTCTCATCTACTCTCCAGATATTGACTCCCACCGGAGAGATGTTTGCAAAGTCTTCGACCTCCTACGGGCAAACTCCCTCTATGCCAAGTTGGAGAAGTGTATGTTTGAGCAGGAGTCCTTACCTTTCCTAGGCTACATCATCTCAGCCCAGGGATTGGCTATGGATCCTGCCAAACTACAGGCTGTGATGGACTGGCAGGAACCCCATTCTCTTAAAGCGGTGCAGCGCTTTATGGGGTTCATCAATTATTATCGCCAGTTCATCCCGCATTTCTCAACTTTGGTAGCTCCCTTGGTTGCCCTCACCAAGAAGGGGGCGAATCCCAAATTGTGGTCTGAGGAGGTCTCCAAGGCCTTTATCTCTATAAAGTCACACTTCGCTAGCGCTCCCATTCTTCATCGCCCCAATGTTGATAAGCCATTTATCATGGAGGTGGATGCCTCTTCTGTTGGTGCTGGAGCAGTCCTCTTCCAAAAGGATGCTCAAGGTCGGAAGCATCCTTGCTTCTTTTTCTCCAAGACCTTCGCACCAGCAGAGAGGAATTATTCCATCGGGGACAGGGAGTTGCTAGCCATGAAGTTGGCTTTCTCGGAGTGGAGACATCTCTTAGAGGGAGCACGTTTTCCCTTCCAAGTCTTCACAGATCACAAAAATTTGGTGTATCTGCAGACAGCTCAGCGGTTGAATTCTCGCCAGGCCAGATGGTCCTTGTTCTTCTCCCGGTTTCATTTCACCCTCCATTTCCTTTCTGGGGAGAAGAACATTCGGGCCGACGCTCTCTCTCGCTCCGTTGTGTCATCTGCGGAGGAGGAGGAGGAGCCTCGGCTTATTGTCCCCACCGAGAGTTTGAGAACCGTGGCCCCGGTTTCGCTGGAGTCTGTGCCCCCGGGCAAGACTTTTGTTCCATCTAGTTTGCGACCGGAGGTTCTCTCTTGGGCGCACTCGTCCAGGGTGGGTGGACATTTTGGTACTAAAAGGACATCAGAGTTACTGGCGAGGACATACTGGTGGCCGCATATGGCTCGTGATGTCGCGGAGTACGTTCGGGCATGTGTATCTTGCGCCAGGAACAAGACTCCTCGGCAACGGCCAGCTGGTTTGCTTTATCCTCTGCCCATGGCTGACAGGCCCTGGGAGATGGTCGGGATGGACTTTGTGGTTGGCTTACCCAAGTCTCGTAATTGCACCATTATCAGGGTGATCACCGATCATTTTTCCAAAATGGTGCATTTGGTGCCTCTTCCACGGCTACCATCTGCACGGGCGTTGGCTGTCTTGTTTATCAAGCATATCTTTCGCTTACACGGTATGCCAGACAAAATTGTTAGTGACCGGGGTCCCCAGTTTGCGTCTCGATTCTGGAGGGAGCTATGTCGTCTACTCAGTATTGAGTTAAATCTCTCTTCGGCATATCATCCCGAGACGAATGGGTTGGTAGAAAGGGCCAACCAGACCTTGGTCACATATCTGCAACATTTTGTTTCTGCCAGACAGGATGACTGGGCATCCTTGCTACCGTGGGCAGAGTTTGCACTTAACAATGCCGTAGCCGACTCTACCGGTCAGACTCCATTCCTCTTAAATTACGGCCAGCATCTGCGTGTTCCTGTGCCCATGCCTGTGTCTTCCGCTGATCCCAGGGTGGCAGACTGGGCTGTGGAGGCACGGGACATTTGGGATCGCATGCAGGATGCCATTTGGGCCTCCAAGGAGAGAATGAGGTCCTCCGCCGATGTTCATCAGCGCCCCGCTCCAACTTTTGCCCCTGGCGACTTGGTGTGGCTCTCCGCCCGTAACATCAGGCTGCGAGTTGAGTCCACTAAGTTTGCTCCTCGCTACTTGGGTCCCTTCAAGGTTCTCGAACAGGTTAATCCTGTGGTCTACCGCCTGGCTCTTCCTCCACGCTTGGGTATCACCGACACCTTTCATGTGTCCCTCTTGAAACCCGTATACATGTCCCGGTTTTCCGAGTCATCTGCCGGTACATCGGGTTCGTCTACGGACGATTACGAGGTGAAAGCTATTTTGGGGTGCAAGGTGGTACGCGGCAAAAAGTTTTATTTGGTGGATTGGAAGGGTTATGGTCCAGAGGACAGGTCTTGGGAGCCTGCTGAAAACATTCGGGCCCCACAGCTCATTGCTGCCTTCGAGCGTAGCGAGGCCCAAGGAGGGGGGCCCTAGGAGGGGGGGTAATGTTAGGAGTCGAGTTTCCTCTGCTGCACAGGGGGAATCTCGATCCGTCTCCGCTGCGGTCTCCCATTCTCCTCCAGCCGCAGTGGAGTCTGCTCAGCAGGGACGTCGCTCCCAGTGTCTTGCTCGCTCTCACTCTGTACAGAGAGTTACTGCTGCTTCTTCAGCTCCTGCCATTAAAGTCAGTGCTGGTCAGCGGCGAGCGGACTTCCCTGGGACTAAGTCCTTGTTTGCGCACACTGAGCATGCCCAGAGCAAGATCTCCCGTTGGAGATCGAGGGTCATGTGCTCTGGCTCTGCAGCGCATTCCATTGGTCCTCTTGGCAGGTCTTGGAAGGGCAAAGTTTCCGTGGCCACTTCCTGTCCTGCAATTATATAAACTGCACGGCCATGCGCTAGTGTACAATTGAATACGTGTGTTTGTTGTGAGTGCAAGTCGTTCATTAAATACCCCTACCCTATTGTATGACTGTTCGCGTATGGAGTATGGCTGCTATCTAGCGCCCGACAAATCACTCAACGTGTCACACACATATCAGCGTCTATTGCTGTGACCGCCAGTGCGGCGCCACGCGCCAGTAGTGCGCTTCCTGACCCACGTCTGGGTGCTTAGTGGTGCCTGCCAGCACGGCACAGTTCGCACTTCGGTGCTCTAATTATAAGAGTTGCCTAACACACCCTGTTGCGGTGTTGTGTCAGCAAGTGGTCTTATCGGACTTCAATCCTAGTTGGGGTTAAGTTCGCTGACTGCTTGCTCCCCTTCTATGTGCGGTACCGCGATCCTGTGACGCAACAGGATCACTTCCTTCACGTTGGGTGAAGTTTAACCCACGCGAGTATACTTATGAGTACCGCCATATAGTCCGTCATTACTCAGCAGCAGGTTCCATCTCTGCACGGTGGACCCCGGGCTACGAACGCACCGTACACTATCAGTCTTATTATTTGGTGCGTTCCGCTAGCCCTAA
This sequence comes from Ranitomeya imitator, assembly GCF_032444005.1. NCBI lineage: Eukaryota > Metazoa > Chordata > Amphibia > Anura > Dendrobatidae > Ranitomeya > Ranitomeya imitator. The sequence goes on along the minus strand of NC_091288.1, from coordinate 140,032,838 downwards.
CACTAGGCTTTCTGTGGCCAACAATTTGAGAGAGATGGCACACAGGACTGGCACAGAAGCCCAAAGGCCAATATTAATCTCCCACTATTTAATTTTTTTTCAGGGAGAATTTAAAAAACAAAATAACCAAAAACAGACACTAGGCTTTCTGTGGCCCACAATTTGAGAGAGATGGCACACAGGACTGGCACAGAAGCACAAAGGCCAATATTAATCTCCCACTATTTTTTTTTTCAGGGAGAATTTAAAAACCAAAATAAAAAAAAAACAGACACTAGGCTTTCTGTGGCCCACAATTTGAGAGAGATGGCACACAGGACTGGCACAGAAGCACAAAGGCCAATATTATTCTCCCACTATTAATTTTTTTTCAGGGAGAATTTAAAAACCAAAATAACCAAAAACAGACACTAGGCTTTCTGTGGCCCACAATTTGAGAGAGATGGCACACAGGACTGGCACAGAAGCACAAAGGCCAATATTAATCTCCCACTATTTTTTTTTTCAGGGAGAATTTAAAAACCAAAATAAAAAAACAGACACTAGGCTTTCTGTGGTCCACAATTTGAGAGAGATGGCACACAGGACTGGCACAGAAGCACAAAGGCCAATATTAATCTCCCACTATTTTTTTTTTCAGGGAGAATTTAAAAACCAAAAAAAAAACAGACACTAGGCTTTCTGTGGCCCACAATTTGAGAGAGATGGCACACAGGACTGGCACAGAAGCACAAAGGCCAATATTAATCTCCCACTATTTTTTTTTTCAGGGAGAATTTAAAACCAAAATAACCAAAAACAGACACTAAGCTTTCTGTGGCCCACAATTTGAGAGAGATGGCACACAGGACTGGCACAGAAGCACAAAGGCCAATATTAATCTCCCACTATTTATTTTTTTTCCAGGGAGAATTTAAAAACCAAAATAAAAAAAAACAGACACTAGGCTTTCTGTGGCCCACAATTTGAGAGAGATGGCACACAAGACTGGCACAGAAGCACAAAGGCCAATATTAATCTCCCACTACTTTTTTTGGTTAGGGAGAATTGCCAAGAAATCAGGGCCAGTATTACACACTAGGCTTTCTGTGCCCCAAAATTGGAGAGAGATGGCACACACAGGACTGGCACTCTAGCAGAAATGCCAATCTTAATCTCCCACTATTTTTTTTTAGGGAGAATTAAAAAAAAAAAAAGAAAAAAGGATTATAGACACTAGGCTTTCTGTGCCCCACAATTGGAGAGAGATGGCACACACGACTGGCACTCAAGCACAAATGCCAAGATTAATCTCCCACTATTTATTTTTTGTCAGGGAGAATTAAAAAACAAAAAAACAAAACAGGGACTGTCCTACAATTACTATCTCCCTGCAGTAATCTCAGCCAGGTATGGCAGGCAGCAATAACAAGGAGTGGACTGCTGCACAAATTGCATCAAAAGTGTGGACAAACAAACAAGATAGCTGTGCAGAAAGGAAGGAACAACAAGATTTGTGCTTTGATAAAAGCAGTTGGTTTGCACAGCAGCGTACACACAGCAATGCAGCTATCAGGGAGCCTTCTAGGGCAGCCCAATGAGCTACAGAGCTGAGGAAAAAAAATGTAGCTTCCACTGTCCCTGCAAACAAAAGGTGGTGTTGGACAGTGGAAATCGCTACAGCACAAGCGGTTTGGGGGTTAATAGACCCTGCCTAACGCTATCCCTGCTTCTGACGAAGCGGCAGCAACCTCTCCCTATGCTCAGATCAGCAGCAGTAACATGGCGGTAGCCCCTGTGACGCCGCAGACAGCAAGCCAATCACTGCAATGCCCTTCTCTAAGAAGGTGGGGACCAGGACCTATGTCATCACGCTGCCCACACTTTGAGTCCACCTTCATTGGCTGAGAAATGGCGCTTTTCACGTCATTGAAATGCGACTTTGGCATGAAAGTCGCGTACCGCATGGCCGACCCCACACAGGGATCGGGTCGGGTTTCATGAAACCAGACTGTGGCCAAAGTCGGCGACTTTTGAAAATGAACGATCCGTTTCACTCAACCCTACAAGGCACTGCTGAGATTTGAACTCAGGGTCTCCTGTATTCAAGACAGGAACTTTAGACAACTAAGCCACAGCGCTACGTACTTACCACATGTATTAAAACCCTGAGCACTGGTTCATTTCTTATGCAGAAGAAATTCTTAAAATCACAATTACGTTATTAGTTGAAACGTAGCCACGAAAAATTTGAGTTATACGTCATTGAAATTCCCATTTCTTAGATAGGAAGTTTGTTTCTGAGATGATGAAAACAAGGCACTGCTGAGATTTGAACTCAGAGTCTCCTGTATACAAGACAGGCACTTTAGACAACTAAGCCACAGCGCTACATACTTACCCCATGTATTAAAACCCTGAGCACTGGTTCATTTCTTATGCCGAAGAAACTCTAAATTTCACAACTGCACTATCAGTAGAGACGTAGCTATGGTAAGTAGGGTTGAGCGAAACGGATCGTTCATTTTCAAAAGTCGCCGACTTTTGGCACAGTCGGGTTTCATGAAACCCGACCCGATCCCTGTGTGGGGTCGGCCATGCGGTACGCGACTTTCGCGCCAAAGTCGCATTTCAATGATGCGAAAAGCGCCATTTCTCAGCCAATGAAGGTGGACGCAGAGTGTGGGCAGCGTGATGACATAGGTCCTGGTCCCCACCATCTTAGAGAAGGGCATTGCAGTGATTGGCTTGCTGTCTGCGGCGTCACAGGGGCTATAAAGGGGCGTTCCCGCCGACCGCCATGTTACTGCTGCTGATCTGAGCATAGGGAGAGGTTGCTGCCGCTTCGTCAGAAGCAGGGATAGTGTTAGGCAGGGTCCATTAACCCCCAAACCGCTTGTGCTGTAGCGATTTCCACTGTCCAACACCACCTTTTGTTTGCAGGGACAGTGGAAGCTACATTTTTTTCCCTCAGCGCTGTAGCTCATTGGGCTGCCCTAGAAGACTCCCTGATAACTGCATTGCTGTGTGTACGCCGCTGTGCAAACCAACTGCTTTTTTTAAAGCACAAATCCTGTTGTTCCTTCCTTTCTGCACAGCTATCTTTTTTGTTTGTCCACAACACTTTTGATTTAATTTGTGCAGCAGTCCACTCCTTGTTATTGCTGCCTGCCATACCTGGCTGAGATTACTGCAGGGAGATAGTAATTGTAGGACAGTCCCTGTTTTTTTTTTTTTTTAATTCTCCCTGAAAAAAAATAAACAGTGGGAGATTAATATTGGCCTTTGTGCTTGTGTGCCAGTCCTGTGTGCCATCTCTCAAATATAGGGCCACAGAAAGCCTAGTGTCTGTTTTTTTTTGTTTTTTTTTATTTTGGTTTCAAAATTCTCCCTGAAAAAAAAAAAAAACAGTGGGAGACTAATATTGGCCTTTGTGCTTGTGTGCGCCAGTCCTGTGTGCCATCTCTCAAATATTGGGCCACAGAAAGCCTAGTGTCTGATTTTGGTTTTAAAATTCTCCCTGAAAAAAAACAAAACAGTGGGAGATTAATATTAGCCTTTGTGCTTGTGTGCGCGCCAGTCCTGTGTGCCATCTCTCAAATATTGGGCCACAGAAAGCCTAGTGTCTGTTTTTTTTTTTTATTTTGGTTTTAAAATTCTCCCTGAAAAAAACAAATAAACAGTGGGAGATTAATATTGGCCTTTGTGCTTGTGTGCGCCAGTCCTGGGTGCCATCTCTCAAATATTGGGCCACAGAAAGCCTAGTGTCTGTTTTTTTTATTTTTTTTTATTTTGGTTTTAAAATTCTCCCTGAAAAAAACAAATAAACAGTGGGAGATTAATATTGGCCTTTGTGCTTGTGTGCGCCATTCCTGGGTGCCATCTCTCAAATATTGGGCCACAGAAAGCCTAGTGTCTGATTTTGGTTTTCAAATTCTCCCTGAAAAAAACAAATAAACAGTGGGAGATTAATATTGGCCTTTGTGCTTGTGTGTGCGCCAGTCCTGTGTGCCATCTCTCAAATATTGGGCCACAGAAAGCCTAGTGTCTGATTTTGGTTTTAAAATTCTCCCTGAAAAAAACAAATAAACAGTGGGAGATTACTATTGGCCTTTTTGCTTGTGTGCACGCCAGTCCTGTGCGCCATCTCTCAAATATTGGGCCACAGAAAGCCTAGTGTCTGATTTTGGTTTTAAAATTCTCCCTGAAAAAAAAAATAAACAGTGGGAGATTAATATTGGCCTTTGTGCTTGTGTGCGCCAGTCCTGGGTGCCATCTCTCAAATATTGGGCCACAGAAAGCCTAGTGTCTGTTTTTTTTATTTTTTTATTTTGGTTTTAAAATTCTCCCTGAAAAAAACAAATAAACAGTGGGAGATTAATATTGGCCTTTGTGCTTGAGTGACAGTCCTGCGTGTGTGGCATCTCTCTCATTTGGTGCCACAGAAAACCGAGTGTGTAACATTGTGCCTGATTTTCCTTGCAGTCTCACCCACCTATAAAGGGATATCTTAATCCTACATAAGTTTGAGTTCACCTTGTAAGTTGTTTTACGGTAACAAATACCGTTACTTAGGTTACGTTTTTAAAACAATGAGGAAGTCTGTTGGAAGAGGTCGTGGCCGTGGGCGTTCATTGCCAGCTGGTAATTATGGTAGTGGTGGTGGTGGTGGAGCATCAGGTGGTCGTGGGAAAAACAATATAGCACCTAAGTCTCGAGCTGTGGAGCCAGGTTCGTCGTCTGGCTACACAAGGCCTCAAACGCTCCCTTTTCTGGGAGTAGGAAAACCGCTTTTAAAGCCGGAGCAGCAAGAGCAAGTTTTGGCTTACCTTGCTGACTCAGCCTCTAGCTCTTTTGCCTCCTCTTCTGAAACTGGTAAATGTAAAAGCAGCGTGTCGTTAGTGGATGTTCATGGTCAGGGACAAGTCTCTTCCTTGTCCTCTTCAGCAAAAACAACAACAGAGAAGGATGTGGCAGGCGACACAATGGGTTACTCCATGGAGCTCTTTACACATACCGTCCCTGGCATAGAAAGTGAAACAGTTAACAGGCCATGCCCATTACAAGTTGAATCGGACATGGAGTGCACTGATGCATAGCCACAGCCAGATTACTATGCTGTTCCTTTTACTCAGACCACAACATTGCCCTCGCAGTGTACTGATCCAGAATCAGACCCTGATGAGACTATGGTGCCCCGTCACGAACGCTATACCACCGACTTACACGGTGAAACAGACGAAGTTGCACACGAGATAGAAGAGGAGGTTATAGATGACCCAGTTGTTGACCCCGATTGGCAGCCATTGGGGGAACAGGGTGCAGGCGGCAGTAGTTCTGAAGCGGAGGAATAGGGGCCGCAGCAGGCATCAACATCGCAACAGGTTCCATCTGCCGGGCCCGTATCTGGCCCAAAACGCGTGGCAAAGCCAAAACCTGTTGGAGGACAGCGTGGCCATCCGATTAAAGCTCAGTCTGCAATGCCTGAAAAGGTATCCGATGCTAGAAAGAGTGCAGTCTGGCATTTTTTTTAAACAACATCCAATTGATCAGCGCAAAGTCATCTGTCAAAAATGTTCAACTACCTTAAGCAGAGGTCAGAATCTGAAAAGTCTAAATACAAGTTGCATGCATAGACATTTAACCACAATGCATTTGCAAGCCTGGACTAACTACCAAATGTCCCTTAAGGTTGTAGCACCCTCGGCCAATGAAGCTAGTCAGCAACGCAACATCCCTTCCATCACTGTAAGGCCACCATTTTCCGCACCACCTGCAGTATCTGTGCAGGTTTCGTTGCCAGGCCAAAGCAGTCAGGGTCAGGGAATCACCAGTTGCGTAGTAGGAAACACTGCATCTAGGGCACCGGCAGCAACAATACCGTCTCCAACTGTCTCTTAGTCTGCCATGTCCACCGGCACCCCCGCTAGTTCCACAATCTCCAGCTCTCCAGTCCAGCTCACCCTACATGAGACTCTCGTTAGAAAAAGGAAGTACTTAGCCTCGCATCCGCATACACAGGGTTTGAACGCCCACATAGCTAGACTAATCTCGTTAGAGATGATGCCATACCGGTTAGTTGAAAGCGAAGCTTTCAATGCCCTGATGGACTACACTGTACCATGCTACGAGCTACCCAGTTGACACTTCTTTTCCAGAAAAGCCATCCCAGCCGTACACCAGCATGTTAAAGAGCGCATCGTCCATGCACTCAGGCAGTCTGTGAGTACAAAGGTGCACCTGACAACTGATGCATGGACCAGTAGGCATGGCCAGGGACGTTACGTGTCCATCACAGCACACTGGGTGAATGTGGTGGATGCAGGGTCCACAGGGGACAGCAATTTTGGGACAGTTCTTCCTAGCTCACGGTCTAGGAAACAGTTGGCTGTAGCTGTTCGCACCCCCTCCTCCTCCTCCTCGTCCTCCTGCAGAAGCGAGAGCTCGTCCACAGACCGCAGTTGCACAACCACTCCATCCGCAGCTGCCACTGTTGCACACCAGGTGTCCCATTATGGGGCAGCTACTGCCAAGCGTCAGCAGGCTGTATTGGCTATGAAGTGTTTGGGCGACATGTTGTGAATTCTGTGATCAAGCTCCCTCCTGTGGTCACGAGTGGTACTGCGGCTTCTGAGTTTCCTTCCTCAGGTGATGAGGTTAAGTCGTTAGGTGCTGCTCTATTTAACTCCACCTAGTGCTTTGATCCTGGCCTCCAGTCAATGTTCTAGTATTGATCTTGCTTCTTCCTGGATCGTTCCTGTGGCCTGTCTGCTCAGCATAAGCTAAGTTCTGCTTGTGTTACTTTTGTTGCTATATTTTCTGTCCAGCTTGCTTTTTTGGTTTTGCTTGCTTGCTGGAAGCTCTGAGACGCAGAGGGAGCACCTCCGTACCGTTAGTCGGTGCGAAGGGTCTTTTTGCCCCTCTGCGTGGTTGTTTGTAGGTTTTTGTGTTGACCGCAAAGCTATCTTTCCTATCCTCGGTCTATTCAGTAAGTCGGGCCTCACTTTGCTAAATCTATTTCATCTCTGTGTTTGTATTTTCATCTTAACTCACAGTCATTATATGTGGGGGGCTGCCTTTTCCTTTGGGGAATTTCTCTGAGGCAAGGTAGGTTTATTTTTCTATCTTCAGGACTAGCTAGTTTCTTAGGCTGTGCCGAGTTACATAGGGAGCGTTAGGCGCAATGCACGGCTACCTCTAGTGTGCTTTGATAGGTTTAGGGATTGCGGTCAGCAGAGTTTCCACGTCTCAGAGCTCGTCCTATGTTTTGTGGTTTTTGTCAGGTCACTTGTGTGCTCTGAAACTTCAAGGTCCATTGTGGTTCTGAATTACCTATTCATAACAGCGACAACAGACACACTGCGGAAGTTGTGTCCGAGTTCTTGCAGAAAGAAACGCAGTCGTGGCTAGATCTTGAGGCAGGCAAGGTAGTGAGTGATAACGGAAGGAATTTCATGGCTGCCATCTCCCTTTCCCAACTGAAACACATTCCTTGCCTGGCTCACACCTTAAACCTGGTGGTACAGTGCTTCCTGAAAAGTTATCCGGGGTTATCCGACCTGCTCCTCAAAGTGCGCGGACTTTGCTCGCATATCCGCCGTTCGCCCGTACACTCCAGCCGTATGCAGACCTATCAGCGGTCTTTGAACCTTCCCCAGCATCGCCTAATCATCGACGTTGCAACAAGGTGAAACTCAACACTGCACATGCTTCAGAGACTGTGCGAACAGAGGCGTGCTGTTATGTATTTGTGGGAGGATACACATACACGGGCAGGCAGTAGGATGGCAGACATGGAGTTGTCAGGTGTGCAGTGGTCGAAGATACAAGACATGTGTCAAGTCCTTCAGTGTTTTGAGGAATGCACACGGCTGGTTAGTGCAGACAACGCCATAATAAGCATGAGCATCCCCCTAATGCGTCTGCTGATGCAAAGTTTGATGCACATAAAGGAGCAGGCGTCTGCAGCAGAGGAAAAGGAAAGCCTTGATGACAGTCAGCCATTGTCTGGTAAGGGCAGTGTACAGGACGAGGTAGCGGGCAAACAGGAGGAGGAGGAGGAGGACGAGGAGGATGATGGGGATGATTATTTTTGTAATGAGGAAGCTTCTCCGGGGCCAATAGCAACTGGTGGCGTTGCAAGGCCGGGGTCAGTTTTTTTTAGGGAGACAAGTGACTTAGATGTGCCTGAAACTGCCCCTCAACCCAGCACAACCGCAGATTTGACAACTGGAACTTTGGCCCACATAGCGGATTATGCCTTACGTATCCTCAAAAGGGACACACGTATTTGTAAAATGATGGCCGATGACGATTACTGGTTGGCCTGCCTCCTTGATCCTCGCTATAAAGGCAAATTGCAAAATATTATGCCACATGAAAACCTGGAACAAATATTAGCAACCAAACAATCAACTCTTGTTGACCGTTTGATTCAGGCATTCCCAGCACACAGCAGCGGTGATCGTTATCACACGAGCTGCAGGGGGCAGCAGGCCAGAGGTGTTAGAGGTGCACAAATCAGAAGTGGCGTTGGACAGAGGGGTTTTCTGACCAGGTTGTGGAGTGATTTTGCTATGACCGCAGACAGGACAGGTACTGCAGCATCAATTCAAAGTGACAGGAGACAACATTTGTCCAGTATGGTTACTAACTATTTTTCATCCCTTATCGACGTTCTCCCTCAACCGTCATTCCCATTTGATTACTGGGCATCCAAATTAGACACCTGGCCAGAATTGGCAGAATATGCATTTCAGGAGCTTGCTGGACCAGCAGCTGGTGTCCTATCAGAAAGAGTATTCAGTGCTGCAGGTTCAATATTAACCGAAAAAAGGACTCGTCTGGCTACCCAAAATGTTGATGATTTAACCTTCATTAAAATGAACCACAACTGGATTTCGAATTCTTTTGCCCCACCTTGCCCGGCTGACAACTAGCTTTCCTATGAAAAGGTCTTGCTTGTGGACTGCTCTGACTGACTTTTCCAATCTCGTAATTTGCAGCAGCTGTTTGTCCAGCATACGACATGTTTACACCTCCCTAAATGGCCAAACTCCCCCCACGGGGCCGTGGTCTCGCCACTTGGCGGAAGCACCCGTGAGAGTGCCGTTTGTTTGAAGAGGTGGGTGTGCACGCTTTTGGTCGCCGGCACAGCCACTGGGTCCCTCATAGTACAATAAAGTGTCTCTGGCGGTGGTGGTGCGCACCCAACGTCAGACACACCGTTGTAACATGAGGGGCCCTGGGCCTGTACCGCCGGCTACAAGAGAGTTCCCCCCCAGCTCAAACAGTGCTCTACCGCTTGCAAAATTATCTTTCACAGTTCCACCAATGTTTAGTCTATGCGCTGACATCCTTCAATGCCTGGCACTGACAATACCAATGTGTTGACATGTATGATGGTACTTTAAATAGTCAGGGGCAGTGTCCTATATTTACACCAGTAAATACTTAGCGCCAAATTACTAGGTCTGCAACTCAGCAGAGTAGCCCACCCCTGTACCTAATTATTCCATCCTTTTGTGTTTTCGTTTTGTTGTATATCGAGGCATTAACATCTGTTTATTTTTTGGGAGTACTAACTGTCAGACACTCATTACAATCGGCCTCCGCTGACAACACCAATGCTGCCTGTGTACCCCTGCAAGAGAATTCAAAGTGTCTACAGCCCACTTTTGTTATGTTAGGCCTACTAAGCCTGTCTGCGGTCCATCCTTCCAATAGTCCTCCACTGACCACACCACTGCTGCCCGTGTACCCCTGGAACCTTTTTTAAAGTGCCTACAGCCTAATTTTGTTATGTTAGGCCTACTAAGCCTGTCTGCGGTCCATCCTTCCAATAGTCCTCCACTGACCACACCACTGCTGCCCGTGTACCCCTGGAACCTTTTTTAAAGTGCCTACAGCCTAATTTTGTTATGTTAGGCCTACTAAGCCTGTCTGCGGTCCATCCTTCCAATAGTCCTCCACTGACCACACCACTGCTGCCCGTGTACCCCTGGAACCTTTTTTAAAGTGCCTACAGCCTAATTTTGTTATGTTAGGCCTACTAAGCCTGTCTGCGGTCCATCCTTCCAATAGTCCTCCACTGACCACACCACTGCTGCCCGTGTACCCCTGGAACCTTTTTTAAAGTGCCTACAGCCTAATTTTGTTATGTTAGGCCTACTAAGCCTGTCTGCGGTCCATCCTTCCAATAGTCCTCCACTGACCAGACCACTGCTGCCCGTGTACCGCTGGAACATTATTTAAAGTGCCTACAGCCTGAGCCCACTTTTGTTATGTTAGGCCTACTAAGCCTGTCTGCGGTCCCTCCTTCCACTAGTCCTCCACTGACCAGACCACTGCTGCCCGTGTACTCCTGGAACCTTTTTTAAAGTGCCTACAGCCTAATTTTGTTATGTTAGGCCTACTAAGCTAGTCTGCGGTCCATCCTTCCAATAGTCCTCCACTGACCACACCACTGCTGCCCGTGTACCCCTGGAACCTTTTTTAAAGTGCCTACAGCCTAATTTTGTTATGTTAGGCCTAATAAGCCTGTCTGCGGTCCATCATTCCAATAGTCCTCCACTGACCAGACCACTGCTGCCCGTGTACCCCTGGAACCTTTTTTAATGTGCCTACAGCCTGAGCCCACTTTTGTTATGTTAGGCCTACTAAGCCTGTCTGCGGTCCCTCCTACCAATAGTCCTCCACTGACCAGACCACTGCTGCCCGTGTACCCCTGGAACCTTTTTTAAGGTGCGTACAGCCTAATTTTGTTATGTTAGGCCTACTAAGCCAGTCTGCGGTCCATCCTTCCAATAGTCCTCCACTGACCACACCACTGCTGCCCGTGTACCCCTGGAACTTTTTTTAAAGTGCCTACAGCCTAATTTTGTTATGTTAGGCCTACTAAGCCTGTCTGCGGTCCATCCTTCCAATAGTCCTCCACTGACCACACCACTGCTGCCCGTGTACCCCTGGAACCTTTTTTAAAGTGCCTACAGCCTGAGCCCACTTTTGTTATGTTAGGCCTACTAAGCCTGTCTGTGGTCCCTCCATCCACTAGTCCTCCACTGACCAGACCACTGCTGCCCGTGTACCCCTGGAACCTTTTTTAAAGTTCCTACAGCCTAATTTTGTTATGTTAGGCCTACTAAGCCAGTCTGCGGTCCATCCTTCCAATAGTCCTCCACTGACCACACCACTGCTGCCCGTGTACCCCTGGAACCTTTTTTAAAGTGCCTACAGCCTAATTTTATTATGTTAGGCCTACTAAGCCTGTCTGCGGTCCATCCTTCCAATAGTCCTCCACTGACCACACCACTGCTGCCAGTGTACCCCTGGAACCTTTTTTAAAGTGCCTACAGCCTAATTTTGTTATGTTAGGCCTACTAAGCCTGTCTGCGGTCCATCCTTCCAATAGTCCTCCACTGACCACACCACTGCTGCCCGTGTACCCCTGGAACCTTTTTTAAAGTGCCTACAGCCTAATTTTGTTATGTTAGGCCTACTAAGCCTGTCTGCGGTCCATCCTTCCAATAGTCCTCCACTGACCACACCACTGCTGCCCGTGTACCCCTGGAACCTTTTTTAAAGTGCCTACAGCCTAATTTTGTTATGTTAGGCCTACTAAGCCTGTCTGCGGTCCATCCTTCCAATAGTCCTCCACTGACCACACCACTGCTGCCCGTGTACCCCTGGAACCTTTTTTAAAGTGCCTACAGCCTGAGCCCACTTTTGTTATGTTAGGCCTACTAAGCCTGTCTGTGGTCCCTCCTTCCACTAGTCCTCCACTGACCAGACCACTGCTGCCCGTGTACCCCTGGAACCTTTTTTAAAGTTCCTACAGCCTAATTTTGTTATGTTAGGCCTACTAAGCCAGTCTGCGGTCCATCATTCCAATAGTCCTCCACTGACCACACCACTGCTGCCCGTGTACCCCTGGAACCTTTTTTAAAGTGCCTACAGCCTAATTTTGTTATGTTAGGCCTACTAAGCCTGTCTGCGGTCCATCCTTCCAATAGTCCTCCACTGACCACACCACTGCTGCCCGTGTACCCCTGGAACCTTTTTTAAAGTGCCTACAGCCTGAGCCCACTTTTGTTATGTTAGGCCTACTAAGCCTGTCTGCGGTCCCTCCTTCCACTAGTCCTTCACTGACCAGACCACTGCTGCCCGTGTACACCTGGAACCTTTTTTAAAGTGCCTACAGCCTAATTTTGTTATGTTAGGCTTACTAAGCCTGTCTGCGGTCCATCCTTCCAATAGTCCTCCACTGACCACACCACTGCTGCCTGTGTACCCCTGGAACCTTTTTAAAGTGCCTACAGCCTGAGCCCACTTTTGTTATGTTAGGCCTACTAAGCCTGTCTGTGTTCCCTCCTTCTACTAGTCCTCCACTGACCAGACCACTGCTGCCCGTGTACCCCTGGAACCTTTTTTAAAGTTCCTACGGCCTAATTTTGTTATGTTAGGCGTCCTAAGCCAGTCTGCGGTCCATCCTTCCAATAGTCCTCCACTGACCACACCACTGCTGCCCGTGTACCCCTGGAACCTTTTTTAAAGTGCCTACAGCCTAATTTTGTTATGTTAGGCCTACTAAGCCTGTCTGCGGTCCATCCTTCCAATAGTCCTCCACTGACCACACCACTGCTGCCCGTGTACCCCTGGAACCTTTTTTAAAGTGCCTACAGCCTAATTTTATTATGTTAGGCCTACTAAGCCTGTCTGCGGTCCATCCTTCCAATAGTCTTCCACTGACCACACCACTGCTGCCCGTGTACCCCTGGAACCTTTTTTAAAGTGCCTACAGCCTGAGCCCACTTTTGTTATGTTAGGCCTACTAAGCCTGTCTGCGGTCCCTCCTTCCACTAGTCCTCCACTGACCACACCACTGCTGCCCGTGTACCCCTGGAACCTTTTTTAAAGTGCCTACAGCCTAATTTTGTTATGTTAGGCCTACTAAGCCAGTCTGCGGTCCATCCTTCCAATAGTCCTCCACTGACCACACCACTGCTGCCCGTGTACCCCTGGAACCTTTTTTAAAGTGCCTACAGCCTAATTTTGTTATGTTAGGCCTACTAAGCCTGTCTGCGGTCCATCCTTCCAATAGTCCTCCACTGACCACACCACTGCTGCCCGTGTACTCCTGGAACCTTTTTTAAAGTGCCTACAGCCTGAGCCCACTTTTGTTATGTTAGGCCTACTAAGCCTGTCTGCGGTCCCTCCTTCCACTAGTCCTCCACTGACCACACCACTGCTGCCCGTGTACCCCTGGAACCTTTTTTAAAGTGCCTACAGCCTAATTTTGTTATGTTAGGCCTACTAAGCCTGTCTGCGGTCCATCCTTCCAATAGTCCTCCACTGACCACACCACTGCTGCCCGTGTACCCCTGGAACTTTTTTTAACGTGCCTACAGCCTGAGCCCACTTTTGTTATGTTAGGCCTACTAAGCCTGTCTGCGGTCCCTCCTTCCACTAGTCCTCAACTGACCAGACCACTGCTGCCCGTGTACCCCTGGAACCTTTTTTAAAGTGTCTACAGCCCACTTTTGTTATGTTAGGCCTACTAAGCCTGTCTGCAGTCCCTCCTTCCACTAGTCCTCAACTGACCAGACCACTGCTGCCCGTGTACCCCTGGAACCTATTTTAAAGTGCCTACAGCCAACTTTTTTTATTTATTTTATAATTATAAAGCCAAGATGGACTACGCTGTACCACGGTACGAGCTACCCAGTCGTCACTTCTTTTGCAACAAAAGCTATCCCAGCACTCCACCACCATGTAAAAATCCGCATTGTCCATGCTCTCAGGCAATCTAATAGTAGAAAGGTGCACCTGACAACAGATGCATGGACCGGTAGGCATGTCCACGGAAGGTTACATGTCCATTACGGCGCACTGGGTTAATGTGGTGAATGCATGGTCCACAGGGGACAGCCTACTAAGTCTGTCTGCAGTCCCAAATTGAAATTGTCCTCCGCTTACCACACCAATGCTGCCTGTGTACCCCTGGAACATTTTATAAACTGCATTGAGACAAGTTTTTGTTTTAAGGCCTACTACCAGTGTCTGCCGCTCCAAGGTGTTCTCCAGGTTGCCTTTCCTGAGCTTCAATCTTCAGGCTCTTGTTAAACAGTTTTTTAATCAAACTGCAGTGGGGATAGTACTTGGGTTGGGGCCTACTACCAGTGTCTGCCGCTCCAAGGTGTTCTCCGGGTTGCCTTTCCTGAGCTTTGATCTTCAGGCTCTCGTTAAATAATTTTTAAATCAAACTGCAGTGGGGCTAGTACTTGGGTTGGGGCCTACTAGCAGTGTCTGCCGCTCCAAGGTGTTCTCCGGGTTGCCTTTCCTGAGCTTCGATCTTCAGGCTCTTGTTAAACATTTTTTAAATCAAACTGCAGTGGGGCTAGTACTTGGGTTGGGGCCTACTACCAGTGTCTGACGCTCCAAGGTGTTCTCCTGGTTGCCTTTCCTGAGCTTCGATCATCAGGCTCTTGTTAAACATTTTTTTAATCAAACTGCAGTGGGTCTAGTACTTGGGTTGGGGCCTACTACCAGTGTCTACCGCTCCAAGGTGTTCTCCAGGTTTCCTCTCCATAGCTTCAATCTTAAAGCTCTCGTTTAGTAGTTGTTGAAAGCAACACTGCATTAGGCCTACAAGTTGGGTCTGGGTTGTAGAGACGGTGTCTTCCACTCCAAGGTGTTCCCCAGGTTTCCTCTCCATAGCTTCGAGCTTCTAGCTCTCGTTTAGTAGTTGTTGAAAACAACACTGCATTAGGCCTACAAGTTGGGTCTGGGTTGTAGAGACGGTGTCTTCCACTCCAAGGTGTTCCCCAGGTTTCCTCTCCATTGCTTCAATCTTAAAGCTCTCGTTTAGTAGTTGTTGAAAACAACACTGCATTAGGCCTAAAAGTTGGGTCTGGGTTGTAGAGACGGTGTCTTCCACTCCAAGGTGTTACCCAGGTTTCCTCTCCATAGCTTCGAGCTTCTAGCTCTCGTTTAGTAGTTGTTGAAAACAACACTGCATTAGGCCTACAAGTTGGGTCTGGGTTGTAGAGACGGTGTCTTCCACTCCAAGGTGTTCCCCATGTTTCCTCTCCATTGCTTCGATCTTCTAGCTCTTCTTAAGTAGTTGTTGAAAGCAACACTGCATTAGGCCTACAAGTTGGGTCTGGGTTGTAGAGATGGTGTCTTCCACTCCAAGGTGTTCCCCAGGTTTCCTCTCCATTGCTTCAATCTTAAAGCTCTCGTTTAGTAGTTGTTGAAAACAACACTGCATTAGAACTACAAGTTGGGTCTGGGTTGTAGAGATGGTGTCTTCCACTCCAAGGTGTTCCCCAGGTTTCCTATCCATAGCTTCAATCTTAAAGCTCTCGTTTAGTAGTTGTTGAAAACAACACTGCATTAGGCCTACAAGTTGGGTCTGGGTTGTAGAGACGGTGTCTTCCACTCCAAGTTGTTCCCCAGGTTTCCTCTCCATAGCTTCAATCTTAAAGCTCTCGCTTAGTAGTTGTTGAAAACAACACTGCATTAGGCCTACAAGTTGGGTCTGGGTTGTAGAGACTGTGTCTTCCGCTCCAAGGTGTTCCCCAGGTTTCCTCCCCATAGCTTCAATCTTAAAGCTCTCGTTTAGTAGTTGTTGAAAACAACACTGCATTAGGCCTGCAAGTTGGGTCTGGATTGTAGAGACGGTGTCTTCCACTCCAAGGTGTTCCCCAGGTTTCCTCTCCATAGCTTCAATCTTAAAGCTCTCGTTTAGTAGTTGTTGAAAACAACACTGCATTAGGCCTACAAGTTGGGTCTGGGTTGTAGAGACGGTGTCTTCCGCTCCAACATATTCCCCAGGTTTCCTCTCCATTGCTTCAATCTTCATGCTCGTCTTAAGTAGTTGTTGAAAACAACACTGCATTAGGCCTACAAGTTGGGTCTGGGTTGTAGAGACGGTGTCTTCCACTCCAAGGTGTTCCCCAGGTTTCCTCTCCATAGCTTCAATCTTAAAGCTCTCGTTTAGTAGTTGTTGAAAACAACACTGCATTAGGCCTACAAGTTGGGTCTGGGTTGTAGAGATGGTGTCTTCCGCTCCAAGGTGTTCCCCAGGTTTCCTCTCCATAGCTTCAATCTTAACCCCTTCAAGACCCAGCCTATTTTGACCTTAAATACCTTGCCGATTTTTGCAATTCTGACCAGTGTCCCTTTATGAGGTAATAACTCAGGAACGCTTCAACGGATCCTAGCGGTTCTGAGATTGTTTTTTCGTGACATATTGGGCTTCATGTTAGTGGTAAATTTAGGTCAATAAATTCTGCATTTATTTGTGATAAACACGGAAATTTGGCGAAAATTTTGAAAATTTCGCAATTTTCACATTTTGAATTTTTATTCTGTTAAACCAGAGAGATATGTGACACAAAATAGTTAATAAATAACATTTCCCACATGTTTACTTTACATCAGCACAATTTTGGAAACAAAATTTTTTTTTGTTAGGAAGTTATAAGGGTTAAAATTTGACCAGCGATTTGTCATTTTTACAACGAAATTTACAAAACCATTTTTTTTAGGGACCACCTCACATTTGAAGTCAGTTTGAGGGGTCTATATGGCTGAAAATACCCAAAAGTGACACCATTCTAAAAACTGCACCCCTCAAGGTACTCAAAACCACATTCAAGAAGTTTATTAACCCTTCAGGTGCTTCACAGAAGCAGAAGCAACATGGAAGGAAAAAATGAACATTTAACTTTTTAGTCACAAAAATTATCTTTTAGCAACAATTTTTTTATTTTCCCAATGGTAAAAGGAGAAACTGAACCACGAAAGTTGTTGTCCAATTTGTCCTGAGTACGCTGATACCTCATATGTGGGGGTAAACCACTGTTTTGGCGCACGGCAGGGCTTGGAAGGGAAGGAGCGCCATTTGACTTTTTGAATCAAAAATTGGCTCCACTCTTTAGCGGACACCATGTCACGTTTGGAGAGCCCCCGTGTGCCTAAAAATTGGAGCTCCCACACAAGTGACCCCATTTTGGAAACTAGACGCCCCAAGGAACTTATCTAGATGCATAGTGAGCACTTTGAACCCCCAGGTGCTTCACAAATTGATCCGTAAAAATGAAAAAGTACTTTTTTTTCGCAAAAAAATTCTTTTAGCCTCAATTTTTTCATTTTCACATGGGCAACAGGATAAAATGGATCCTAAAATGTGTTGGGCAATTTCTCCTGAGTACACCAATACCTCACATGTGGAGGTAAACCACTGTTTGGGCACATGGTAAGGCTCGGAAGGGAAGGAGCGCCATTTGACTTTTTGAATGAAAAATTATTTCCATCGTTAGCGGACACCATGTCGCGTTTGGATAGCTCCTGTGTGCCTAAACATTGGCGCTCCCCCACAAGTGACCCCATTTTGGAAACTAGACCCCCAAAGGAACTAATTTAGATGCCTAGTGAGCACTTTAAACCCTCAGGTGCTTCACAAATTGATCTGTAAAAATGAAAAAGTAATTTTTTTTCACAAAAAAATTATTTTCGCCTCAATTTTTTCATTTTCACATGGGCAGTAGGATAAAATGGATCATAAAATTTGTTGGGCAATTTCTCCCGAGTACGCCGATACCTCATATGTGGGGGTAAACCACTGTTTGGGCACTCGGCAGGGCTCGGAAGAGAAGGCGCGCCATTTGACTTTTTGAATGGAAAATTAGCTCCAATTGTTAGCGGACACCATGTCGCGTTTGGAGAGCCCCTGTGTGCCTAAACATTGGAGCTCCCCCACAAGTGACCCCATTTTGGAAACTAGACCCCCCAAGGAACTTATCTAGATGCATATTGAGCACTTTAAACCCCCAGGTGCTTCACAGAAGTTTATAACGCAGAGCCATGAAAATAAAAAATAATTTTTCTTTCCTCAAAAATTATTTTTTAGCCTGGAATTTCCTATTTTGCCAAGCATAATAGGAGAAATTGGACCCCAAATATTGTTGTCCAGTTTGTCCTGAGTACGCTGATACCCCATATGTGGGGGTAAACCACTGTTTGGGCGCACGGCAGGGCTCGGAAGGGATGGCACGCCATTTGGCTTTTTAAATGGAAAATTAGCTCCAATCATTAGCGGACACCATGTCACGTTTGGAGAGCCCCTGTGTGCCTAAACATTGGAGATCCCCCAGAAATGACACCATTTTAGAAACTAGACCCCCAAAGGAACTAATCTAGATGTGTGGTGAGGACTTTGAACCCCCAAGTGCTTCACAGAAGTTTATAACGCAGAGCCATGAAAATAAAAAAAAAAAATATTTTCTCAAAAATGATCTTTTAGCCTGCAATTTTTTATTTTCCCAAGGGTAACAGGAGAAATTTGACCCCAAAAGTTGTTGTCCAGTTTCTCCTGAGTACGCTGATACCCCATATGTGGGGGTAAATCACTGTTTGGGCACATGCCGGGGCTCGGAAGTGAAGTAGTGACGTTTTGAAATGCAGACTTTGATGGAATGCTCTGTGGGCGTCACGTTGCATTTGCAGAGCCCCTGATGTGGCTTAACAGTAGAAACCCCCCACAAGTGACCCCATTTTGGAAACTAGACCCCCAAAGGAACTTATCTAGATGTGTGGTGAGCACTTTGAACCCCCAAGTGCTTCATAGAAGTTTATAATGCAGAGCCGTGAAAATAATAAATACGTTTTCTTTCCTCAAAAATAATTATTTAGCCCAGAATTTTTTAATTTTCCCAAGGGTAACAGGAGAAATTTGACCCCAATGTTTGTTGTCCAGTTTCTCCTGAGTACGGTGATACCCCATATGTGGGGGTAAACTACTGTTTGGGCACATGCCGGGGCTTGGAATTGAAGTAGTGACGTTTTGAAATGCAGACTTTGATGGAATGCTCTGCGGGCGTCACGTTGCGTTTGCAGAGCCCCTGATGTGCCTAAACAGTAGAAACCCCCCACAAGTGACCCCATTTTAGAAACTAGACCCCCCAAGGAACTTATCTAGATATGTGGTGAGCACTTTGAACCCCCAAGTGCTTCACAGACGTTTACAACGCAGAGCCGTGAAAATAAAAAATCATTTTTCTTTCCTCAAAAATTATGTTTTAGCAAGCATTTTTTTAGATTCACAAGGGTAACAGGAGAAATTGGACCCCAGTAATTGTTGCGCAGTTTGTCCTGAGTATGCTGGTACCCCATATGTGGGGGTAAACCACTGTTTGGGCACACGTCAGGGCTCGGAAGTGAGGGAGCACCATTTGACTTTTTGAATACGAGATTGGCTGGAATCAATGGTGGCGCCATGTTGCGTTTGGAGACCCCTGATGTGCCTAAACAGTGGAAACCCCTCAATTCTAACTCCAACACTAACCCCAACACACCCCTAACCCTAATCCCAACTGTAGCCATAATCCTAATCACAACCCTAACCCCAACACACCCCTAACCACAACACTAACCCCAACACACCCCTAACCCTAACCACAACCCTAATTCCAACCCTAACCCTAAGGCTATGTGCCCACGTTGCGGATTCGTGTGAGATATTTCCGCACCATTTTTGAAAAATCTGCGGGTAAAAGGCACTGTGTTTTACCTGCGGATTTTCCACGGATTTCCAGTGTTTTTTGTGCGGATTTCACCTGCGGATTCCTATTGAGGAACAGGTGTAAAACGCTGCGGAATCCGCACAAAGAATTGACATGCTGCGGAAAATACAACGCAGCGTTTCCGCGCGGTATTTTCCGCACCATGGGCACAGCGGATTTGGTTTTTCATATGTTTACATGGTACTGTAAACCTGATGGAACACTGCTGCGAATCCGCAGCCAAATCCGCACCGTGTGCACATGGCCTAATTCTAAAGGTATGTGCACACGCTGCGGAAAACGCTGCGGATCCGCAGCAGTTTCCCATGAGTGTACAGTTCAATGTAAACCTATGGGAAACATGGGTCGGGAAGGGGTTAAAGCTCTCGTTTAGTAGTTGTTGAAAACAACACTGCATTAGGCCTACAAGTTGGGTCTGGGTTGTAGAGACGGTGTCTTCCACTCCAAGGTGTTCCCCAGGTTTCCTCTCCATAGCTTCAATCTTAAAGCTCTCGTTTAGTAGTTGTTGAAAACAACACTGCATTAGGCCTACAAGTTGGGTCTGGGTTGCAGAGACGGTGTCTTCCACTCCAAGGTGTTCCCCAGGTTTCCTCTCCATAGCTTCAATCTTAAAGCTCTCGTTTAGTAGTTGTTGAAAACAACACTGCATTAGGCCTACAAGTTGCGTCTGGGTTGTAGAGATGGTGTCTTCCGCTCCAAGGTGTTCCCCAGGTTTCCTCTCCATTGCTTCAATCTTAAAGCTCTCGTTTAGTAGTTGCTGAAAACAACACTGCATTAGGCCTACAAGTTGGGTCTGGGTTGTAGAGACTGTGTCTTCCACTCCAAGGTGTTCCCCAGGTTTCCTCTCCATAGCTTCGAGCTTCTAGCTCTCATTTAGTAGTTGTTGAAAACAACACTGCATTAGGCCTACAAGTTGGGTCTGGGTTGTAGAGACGGTGTCTTCCACTCCAAGGTGTTCCCCAGGTTTCCTCTCCATTGCTTCAATCTTCTAGCTCTCGTTTAGTAGTTGTTGAAAACAACACTGCATTAGGCCTACAAGTTGGGTCTGGGTTGTAGAGACGGTGTCTTCCACTCCAAGGTGTTCCCCAGGTTTCCTCTCCATTGCTTCGATCTTCCAGCTCTTCTTAAGTAGTTGTTGAAAACAACACTGCATTAGGCCTACAAGTTGGGTCTGGGTTGTAGAGACGGTGTCTTCCACTCCAAGGTGTTCCCCAGGTTTCCTCTCCATAGCTTCAATCTTAAAGCTCTCATTTAGTAGTTGTTGAAAACAACACTGCATTAGGCCTACACGTTGGGTCTGGCTTGTAGAGACGGTGTCTTCCGCTCCAAGGTGTTCCCCAGGTTTCTTCTCCATAGCTTCAATCTTAAAGCTCTCGTTTAGTAGTTGTTGAAAACAACACTGCATTAGGCCTACAAGTTGGGTCTGGGTTGTAGAGATGGTGTCTTCCGCTCCAAGGTGTTCCCCAGGTTTCCTCTCCATAGCTTCAATCTTAAAGCTCTCGTTTAGTAGTTGTTGAAAACAACACTGCATTAGGCCTACAAGTTGGGTCTGGGTTGTAGAGACGGTGTCTTCCACTCCAAGGTGTTCCCCAGGTTTCCTCTCCATAGCTTCGAGCTTCTAGCTCTCGTTTAGTAGTTGTTGAAAACAACACTGCATTAGGCCTACTAGTTGGGTCTGGGTTGTAGAGACAGTGTCTTCCACTCCAAGGTGTTCCCCAGGTTTCCTCTCCATAGCTTCAATCTTAAAGCTCTCGTTTAGTAGTTGTTGAAAACAACACTGCATTAGGCCTACAAGTTGCGTCTGGGTTGTAGAGATGGTGTCTTCCGCTCCAAGGTGTTCCCCAGGTTTCCTCTCCATTGCTTCAATCTTAAAGCTCTCGTTTAGTAGTTGCTGAAAACAACACTGCATTAGGCCTACAAGTTGGGTCTGGGTTGTAGAGACGGTGTCTTCCACTCCAAGGTGTTCCCCAGGTTTCCTCTCCATAGCTTCGAGCTTCTAGCTCTCATTTAGTAGTTGTTGAAAACAACACTGCATTAGGCCTACAAGTTGGGTCTGGGTTGTAGAGACGGTGTCTTCCACTCCAAGGTGTTCCCCAGGTTTCCTCTCCATTGCTTCAATCTTCTAGCTCTCGTTTAGTAGTTGTTGAAAACAACACTGCATTAGGCCTACAAGTTGGGTCTGGGTTGTAGAGACGGTGTCTTCCACTCCAAGGTGTTCCCCAGGTTTCCTCTCCATTGCTTCGATCTTCTAGCTCTTCTTAAGTAGTTGTTGAAAACAACACTGCATTAGGCCTACAAGTTGGGTCTGGGTTGTAGAGACGGTGTCTTCCACTCCAAGGTGTTCCCCAGGTTTCCTCTCCATAGCTTCAATCTTAAAGCTCTCATTTAGTAGTTGTTGAAAACAACACTGCATTAGGCCTACACGTTGGGTCTGGCTTGTAGAGACGGTGTCTTCCGCTCCAAGGTGTTCCCCAGGTTTCTTCTCCATAGCTTCAATCTTAAAGCTCTCGTTTAGTAGTTGTTGAAAACAACACTGCATTAGGCCTACAAGTTGGGTCTGGGTTGTAGAGATGGTGTCTTCCGCTCCAAGGTGTTCCCCAGGTTTCCTCTCCATAGCTTCAATCTTAAAGCTCTCGTTTAGTAGTTGTTGAAAACAACACTGCATTAGGCCTACAAGTTGGGTCTGGGTTGTAGAGACGGTGTCTTCCACTCCAAGGTGTTCCCCAGGTTTCCTCTCCATAGCTTCGAGCTTCTAGCTCTCGTTTAGTAGTTGTTGAAAACAACACTGCATTAGGCCTACTAGTTGGGTCTGGGTTGTAGAGACAGTGTCTTCCACTCCAAGGTGTTCCCCAGGTTTCCTCTCCATAGCGTCAATCTTAAAGCTCTCGTTTAGTAGTTGTTGAAAACAACACTGCATTAGGACTACAAGTTGGGTCTGGGTTGTAGAGACGGTGTCTTCCGCTCCAAGGTGTTCCCCAGGTTTCCTCTCCATAGCTTCAATCTTAAAGCTCTCGTTTAGTAGTTGTTGAAAACAACACTGCATTAGGCCTACAAGTTGGGTCTGGGTTGTAGAGACGGTGTCTTCCACTCCAAGGTGTTCCCCAGGTTTCCTCTCCATAGCTTCAATCTTAAAGCTCTCGTTTAGTAGTTGTTGAAAACAACACTGCATTAGGCCTACAAGTTGGGTCTGGGTTGTAGAGACGGTGTCTTCCAATCCAAGGTGTTCCCCAGATTTCCTCTCCATAGCTTCAATCTTAAAGCTCTCGTTTAGTAGTTGTTGAAAACAACACTGCATTAGGCCTACAAGTTGCGTCTGGGTTGTAGAGATGGTGTCTTCCGCTCCAAGGTGTTCCCCAGGTTTCCTCTCCAATCTTAAAGCTCTCGTTTAGTAGTTGTTGAAAACAACACTGCATTAGGCCTACTAGTTGGGTCTGGGTTGTAGAGACAGTGTCTTCCACTCCAAGGTGTTCCCCAGGTTTCCTCTCCATAGCGTCAATCTTAAAGCTCTCGTTTAGTAGTTGTTGAAAACAACACTGCATTAGGACTACAAGTTGGGTCTGGGTTGTAGAGACGGTGTCTTCCGCTCCAAGGTGTTCCCCAGGTTTCCTCTCCATAGCTTCAATCTTAAAGCTCTCGTTTAGTAGTTGTTGAAAACAACACTGCATTAGGCCTACAAGTTGGGTCTGGGTTGTAGAGACGGTGTCTTCCACTCCAAGGTGTTCCCCAGGTTTCCTCTCCATAGCTTCAATCTTAAAGCTCTCGTTTAGTAGTTGTTGAAAACAACACTGCATTAGGCCTACAAGTTGGGTCTGGGTTGTAGAGACGGTGTCTTCCAATCCAAGGTGTTCCCCAGATTTCCTCTCCATAGCTTCAATCTTAAAGCTCTCGTTTAGTAGTTGTTGAAAACAACACTGCATTAGGCCTACAAGTTGCGTCTGGGTTGTAGAGATGGTGTCTTCCGCTCCAAGGTGTTCCCCAGGTTTCCTCTCCAATCTTAAAGCTCTCGTTTAGTAGTTGTTGAAAACAACACTGCATTAGGCCTACAAGTTGGGTCTGGGTTGTAGAGACGGTGTCTTCCACGCCAAGGTGTTCCCCAGGTTTCCTCTCCATAGCTTCGAGCTTCTAGCTCTCGTTTAGTAGTTGTTGAAAACAACACTGCATTAGGCCTACAAGTTGGGTCTGGGTTGTAGAGACGGTGTCTTCCACTCCAAGGTGTTCCCCAGGTTTCCTCTCCATTGCTTCAATCTTAAAGCTCTCGTTTAGTAGTTGTTGAAAACAACACTGCATTAGGCCTACAAGTTGGGTCTGGGTTGTAGAGACGGTGTCTTCCACTCCAAGGTGTTCCCCAGGTTTCCTCTCCATAGCTTCGAGCTTCTAGCTCTCGTTTAGTAGTTGTTGAAAACAACACTGCATTAGGCCTACAAGTTGGGTCTGGGTTGTAGAGACAGTGTCTTCCACTCCAAGGTGTTCCCCAGGTTTCCTCTCCATAGCTTCAATCTTAAAGCTCTCGTTTAGTAGTTGTTGAAAACAACACTGCATTAGGCCTACAAGTTGGGTCTGGGTTGTAGAGATGGTGTCTTCCGCTCCAAGGTGTTCCCCAGGTTTCCTCTCCATAGCTTCAATCTTAAAGCTCTCATTTAGTAGTTGTTGAAAACAACACTGCATTAGGCCTACAAGTTGGGTCTGGGTTGTAGAGACGGTGTCTTCCACTCCAAGGTGTTCCCCAGGTTTCCTCTCCATAGCTTCAATCTTAAAGCTCTCGTTTAGTAGTTGTTGAAAACAACACTGCATTAGGCCTACAAGTTGGGTCTGGGTTGCAGAGACGGTGTCTTCCACTCCAAGGTGTTCCCCAGGTTTCCTCTCCATAGCTTCAATCTTAAAGCTCTCGTTTAGTAGTTGTTGAAAACAACACTGCATTAGGCCTATAAGTTGCGTCTGGGTTGTAGAGATGGTGTCTTCCGCTCCAAGGTGTTCCCCAGGTTTCCTCTCCATTGCTTCAATCTTAAAGCTCTCGTTTAGTAGTTGCTGAAAACAACACTGCATTAGGCCTACAAGTTG
Organism: Ranitomeya imitator; assembly: GCF_032444005.1. Lineage (NCBI taxonomy): Eukaryota > Metazoa > Chordata > Amphibia > Anura > Dendrobatidae > Ranitomeya > Ranitomeya imitator. The sequence continues at coordinate 140,008,215 of NC_091288.1, read as the reverse complement.
GGTCTGGGTTGTAGAGACGGTGTCTTCCACTCCAAGGTGTTCCCCAGGTTTCCTCTCCATAGCTTCGAGCTTCTAGCTCTCGTTTAGTAGTTGTTGAAAACAACACTGCATTAGGCCTACAAGTTGGGTCTGGGTTGTAGAGACGGTGTCTTCCACTCCAAGGTGTTCCCCAGGTTTCCTCTCCATTGCTTCAATCTTCTAGCTCTCGTTTAGTAGTTGTTGAAAACAACACTGCATTAGGCCTACAAGTTGGGTCTGGGTTGTAGAGACGGTGTCTTCCACTCCAAGGTGTTCCCCAGGTTACCTCTCCATTGCTTCGATCTTCTAGCTCTCGTTTAGTAGTTGTTGAAAACAACACTGCATTAGGCCTACAAGTTGGGTCTGGGTTGTAGAGATGGTGTCTTCCGCTCCAAGGTGTTCCCCAGGTTTCCTCTCCATTGCTTCAATCTTAAAGCTCTCGTTTAGTAGTTGTTGAAAACAACACTGCATTAGGCCTACAAGTTGGGTCTGGGTTGTAGAGACGGTGTCTTCCACTCCAAGGTGTTCCCCAGGTTACCTCTCCATTGCTTCGATCTTCTAGCTCTTCTTAAGTAGTTGTTGAAAACAACACTGCATTAGGCCTACAAGTTGGGTCTGGGTTGTAGAGACGGTGTCTTCCACTCCAAGGTGTTCCCCAGGTTTCCTCTCCATAGCTTCAATCTTAAAGCTCTCATTTAGTAGTTGTTGAAAACAACACTGCATTAGGCCTACACGTTGGGTCTGGCTTGTAGAGACGGTGTCTTCCGCTCCAAGGTGTTCCCCAGGTTTCTTCTCCATAGCTTCAATCTTAAAGCTCTCGTTTAGTAGTTGTTGAAAACAACACTGCATTAGGCCTACAAGTTGGGTCTGGGTTGTAGAGATGGTGTCTTCCGCTCCAAGGTGTTCCCCAGGTTTCCTCTCCATAGCGTCAATCTTAAAGCTCTCGTTTAGTAGTTGTTGAAAACAACACTGCATTAGGACTACAAGTTGGGTCTGGGTTGTAGAGACGGTGTCTTCCGCTCCAAGGTGTTCCCCAGGTTTCCTCTCCATAGCTTCAATCTTAAAGCTCTCGTTTAGTAGTTGTTGAAAACAACACTGCATTAGGCCTACAAGTTGGGTCTGGGTTGTAGAGACGGTGTCTTCCACTCCAAGGTGTTCCCCAGGTTTCCTCTCCATAGCTTCAATCTTAAAGCTCTCGTTTAGTAGTTGTTGAAAACAACACTGCATTAGGCCTACAAGTTGGGTCTGGGTTGTAGAGACGGTGTCTTCCAATCCAAGGTGTTCCCCAGGTTTCCTCTCCATAGCTTCAATCTTAAAGCTCTTGTTTAGTAGTTGTTGAAAACAACACTGCATTAGGCCTACAAGTTGCGTCTGGGTTGTAGAGATGGTGTCTTCCGCTCCAAGGTGTTCCCCAGGTTTCCTCTCCATTGCTTCAATCTTAAAGCTCTCGTTTAGTAGTTGTTGAAAACAACACTGCATTAGGCCTACAAGTTGGGTCTGGGTTGTAGAGACGGTGTCTTCCACTCCAAGGTGTTCCCCAGGTTTCCTCTCCATAGCTTCGAGCTTCTAGCTCTCGTTTAGTAGTTGTTGAAAACAACACTGCATTAGGCCTACAAGTTGGGTCTGGGTTGTAGAGACGGTGTCTTCCACTCCAAGGTGTTCCCCAGGTTTCCTCTCCATTGCTTCGATCTTCTAGCTCTTCTTAAGTAGTTGTTGAAAACAACACTGCATTAGGCCTACAAGTTGGGTCTGGCTTGTAGAGATGATGTCTTCCACTCCAAGGTGTTCCCCAGGTTTCCTCTCCATAGCTTCAATCTTAAAGCTCTCGTTTAGTAGTTGTTGAAAACAACACTGCATTAGGCCTACAAGTTGGGTCTGGGTTGTAGAGACGGTATCTTCCACTCCCAGGTGTTCCCCAGGTCTCTTCTCCATAGCTTCAATCTTAAAGCTCTCTTTTAGTAGTTGTTGAAAACAACACTGCATTAGGCCTACAAGTTGGGTCTGGGTTGTAGAGACGGTGTCTTCCACTCCAAGGTGTTCCCCAGGTTTCCCCTCCATAGCTTCGAGCTTCTAGCTCTCGTTTAGTAGTTGTTGAAAACAACACTGCATTAGGCCTACAAGTTGGGTCTGGGTTGTAGAGACGGTGTCTTCCTTTCCAAGGTGTTCCCCAGGTTTCCTCTCCATTGCTTCGATCTTCTAGCTCTTCTTAAGTAGTTGTTGAAAACAACACTGCATTAGACCTACAAGTTGGGTCTGGGTTGTAGAGACGGTGTCTTCGCTCCAAGGTGTTCCCCAGGTTTCCTCTCCATAGCTTCAATCTTAAAGCTCTCGTTTAGTAGTTGTTGAAAACAACACTGCATTAGGCCTACAAGTTGGGTCTGGGTTGTAGAGACGGTGTCTTCCACTCCAAGGTGTTCCCCAGGTTTCCTCTCCATAGCTTCAATCTTAAAGCTCTCGTTTAGTAGTTGTTGAAAACAACACTGCATTAGGCCTACAAGTTGGGTCTGGGTTGCAGAGACGGTGTCTTCCACTCCAAGGTGTTCCCCAGGTTTCCTCTCCATTGCTTCAATCTTAAAGCTCTCGTTTAGTAGTTGTTGAAAACAACACTGCATTAGGCCTACAAGTTGGGTCTTGGTTGTAGAGACGGTGTCTTCGCTCCAAGGTGTTCCCCAGGTTTCCTCTCCATAGCTTCAATCTTAAAGCTCTCGTTTAGTAGTTGTTGAAAACAACACTGCATTAGGCCTACAAGTTGGGTCTGGGTTGTAGAGACGGTGTCTTCCGCTCCAAGGTGTTCCCCAGGTTTCCTCTCCATAGCTTCGAGCTTCTAGCTCTCGTTTAGTAGTTGTTGAAAACAACACTGCATTAGGCCTACAAGTTGGGTCTGGGTTGTAGAGACAGTGTCTTCCACTCCAAGGTGTTCCCCAGGTTTCCTCTCCATAGCTTCAATCTTAAAGCTCTCGTTTAGTAGTTGTTGAAAACAACACTGCATTACGACTACAAGTTTGGTCTGGGTTGTACAGACGGTGTCTTCCGCTCCAAGGTGTTCCCCAGGTTTCCTCTCCATAGCTTCAATCTTAAAGCTCTCGTTTAGTAGTTGTTGAAAACAACACTGCATTAGGCCTACAAGTTGGGTCTGGGTTGTAGAGACGGTGTCTTCCACTCCAAGGTGTTCCCCAGGTTTCCTCTCCGTAGCTTCAATCTTAAAGCTCTCGTTTAGTAGTTGTTGAAAACAACACTGCATTAGGCCTACAAGTTGGTTCTGGGTTGCAGAGATGGTGTCTTACACTCCAAGGTGTTCCCCAGGTTTCCTCTCCATAGCTTCAATCTTAAAGCTCTCGTTTAGTAGTTGTTGAAAACAACACTGCATTAGGCCTACAAGTTGCGTCTGGGTTGTAGAGATGGTGTCTTCCGCTCCAAGGTGTTCCCCAGGTTTCCTCTCCATTGCTTCAATCTTAAAGCTCTCGTTTAGTAGTTGTTGAAAACAACACTGCATTAGGACTACAAGTTGGGTCTGGGTTGTAGAGACGGTGTCTTCCGCTCCAAGGTGTTCCCCAGGTTTCCTCTCCATAGCTTCAATCTTAAAGCTCTCGTTTAGTAGTTGTTGAAAACAACAGTGCATTAGGCCTACAAGTTGGGTCTGGGTTGTAGAGACGGTGTCTTCCACTCCAAGGTGTTCCCCAGGTTTCCTCTCCGTAGCTTCAATCTTAAAGCTCTCGTTTAGTAGTTGTTGAAAACAACACTGCATTAGGCCTACAAGTTGGGTCTGGGTTGCAGAGACGGTGTCTTCCACTCCAAGGTGTTCCCCAGGTTTCCTCTCCATAGCTTCAATCTTAAAGCTCTCGTTTAGTAGTTGTTGAAAACAACACTGCATTAGGCCTACAAGTTGCGTCTGGGTTGTAGAGATGGTGTCTTCCGCTCCAAAGTGTTCCCCAGGTTTCCTCTCCATTGCTTCAATCTTAAAGCTCTCGTTTAGTAGTTGTTGAAAACAACACTGCATTAGGCCTACAAGTTGGGTCTTGGTTGTAGAGACGGTGTCTTCGCTCCAAGGTGTTCCCCAGGTTTCCTCTCCATAGCTTCAATCTTAAAGCTCTTGTTTAGTAGTTGTTGAAAACAACACTGCATTAGGCCTACAAGTTGGGTCTGGGTTGTAGAGACGGTGTCTTCCGCTCCAAGGTGTTCCCCAGGTTTCCTCTCCATAGCTTCGAGCTTCTAGCTCTCGTTTAGTAGTTGTTGAAAACAACACTGCATTAGGCCTACAAGTTGGGTCTGGGTTGTAGAGACAGTGTCTTCCACTCCAAGGTGTTCCCCAGGTTTCCTCTCCATAGCTTCAATCTTAAAGCTCTCGTTTAGTAGTTGTTGAAAACAACACTGCATTAGGCCTACAAGTTGGGTCTGGGTTGTAGAGACGGTGTCTTCCACTCCAAGGTGTTCCCCAGGTTTCCTCTCCATAGCTTCAATCTTAAAGCTCTCGTTTAGTAGTTGTTGAAAACAACACTGCATTAGGCCTACAAGTTGGTTCTGGGTTGTAGAGATGGTGTCTTCCACTCCAAGGTGTTCCCCAGGTTTCCTCTCCATAGCTTCAATCTTAAAGCTCTCGTTTAGTAGTTGTTGAAAACAACACTGCATTAGGCCTACAAGTTGCGTCTGGGTTGTAGAGATGGTGTCTTCCGCTCCAAGGTGTTCCCCAGGTTTCCTCTCCATTGCTTCAATCTTAAAGCTCTCGTTTAGTAGTTGTTGAAAACAACACTGCATTAGGCCTACAAGTTGGGTCTGGGTTGTAGAGACGGTGTCTTCCACGCCAAGGTGTTCCCCAGGTTTCCTCTCCATAGCTTCGAGCTTCTAGCTCTCGTTTAGCAGTTGTTGAAAACAACACTGCATTAGGCCTACAAGTTGGGTCTGGGTTGTAGAGATGGTGTCTTCCACTCCAAGGTGTTCCCCAGGTTTCCTCTCCATAGCTTCAATCTTAAAGCTCTCGTTTAGTAGTTGTTGAAAACAACACTGCATTAGGCCTACAAGTTGCGTCTGGGTTGTAGAGATGGTGTCTTCCGCTCCAAGGTGTTCCCCAGGTTTCCTCTCCATTGCTTCAATCTTAAAGCTCTCGTTTAGTAGTTGTTGAAAACAACACTGCATTAGGCCTACAAGTTGGGTCTGGGTTGTAGAGACGGTGTCTTCCAATCCAAGGTGTTCCCCAGGTTTCCTCTCCATAGCTTCAATCTTAAAGCTCTTGTTTAGTAGTTGTTGAAAACAACACTGCATTAGGCCTACAAGTTGCGTCTGGGTTGTAGAGATGGTGTCTTCCGCTCCAAGGTGTTCCCCAGGTTTCCTCTCCATTGCTTCAATCTTAAAGCTCTCGTTTAGTAGTTGTTGAAAACAACACTGCATTAGGCCTACAAGTTGGGTCTGGGTTGTAGAGACGGTGTCTTCCACGCCAAGGTGTTCCCCAGGTTTCCTCTCCATAGCTTCGAGCTTCTAGCTCTCGTTTAGCAGTTGTTGAAAACAACACTGCATTAGGCCTACAAGTTGGGTCTGGGTTGTAGAGACGGTGTCTTCCACTCCAAGGTGTTCCCCAGGTTTCCTCTCCATTGCTTCAATCTTAAAGCTCTCATTTAGTAGTTGTTGAAAACAACACTGCATTAGGCCTACAAGTTGGGTCTGGGTTGTAGAGACGGTGTCTTCCACTCCAAGGTGTTCCCCAGGTTTCCTCTCCATAGCTTCGAGCTTCTAGCTCTCGTTTAGTAGTTGTTGAAAACAACACTGCATTAGGCCTACAAGTTGGGTCTGGGTTGTAGAGACGGTGTCTTCCACTCCAAGGTGATCCCCAGGTTTCCTCTCCATTGCTTCGATCTTCTAGCTCTTCTTAAGTAGTTGTTGAAAACAACACTGCATTAGGCCTACAAGTTGGGTCTGGCTTGTAGAGATGATGTCTTCCACTAAAAAGGTGTTCCCCAGGTTTCCTCTTCATAGCTTCAATCTTAAAGCTCTCGTTTAGTAGTTGTTGAAAACAACACTGCATTAGGCCTACAAGTTGGGTCTGGGTTGTAGAGACGGTGTCTTCCACTCCAAGGTGTTCCCCAGGTCTCTTCTCCATAGCTTCAATCTTAAAGCTCTCTTTTAGTAGTTGTCGAAAACAACACTGCATTAGGCCTACAAGTTGGGTCTGGGTTGTAGAGACGGTGTCTTCCACTCCAAGGTGTTCCCCAGGTTTCCCCTCCATAGCTTCGAGCTTCTAGCTCTCGTTTAGTAGTTGTTGAAAACAACACTGCATTAGGCCTACAAGTTGGGTCTGGGTTGTAGAGACGGTGTCTTCCTCTCCAAGGTGTTCCCCAGGTTTCCTCTCCATTGCTTCGATCTTCTAGCTCTTCTTAAGTAGTTGTTGAAAACAACACTGCATTAGACCTACAAGTTGGGTCTGGGTTGTAGAGACGGTGTCTTCGCTCCAAGGTGTTCCCCAGGTTTCCTCTCCATAGCTTCAATCTTAAAGCTCTCGTTTAGTAGTTGTTGAAAACAACACTGCATTAGGCCTACAAGTTGGGTCTGGGTTGTAGAGACGGTGTCTTCCACTCCAAGGTGTTCCCCAGGTTTCCTCTCTATAGCTTCAATCTTAAAGCTCTCGTTTAGTAGTTGTTGAAAACAACACTGCATTAGGCCTACAAGTTGGGTCTGGGTTGCAGAGACGGTGTCTTCCACTCCAAGGTGTTCCCCAGGTTTCCTCTCCATTGCTTCAATCTTAAAGCTCTCGTTTAGTAGTTGTTGAAAACAACACTGCATTAGGCCTACAAGTTGGGTCTTGGTTGTAGAGACGGTGTCTTCGCTCCAAGGTGTTCCCCAGGTTTCCTCTCCATAGCTTCAATCTTAAAGCTCTCGTTTAGTAGTTGTTGAAAACAATACTGCATTAGGCCTACAAGTTTGGTCTGGGTTGTAGAGACGGTGTCTTCCGCTCCAAGGTGTTCCCCAGGTTTCCTCTCCATAGCTTCGAGCTTCTAGCTCTCGTTTAGTAGTTGTTGAAAACAACACTGCATTAGGCCTACAAGTTGGGTCTGGGTTGTAGAGACAGTGTCTTCCACTCCAAGGTGTTCCCCAGGTTTCCTCTCCATAGCTTCAATCTTAAAGCTCTCGTTTAGTAGTTGTTGAAAACAACACTGCATTACGACTACAAGTTTGGTCTGGGTTGTACAGACGGTGTCTTCCGCTCCAAGGTGTTCCCCAGGTTTCCTCTCCATAGCTTCAATCTTAAAGCTCTCGTTTAGTAGTTGTTGAAAACAACACTGCATTAGGCCTACAAGTTGGGTCTGGGTTGTAGAGACGGTGTCTTCCACTCCAAGGTGTTCCCCAGGTTTCCTCTCCGTAGCTTCAATCTTAAAGCTCTCGTTTAGTAGTTGTTGAAAACAACACTGCATTAGGCCTACAAGTTGGTTCTGGGTTGCAGAGATGGTGTCTTACACTCCAAGGTGTTCCCCAGGTTTCCTCTCCATAGCTTCAATCTTAAAGCTCTCGTTTAGTAGTTGTTGAAAACAACACTGCATTAGGCCTACAAGTTGCGTCTGGGTTGTAGAGATGGTGTCTTCCGCTCCAAGGTGTTCCCCAGGTTTCCTCTCCATTGCTTCAATCTTAAAGCTCTCGTTTAGTAGTTGTTGAAAACAACACTGCATTAGGACTACAAGTTGGGTCTGGGTTGTAGAGACGGTGTCTTCCGCTCCAAGGTGTTCCCCAGGTTTCCTCTCCATAGCTTCAATCTTAAAGCTCTCGTTTAGTAGTTGTTGAAAACAACAGTGCATTAGGCCTACAAGTTGGGTCTGGGTTGTAGAGACGGTGTCTTCCACTCCAAGGTGTTCCCCAGGTTTCCTCTCCGTAGCTTCAATCTTAAAGCTCTCGTTTAGTAGTTGTTGAAAACAACACTGCATTAGGCCTACAAGTTGGGTCTGGGTTGCAGAGACGGTGTCTTCCACTCCAAGGTGTTCCCCAGGTTTGCTCTCCATAGCTTCAATCTTAAAGCTCTCGTTTAGTAGTTGTTGAAAACAACACTGCATTAGGCCTACAAGTTGCGTCTGGGTTGTAGAGATGGTGTCTTCCGCTCCAAGGTGTTCCCCAGGTTTCCTCTCCATTGCTTCAATCTTAAAGCTCTCGTTTAGTAGTTGTTGAAAACAACACTGCATTAGGCCTACAAGTTGGGTCTTGGTTGTAGAGACGGTGTCTTCGCTCCAAGGTGTTCCCCAGGTTTCCTCTCCATAGCTTCAATCTTAAAGCTCTTGTTTAGTAGTTGTTGAAAACAACACTGCATTAGGCCTACAAGTTGGGTCTGGGTTGTAGAGACGGTGTCTTCCGCTCCAAGGTGTTCCCCAGGTTTCCTCTCCATAGCTTCGAGCTTCTAGCTCTCGTTTAGTAGTTGTTGAAAACAACACTGCATTAGGCCTACAAGTTGGGTCTGGGTTGTAGAGACAGTGTCTTCCACTCCAAGGTGTTCCCCAGGTTTCCTCTCCATAGCTTCAATCTTAAAGCTCTCGTTTAGTAGTTGTTGAAAACAACACTGCATTAGGACTACAAGTTTGGTCTGGGTTGTACAGACGGTGTCTTCCGCTCCAAGGTGTTCCCCAGGTTTCCTCTCCATAGCTTCAATCTTAAAGCTCTCGTTTAGTAGTTGTTGAAAACAACACTGCATTAGGCCTACAAGTTGGGTCTGGGTTGTAGAGACGGTGTCTTCCACTCCAAGGTGTTCCCCAGGTTTCCTCTCCGTAGCTTCAATCTTAAAGCTCTCGTTTAGTAGTTGTTGAAAACAACACTGCATTAGGCCTACAAGTTGGTTCTGGGTTGTAGAGATGGTGTCTTCCACTCCAAGGTGTTCCCCAGGTTTCCTCTCCATAGCTTCAATCTTAAAGCTCTCGTTTAGTAGTTGTTGAAAACAACACTGCATTAGGCCTACAAGTTGCGTCTGGGTTGTAGAGATGGTGTCTTCCGCTCCAAGGTGTTCCCCAGGTTTCCTCTCCATTGCTTCAATCTTAAAGCTCTCGTTTAGTAGTTGTTGAAAACAACACTGCATTAGGCCTACAAGTTGGGTCTGGGTTGTAGAGACGGTGTCTTCCACTCCAATGTGTTCCCCAGGTTTCCTCTCCATTGCTTCAATCTTAAAGCTCTCGTTTAGTAGTTGTTAAAAACAACACTGCATTAGGCCTACAAGTTGGGTCTGGGTTGTAGAGTCGGTGTCTTTCGCTCCAAGGTGTTCCCCAGGTTTCTTCTCCATAGCTTCAATCTTAAAGCTCTCGTTTAGTAGTTGTTGAAAACAACACTGCATTAGGCCTACAAGTTGGGTCTGGGTTGTAGAGACGGTGTCTTCCGCTCCAAGGTGTTCCCCAGGTTTCCTCTCCATAGCTTCGAGCTTCTAGCTCTCGTTTAGTAGTTGTTGAAAACAACACTGCATTAGGCCTACAAGTTGGGTCTGGGTTGTAGAGACAGTGTCTTCCACTCCAAGGTGTTCCCCAGGTTTCCTCTCCATAGCTTCAATCTTAAAGCTCTCGTTTAGTAGTTGTTGAAAACAACACTGCATTACGACTACAAGTTTGGTCTGGGTTGTACAGACGGTGTCTTCCGCTCCAAGGTGTTCCCCAGGTTTCCTCTCCATAGCTTCAATCTTAAAGCTCTCGTTTAGTAGTTGTTGAAAACAACACTGCATTAGGCCTACAAGTTGGGTCTGGGTTGTAGAGACGGTGTCTTCCACTCCAAGGTGTTCCCCAGGTTTCCTCTCCGTAGCTTCAATCTTAAAGCTCTCGTTTAGTAGTTGTTGAAAACAACACTGCATTAGGCCTACAAGTTGGTTCTGGGTTGCAGAGATGGTGTCTTACACTCCAAGGTGTTCCCCAGGTTTCCTCTCCATAGCTTCAATCTTAAAGCTCTCGTTTAGTAGTTGTTGAAAACAACACTGCATTAGGCCTACAAGTTGCGTCTGGGTTGTAGAGATGGTGTCTTCCGCTCCAAGGTGTTCCCCAGGTTTCCTCTCCATTGCTTCAATCTTAAAGCTCTCGTTTAGTAGTTGTTGAAAACAACACTGCATTAGGCCTACAAGTTGGGTCTGGGTTGTAGAGACGGTGTCTTCCGCTCCAAGGTGTTCCCCAGGTTTCCTCTCCATAGCTTCAATCTTAAAGCTCTCGTTTAGTAGTTGTTGAAAACAACACTGCATTAGGCCTACAAGTTGGGTCTTGGTTGCAGAGACGGTGTCTTCCACTCCAAGGTGTTCCCCAGGTTTCCTCTCCATAGCTTCAATCTTAAAGCTCTCGTTTAGTAGTTGTTGAAAACAACACTGCATTAGGCCTACAAGTTGCGTCTGGGTTGTAGAGATGGTGTCTTCCGCTCCAAGGTGTTCCCCAGGTTTCCTCTCCATTGCTTCAATCTTAAAGCTCTCGTTTAGTAGTTGTTGAAAACAACACTGCTTTAGGCCTACAAGTTGGGTCTTGGTTGTAGAGACGGTGTCTTCGCTCCAAGGTGTTCCCCAGGTTTCCTCTCCATAGCTTCAATCTTAAAGCTCTCGTTTAGTAGTTGTTGAAAACAACACTGCATTAGGCCTACAAGTTGGGTCTGGGTTGTAGAGACGGTGTCTTCCGCTCCAAGGTGTTCCCCAGGTTTCCTCTCCATAGCTTCGAGCTTCTAGCTCTCGTTTAGTAGTTGTTGAAAACAACACTGCATTAGGCCTACAAGTTGGGTCTGGGTTGTAGAGACAGTGTCTTCCGCTCCAAGGTGTTCCCCAGGTTTCCTCTCCATAGCTTCAATCTTAAAGCTCTCGTTTAGTAGTTGTTGAAAACAACACTGCATTAGGCCTACAAGTTGGGTCGGGGTTGTAGAGACTGTGTCTTCCGCTCCAAGGTGTTCCCCAGGTTTCCTCTCCATAGCTTCAATCTTAAAGCTCTCGTTTAGTAGTTGTTGAAAACAACACTGCATTAGGCCTACAATTTGGGTCTGGGTTGTAAAGACAGTGTTTTCCACTCCAAGGTGTTCCCCAGGTTTCCTCTCCATAGCTTCAATCTTAAAGCTCTCGTTTAGTAGTTGTTGAAAACAACAGTGCATTAGGCCTACAAGTTGGGTCTGGGTTGTAGAGACGGTGTCTTCCGCTCCAAGGTGTTCCCCAGGTTTCCTCTCCATAGCTTCAATCTTAAAGCTCTCGTTTAGTAGTTGTTGAAAACAACACTGCATTAGGCCTACAAGTTGGGTCTGGGTTGTAGAGACGGTGTCTTCCACTCCAAGGTGTTCCCCAGGTTTCCTCTCCGTAGCTTCAATCTTAAAGCTCTCGTTTAGTAGTTGTTGAAAACAACACTGCATTAGGCCTACAAGTTGGTTCTGGGTTGTAGAGATGGTGTCTTCCACTCCAAGGTGTTCCCCAGGTTTCCTCTCCATAGCTTCAATCTTAAAGCTCTCGTTTAGTAGTTGTTGAAAACAACACTGCATTAGGCCTTCAAGTTGCGTCTGGGTTGTAGAGATGGTGTCTTCCGCTCCAAGGTGTTCCCCAGGTTTCCTCTCCATTGCTTCAATCTTAAAGCTCTCGTTTAGTAGTTGTTGAAAACAACACTGCATTAGGCCTACAAGTTGGGTCTGGGTTGTAGAGACGGTGTCTTCCACTCCAATGTGTTCCCCAGGTTTCCTCTCCATTGCTTCAATCTTAAAGCTCTCGTTTAGTAGTTGTTAAAAACAACACTGCATTAGGCCTACAAGTTGGGTCTGGGTTGTAGAGTCGGTGTCTTCCACTCCAAGGTGTTCCCCAGGTTTCCTCTCCATTGCTTCGATCTTCTAGCTCTTCTTAAGTAGTTGTTGAAAACAAAGCTGCATTAGGCCTACAAGTTGGGTCTGGGTTGTAGAGACAGTGTCTTCCACTCCAAGGTGTTCCCCAGGTTTCCTCTCCATAGCTTCAATCTTAAAGCTCTCGTTTAGTAGTTGTTGAAAACAACACTGCATTAGGCCTACAAGTTGGGTCTGGGTTGTAGAGACGGTGTCTTCGCTCCAAGGTGTTCCCCAGGTTTCCTGTTGTGAGTTCTGTTTTTGGGCTCCCCTCTGGTGGTTACTGATGGTACTGGGTGACTTGTCTTTCCTGGGTCTCTGGGTTCCACCTGTTCCATCAGGATATGGGAGTTTCCTATTTAACCTGGCTTTGCTGGCATTTCCTCGCCGGTTATCAATGTATCCAGTGTGTCTTGTTACCTCTGCTCCCTGCTCCTAGAATCTTCTGGTCAAGCTAAGTTTGGATTTTCCTGTTTTGGTGTTTTGCTTTATTTGGTTTTTAGTCCAGCCTGCAGATATGTGATTATTGCTGCTGGTTGCTCTAGTGGGCTGAAATTGCTCCTCATGTACCATGAGTTGGCACATGAGTTCAAGTAATTTCAGGATGGTTTTTTGAAGGGTTTTTCGCTGACCGCGCAGTTCACTTTTGTATCCTCTGCTATCTAGCTTTAGCGGGCCTCATTTTGCTGAAACTGTTTTCATACTGCGTATGTGCTTTCCTCTCATTTCACCGTCATTATATGTGGGGGGCTGCTATTTCTGTGGGGTATTTCTCTGGAGGCAAGAGAGGTCTGTGTTTCTTCTAATAGGGGAAGTTAGATCTTCGGCTGGAGCGAGACGTCTAGGATCATCGTAGGCACGTTCCCCGGCTACTTTTATTTGTGTGTTAGGTTCAGGGTCGCGGTCAGCTCAGGTTCCATCGACCTAGAGCTTGTTTGTATCTGTGCTTGTCCTTTAGTGATCCCCTGCCATTGGGATCATGACAGTTTCCTCTCCATAGCTTCAATCTTAAAGCTCTCGTTTAGTAGTTGTTGAAAACAACACTGCATTAGGCCTACAAGTTGGGTCTGGGTTGTAGAGACGGTGTCTTCCGCTCCAAGGTGTTCCCCAGGTTTCCTCTCCATAGCTTCAATCTTAAAGCTCTCGTTTAGTAGTTGTTGAAAACAACACTGCATTAGGCCTACAAGTTGGGTCTGGGTTGTAGAGACTGTGTCTTCCGCTCCAAGGTGTTCCCCAGGTTTCCTCTCCATAGCTTCAATCTTAAAGCTCTCGTTTAGTAGTTGTTGAAAACAACACTGCATTAGGCCTACAATTTGGGTCTGGGTTGTAAAGACAGTGTTTTCCACTCCAAGGTGTTCCCCAGGTTTCCTCTCCATAGCTTCAATCTTAAAGCTCTCGTTTAGTAGTTGTTGAAAACAACAGTGCATTAGGCCTACAAGTTGGGTCTGGGTTGTAGAGACGGTGTCTTCCACTCCAAGGTGTTCCCCAGGTTTCCTCTCCATAGCTTCAATCTTAAAGCTCTCGTTTAGTAGTTGTTGAAAACAACACTGCATTAGACCTACAAGTTGGGTCTGGGTTGTAGAGACGGTGTCTTCCGCTCCAAGGTGTTCCCCAGGTTTCCTCTCCATAGCTTCGAGCTTCTAGCTCTCGTTTAGTAGTTGTTGAAAACAACACTGCATTAGGCCTACAAGTTGGGTCTGGGTTGTAGAGACGGTGTCTTCCACTCCAAGGTGTTCCCCAGGTTTCCTCTCCATTGCTTCGATCTTCTAGCTCTTCTTAAGTAGTTGTTGAAAACAACACTGCATTAGACCTACAAGTTGGGTCTGGGTTGTAGAGACGGTGTCTTCGCTCCAAGGTGTTCCCCAGGTTTCCTCTCCATAGCTTCAATCTTAAAGCTCTCGTTTAGTAGTTGTTGAAAACAACACTGCATTAGGCCTACAAATTGGGTCTGGGTTGTAGAGACGGTGTCTTCCGCTCCAAGGTGTTCCCCAGGTTTCATCTCCATAGCTTCGAGCTTCTAGCTCTCGTTTAGTAGTTGTTGAAAACTACACTGCATTAGGCCTACAAGTTGGGTCTGGGTTGTAGAGACAGTGTCTTACACTCCAAGGTGTTCCCCAGGTTTCCTCTCCATAGCTTCAATCTTAAAGCTCTCGTTTAGTAGTTGTTGAAAACAACACTGCATTAGGACTACAAGTTGGGTCTGGGTTGTAGAGACGGTGTCTTCCGCTCCAAGGTGTTCCCCAGGTTTCCTCTCCATAGCTTCAATCTTAAAGCTCTCGTTTAGTAGTTGTTGAAAACAACAGTGCATTAGGCCTACAAGTTGGGTCTGGGTTGTAGAGACGGTGTCTTCCACTCCAAGGTGTTCCCCAGGTTTCCTCTCCGTAGCTTCAATCTTAAAGCTCTCGTTTAGTAGTTGTTGAAAACAACACTGCATTAGGCCTACAAGTTGGGTCTGGGTTGCAGAGACGGTGTCTTCCACTCCAAGGTGTTCCCCAGGTTTCCTCTCCATAGCTTCAATCTTAAAGCTCTCGTTTAGTAGTTGTTGAAAACAACACTGCATTAGGCCTACAAGTTGCGTCTGGGTTGTAGAGATGGTGTCTTCCGCTCCAAGGTGTTCCCCAGGTTTCCTCTCCATTGCTTCAATCTTAAAGCTCTCGTTTAGTAGTTGTTGAAAACAACACTGCATTAGGCCTACAAGTTGGGTCTTGGTTGTAGAGACGGTGTCTTCGCTCCAAAGTGTTCCCCAGGTTTCCTCTCCATAGCTTCAATCTTAAAGCTCTCGTTTAGTAGTTGTTGAAAACAACACTGCATTAGACCTACAAGTTGGGTCTGGGTTGTAGAGACGGTGTCTTCCGCTCCAAGGTGTTCCCCAGGTTTCCTCTCCATAGCTTCGGGCTTCTAGCTCTCGTTTAGTAGTTGTTGAAAACAACACTGCATTAGGCCTACAAGTTGGGTCTGGGTTGTAGAGACAGTGTCTTCCACTCCAAGGTGTTCCCCAGGTTTCCTCTCCATAGCTTCAATCTTAAAGCTCTCGTTTAGTAGTTGTTGAAAACAACACTGCATTAGGACTGCAAGTTTGGTCTGGGTTGTACAGACGGTGTCTTCCGCTCCAAGGTGTTCCCCAGGTTTCCTCTCCATAGCTTCAATCTTAAAGCTCTCGTTTAGTAGTTGTTGAAAACAACACTGCATTAGGCCTACAAGTTGGGTCTGGGTTGTAGAGACGGTGTCTTCCACTCCAAGGTGTTCCCCAGGTTTCCTCTCCGTAGCTTCAATCTTAAAGCTCTCGTTTAGTAGTTGTTGAAAACAACACTGCATTAGGCCTACAAGTTGGGTCTGGGTTGCAGAGACGGTGTCTTCCACTCCAAGGTGTTCCCCAGGTTTCCTCTCCATAGCTTCAATCTTAAAGCTCTCGTTTAGTAGTTGTTGAAAACAACACTGCATTAGGCCTACAAGTTGCGTCTGGGTTGTAGAGATGGTGTCTTCCGCTCCAAGGTGTTTCCCAGGTTTCCTCTCCATTGCTTCAATCTTAAAGCTCTCGTTTAGTAGTTGTTGAAAACAACACTGCATTAGGCCTACAAGTTGGGTCTTGGTTGTAGAGACGGTGTCTTCGCTCCAAGGTGTTCCCCAGGTTTCCTCTCCATAGCTTCAATCTCAAAGCTCTCGTTTAGTAGTTGTTGAAAACAACACTGCATTAGGCCTACAAGTTGGGTCTGGGTTGTAGAGACGGTGTCTTCCGCTCCAAGGTGTTCCCCAGGTTTCCTCTCCATAGCTTCGAGCTTCTAGCTCTCGTTTAGTAGTTGTTGAAAACAACACTGCATTAGGCCTACAAGATGGATCTGGGTTGTAGAGACAGTGTCTTCCACTCCAAGGTGTTCCCCAGGTTTCCTCTCCATAGCTTCAATCTTAAAGCTCTCGTTTAGTAGTTGTTGAAAACAACACTGCATTAGGACTACAAGTTGGGTCTGGGTTGTACAGACGGTGTCTTCCGCTCCAAGGTGTTCCCCAGGTTTCCTCTCCATAGCTTCAATCTTAAAGCTCTCGTTTAGTAGTTGTTGAAAACAACACTGCATTAGGCCTACAAGTTGGGTCTGGGTTGTAGAGACGGTGTCTTCCACTCCAAGGTGTTCCCCAGGTTTCCTCTCCGTAGCTTCAATCTTAAAGCGCTCGTTAAGGAGTTGTTGAAAACAACACTGCATTAGGCCTGCAAGTTGGTTCTGGGTTGCAGAGATGGTGTCTTCCACTCCAAGGTGTTCCCCAGGTTTCCTCTCCATAGCTTCAATCTTAAAGCTCTCATTTAGTAGTTGTTGAAAACAACACTGCATTAGGCCTACAAGCTGCGCCTGGGTTGTAGAGATGGTGTCTTCCGCTCCAAGGTGTTCCCCAGGTTTCCTCTCCATTGCTTCAATCTTAAAGCTCTCGTTTAGTAGTTGTTGAAAACAACACTGCATTAGGCCTACAAGTTGGGTCTGGGTTGTAGAGACGGTGTCTTCCACTCCAAGGTGTTCCCCAGGTTTCCTCTCCATTGCTTCAATCTTAAAGCTCTCGTTTAGTAGTTGTTGAAAACAACACTGCATTAGGCCTACAAGTTGGGTCTGGGTTGTAAAGTCGGTGTCTTCCACTCCAAGGTGTTCCCCAGGTTTCCTCTCCATTGCTTCGATCTTCTAGCTCTTCTTAAGTAGTTGTTGAAAACAAAGCTGCATTAGGCCTACAAGTTGGGTCTGGGTTGTAGAGACGGTGTCTTCCACTCCAAGGTGTTCCCCAGGTTTCCTCTCCATAGCTTCAATCTTAAAGCTCTCGTTTAGTAGCTGTTGAAAACAACACTGCATTAGGCCAACAAGTTGGGCCTGGGTTGTAGACACGGTGTCTTTCACTCCAAGGTGTTCCCCAGGTTTCTTCTCCATAGCTTCAATCTTAAAGCTCTCGTTTAGTAGTTGTTGAAAACAACACTGCATTAGGCCTACAAGTTGGGTCTGGGTTGTAGAGACGGTGTCTTCCGCTCCAAGGTGTTCCCCAGGTTTCCTCTCCATAGCTTCAATCTTAAAGCTCTCGTTTAGTAGTTGTTGAAAACAACACTGCATTAGGCCTACAAGTTGGGTCTGGGTTGTAGAGACTGTGTCTTCCGCTCCAAGGTGTTCCCCAGGTTTCCTCTCCATAGCTTCAATCTTAAAGCTCTCGTTTAGTAGTTGTTGAAAACAACACTGCATTAGGCCTACAATTTGGGTCTGGGTTGTAAAGACAGTGTTTTCCACTCCAAGGTGTTCCCCAGGTTTCCTCTCCATAGCTTCAATCTTAAAGCTCTCGTTTAGTAGTTGTTGAAAACAACAGTGCATTAGGCCTACAAGTTGGGTCTGGGTTGTAGAGACGGTGTCTTCCACTCCAAGGTGTTCCCCAGGTTTCCTCTCCATAGCTTCAATCTTAAAGCTCTCGTTTAGTAGTTGTTGAAAACAACACTGCATTAGGCCTACAAGTTGGGTCTGGGTTGCAGAGACGGTGTCTTCCGCTCCAAGGTGTTCCCCAGGTTTCCTCTCCATTGCTTCAATCTTCTTGCTCGTCTTAAGTAGTTGTTGAAAACAACACTGCATTAGGCCTACAAGTTGGGTCTGGGTTGTAGAGACGGTGTCTTCCACTCCAAGGTGTTCCCCAGGTTTCCTCTCCATAGCTTCGAGCTTCTAGCTCTCGTTTAGTAGTTGTTGAAAACAACACTGCATTAGGCCTACAAGTTGGGTCTGGGTTGTAGAGACGGTGACTTCTACTCCAAGGTGTTCCCCAGGTTTCCTCTCCATAGCTTCAATCTTGAAGCTCTCGTTTAGTAGTTGTTGAAAACAACACTGCATTAGGACTACAAGTTGGGTCTGGGTTGTAGAGACCGTGTCTTCCACTCCAAGGTGTTCCCCAGGTTTCCTCTCCATAGCTTCAATCTTAAAGCTCTCGTTTAGTAGTTGTTGAAAACAACAGTGCATTAGGCCTGCAAGTTGGGTCTGGGTTGTAGAGACGGTGTCTTCCACTCCAAGGTGTTCCCCAGGTTTCCTCTCCATGGCTTCAATCTTAAAGCTCTCGTTTAGTAGTTGTTGAAAACAACACTGCATTAGGCCTACAAGTTGGGTCTGGGTTGTAGAGACGGTGTCTTCCGCTCCAAGGTGTTCCCCAGGTTTCCTCTCCATAGCTTCATTCTTAAAGCTCTCGTTTAGTAGTTGTTGAAAACAACACAGCATTAGGCCTACAAGTTGGGTCTGGGTTGTAGAGACGGTGTCTTCCACTCCAAGGTGTTCCCCAGGTTTCCTCTTCATAGCTTCAATCTTAAAGCTCTCGTTTAGTAGTTGTTGAAAACAACACTGCATTAGTCCTACAATTTGGGTCTGGGTTGTAGAGACGGTGTCTTCCACTCCAAGGTGTTCCCCAGGTTTCCTCTCCATAGCTTCAATCTTAAAGCTCTCGTTTAGTAGTTGTTGAAAACAACACTGAATTAGGCCAACAAGTTGGGTCTGGGTTGTAGAAACGGTGTCTTCCGCTCCAAGGTGTTCCCCAGGTTTCTTCTCCATAGCTTCAATCTTAAAGCTCTCGTTTAGTAGTTGTTGAAAACAACACTACATTAGGCCTACAAGTTGGGTCTGGGTTGTAGAGACGGTGTCTTCCACTCCAAGGTGTTCCCCAGGTTTCCTCTCCATAGCTTCGAGCTTCTTGCTCTCGTTTAGTAGTTGTTGAAAACAACACTGCATTAGGCCTACAAGTTGGGTCTGGGTTGTAGAGACCGTGTCTTCCACTCCAAGGTGTTCCCCAGGTTTCCTCTCCATAGCTTCAATCTTAAAGCTCTCGTTTAGTAGTTGTTGAAAACAACAGTGCATTAGGCCTGCAAGTTGGGTCTGGGTTGTAGAGACGGTGTCTTCCACTCCAAGGTGTTCCCCAGGTTTCCTCTCCATGGCTTCAATCTTAAAGCTCTCGTTTAGTAGTTGTTGAAAACAACACTGCATTAGGCCTACAAGTTGGGTCTGGGTTGCAGAGACGGTGTCTTCCGCTCCAAGGTGTTCCCCAGGTTTCCTCTCCATTACTTCAATCTTCATGCTCGTCTTAAGTAGTTGTTAAAAACAACACTGCATTAGGCCTACAAGTTGGGTCTGGGTTGTAGAGACGGTGTCTTCCACTCCAAGGTGTTCCCCAGGTTTCCTCTCCATAGCTTCAATCTTAAAGCTCTCGTTTAGTAGTTGTTGAAAACAACACTGCATTAGGCCTACAAGTTGGGTCTGGGTTGTAGAGACGGTGTCTTCCGCTCCAAGGTGTTCCCCAGGTTTCCTCTCCATAGCTTCATTCTTAAAGCTCTCGTTTAATAGTTGTTGAAAACAACACAGCATTAGGCCTACAAGTTGGGTCTGGGTTGTAGAGACGGTGTCTTCCACTCCAAGGTGTTCCCCAGGTTTCCTCTCCATAGCTTCAATCTTAAAGCTCTCGTTTAGTAGTTGTTGAAAACAACACTGCATTAGGCCTACAATTTGGGTCTGGGTTGTAGAGACGGTGTCTTCCACTCCAAGGTGTTCCCCAGGTTTCCTCTCCATAGCTTCAATCTTAAAGCTCTCGTTTAGTAGTTGTTGAAAACAACACTGAATTAGGCCAACAAGTTGGGTCTGGGTTGTAGAAACGGTGTCTTCCGCTCCAAGGTGTTCCCCAGGTTTCTTCTCCATAGCTTCAATCTTAAAGCTCTCGTTTAGTAGTTGTTGAAAACAACACTGCATTAGGCCTACAAGTTGGGTCTGGGTTGTAGAGACGGTGTCTTCCACTCCAAGGTGTTCCCCAGGTTTCCTCTCCATAGCTTCGAGCTTCTTGCTCTCGTTTAGTAGTTGTTGAAAACAACACTGCATTAGGCCTACAAGTTGGGTCTGGGTTGTAGAGACAGTGTCTTCCACTCCAAGGTGTTCCCCAGGTTTCCTCTCCATAGCTTCAATCTTAAAGCTCTCGTTTAGTAGTTGTTGAAAACAACACTGCATTAGGACTACAAGTTGGGTCTGGGTTGTAGAGACGGTGTCTTCCGCTCCAAGGTGTTCCCCAGGTTTCCTCTCCATAGCTTCAATCTTAAAGCTCTCGTTTACTAGTTGTTGAAAACAACACTGCATTAGGCCTACAAGTTGGGTCTGGGTTGTAGAGACGGTGTCTTCCACTCCAAGGTGTTCCCCAGGTTTCCTCTCCGTAGCTTCAATCTTAAAGCTCTCGTTTAGTAGTTGTTGAAAACAACACTGCATTAGGCGTACAAGTTGGGTCTGGGTTGCAGAGACGGTGTCTTCCACTCCAAGGTGTTCCCCAGGTTTCCTCTCCATAGCTTCAATCTTAAAGCTCTCGTTAAGTAGTTGTTGAAAACAACACTGCATTAGGCCTACAAGTTGCGTCTGGGTTGTAGAGATGGTGTCTTCCACTCCAAGGTGTTCCCCAGGTTTCCTCTCCATTGCTTCAATCTTAAAGCTCTCGTTTAGTAGTTGTTGAAAACAACACTGCATTAGGCCTACAAGTTGGGTCTGGGTTGTAGAGACGGTGTCTTCCCCTCCAAGGTGTTCCCCAGGTTTCCTCTCCATAGCTTCAATCTTAAAGCTCTCGTTTAGTAGTTGTTGAAAACAACACTGCATTAGGCCTACAAGTTGCGTCTGGGTTGTAGAGATGGTGTCTTCCGCTCCAAGGTGTTCCCCAGGTTTCCTCTCCATTGCTTCAATCTTAAAGCTCTCGTTTAGTAGTTGTTGAAAACAACACTGCATTAGGCCTACAAGTTGGGTCTGGGTTGTAGAGACGGTGTCTTCGCTCCAAGGTGTTCCCAAGGTTTCCTCTCCATAGCTTCAATCTTAAAGCTCTCGTTTAGTAGTTGTTGAAAACAACACTGCATTAGGCCTACAAGTTGGGTCTGGGTTGTAGAGACGGTGTCTTCCGCTCCAAGGTGTTCCCCAGGTTTCCTCTCCATAGCTTCGAGCTTCTAGCTCTCGTTTAGTAGTTGTTGAAAACAACACTGCATTAGGCCTACAAGTTGGGTCTGGGTTGTAGAGACGGTGTCTTCCACTCCAAGGTGTTCCCCAGGTTTCCTCTCCGTAGCTTCAATCTTAAAGCTCTTGTTTAGTAGTTGTTGAAAACAACACTGCATTAGGCCTACAAGTTGGGTCTGGGTTGCAGAGATGGTGTCTTCCACTCCAAGGTGTTCCCCAGGTTTCCTTTCCAAAGCTTCAATCTTAAAGCTCTCGTTTAGTAGTTGTTGAAAACAACACTGCATTAGGCCTACAAGTTGGGTCTGGGTTGTAGAGACGGTGTCTTCCACTCCAAGGTGTTCCCCAGGTTTCCTCTCCATAGCTTCGAGCTTCTAGCTCTCGTTTAGTAGTTGTTGAAAACAACACTGCATTAGGCCTACAAGTTGGGTCTGGGTTGTAGAGACGGTGTCTTCCACTCCAAGGTGTTCCCCAGGTTTCCTCTCCATAGCTTCAATCTTAAAGCTCTCGTTTAGTAGTTGTTAAAAACAACACTGCATTAGGCCTACAAGTTGGGTCTGGGTTGTAGAGACGGTGTCTTCCACTCCAAGGTGTTCCCCAGGTTTCCTCTCCATAGCTTCGAGCTTCTAGCTCTCGTTTAGTAGTTGTTGAAAACAACACTGCATTAGGCCTACAAGTTGGGTCTGCGTTGTAGAGACGGTGTCTTCCACTCCAAGGTGCTCCCCAGGTTTCCTCTCTATTGCTTCGATCTTCTAGCTCTTCTTAAGTAGTTGTTGAAAACAACGCTGCATTAGGCCTACAAGTTGGGTCTGGGTTGTAGAGACGGTGTCTTCCACTCCAAGGTGTTCTCCAGGTTTCCTCCCAATAGCTTCAATCTTAAAGCTCTCGTTTAGTAGTTGTTCAAAACAACACTGCATTAGGCCAACAAGTTGGGTCTGGGTTGTAGAGACGGTGTCTTTCACTCCAAGGTGTTCCCCAGGTTTCTTCTCCATAGCTTCAATCTTAAAGCTCTCGTTTAGTAGTTGTTGAAAACAGCACTGCATTAGGCCTACAAGTTGGGTCTGGGTTTTAGAGACGGTGTCTTCCACTCCAAGGTGTTCCCCAGGTTTCCTCTCCATAGCTTCGAGCTTCTTGCTCTCGATTAGTAGTTGTTGAAAACAACACTGCATTAGGCCTACAAGTTGGGTCTGGGTTGTAGAGACGGTGTCTTCCGCTCCAAGGTGTTCCCCAGGTTTCCTCTCCATAGCTTCAATCTTAAAGCTCTCGTTTAGTAGTTGTTGAAAACAACACTGCATTAGGCCTACAAGTTGGGTCTGGGTTGTAGAGACGGTGTCTTCCGCTCCAAGGTGTTCCCCAGGTTTCCTCTCCATAGCTTCAATCTTAAAGCTCTCGTTTAGTAGTTGTTGAAAACAGCACTGCATTAGGCCTACAATTTGGGTCTGGGTTGTAAAGACAGTGTTTTCCACTCCAAGGTGTTCCCCAGGTTTCCTCTCCATAGCTTCAATCTTAAAGCTTTCGTTTAGTAGTTGTTGAAAACAACACTGCATTAGGCCTACAAGTTGGGTCTGGGTTGTAGAGACGGTGTCTTCCACTCCAAGGTGTTCCCCAGGTTTCCGCTCCATAGCTTCAATCTTAAAGCTCTCGTTTAGTAGTTGTTGAAAACAACACTGCATTAGGCCTACAAGTTGGGTCTGGGTTGCAGAGACGGTGTCTTCCGCTCCAAGGTGTTCCCCAGGTTTCCTCTCCATTGCTTCAATCTTCATGCTCGTCTTAAGTAGTTGTTGAAAACAACACTGCATTAGGCCTACAAGTTGGGTCTGGGTTGTAGAGACGGTGTCTTCCACTCCAAGGTGTTCCCCAGGTTTCCTCTCCATAGCTTCGAGCTTCTAGCTCTCGTTTAGTAGTTGTTGAAAACAACACTGCATTAGGCCTACAAGTTGGGCCTGGGTTGTAGAGACGGTGTCTTCCGCTCCAAGGTGTTCCCCAGGTTTCCTCTCCATAGCTTCAATCTTAAAGCTCTCGTTTAGTAGTTGTTGAAAACAACACTGCATTAGGCCTACAAGTTGGGTCTGGGTTGTAGAGACGGTGTCTTCCACTCCAAGGTGTTCCCCAGGTTTCCTCTCCATAGCTTCGAGCTTCTAGCTCTCGTTTAGTAGTTGTTGAAAACAACACTGCATTAGGCCTACAAGTTGGGTCTGGGTTGTAGAGACAGTGTCTACCACTCCAAGGTGTTCCCCAGGTTTCCTCTCCATAGCTTCAATCTTAAAGCTCTCGTTTAGTAGTTGTTGAAAACAACACTGCATTAGGACTACAAGTTGGGTCTGGGTTGTAGAGACGGTGTCTTCCGCTCCAAGGTGTTCCCCAGGTTTCCTCTCCATAGCTTCATTCTTAAAGCTCTCGTTTAGTAGTTGTTGAAAACAACACTGCATTAGACCTACAAGTTGGGTCTGGGTTGTAGAGTCGGCGTCGTTCACTCCAAGGTGTTCCCCAGGTTTCCTCTCCATAGCTTCAATCTTAAAGCTCTCGTTTAGTAGTTGTTGAAAACAACACTGCATTAGGCCTACAATTTGGGTCTGGGTTGTAGAGACGGTGTCTTCCACTCCAAGGTGTTCCCCAGGTTTCCTCTCCATTGCTTCGATCTTCTAGCTCTTCTTAAGTAGTTGTTGAAAACAACACTGCATTAGGCCTACAAGTTGGGTCTGGGTTGTAGAAACGGTGTCTTCCACTCCAAGGTGTTCCCCAGGTTTCCTCTCCATAGCTTCAATCTTAAAGCTCTCGTTTAGTAGTTGTTGAAAACAACACTGCATTAGGCCAACAAGTTGGATCTGGGTTGTAGAGACGGTGTCTTCCGCTCCAAGGTGTTCCCCAGGTTTCTTCTCCATAGCTTCAATCTTAAAGCTCTCGTTTAGTAGTTGTTGAAAACATCACTGCATTAGACCTACAAGTTGGGTCTGAGTTGTAGAGACGGTGTCTTCCGCTCCAAGGTGTTCCCCAGGTTTCCTCTCCATAGCTTCAATCTTAAAGCTCTCGTTTAGTAGTTGTTGAAAACAACACTGCATTAGGACTACAAGTTGGGTCTGGGTTGTAGAGACGGTGTCTTCCGCTCCAAGGTGTTCCCCAGGTTTCTTCTCCATAGCTTCATTCTTAAAGCTCTCGTTTAGAAGTTGTTGAAAACAACACAGCATTAGGCCTACAAGTTGGGTCTGGGTTGTAGAGACGGTGTCTTCCACTCCAAGGTGTTCCCCAGGTTTCCTCTCCATAGCTTCAATCTTAAAGCTCTCGTTTAGTAGTTGTTGAAAACAACACTGCATTAGGACTACAAGTTGGGTCTGGGTTGTAGAGACGGTGTCTTACACTCCAAGGTGTTCCCCAGGTTTCCTCTCCATAGCTTCAATCTTAAAGCTCTCGTTTAGTAGTTGTTGAAAACAACACTGCATTAGGCCTACAAGTTGGGTCTGGGTTGCAGAGACGGTGTCTTCCGCTCCAAGGTGTTCCCCAGGTTTCCTCTCCATTGCTTCAATCTTCATGCTCGTCTTAAGTAGTTGTTGAAAACAACACTGCATTAGGCCTACAAGTTGGGTCTGGGTTGTAGAGACGGTGTCTTCCACTCCAAGGTGTTCCCCATGTTTCCTCTCCATAGCTTCGAGCTTCTAGCTCTCGTTTATTAGTTGTTGAAAACAACACTGCATTAGGCCTACAAGTTGGGTCTGGGTTGTAGAGACGGTGTCTTCCACTCCAAGGTGTTCCCCAGGTTTCCTCTCCATAGCTTCAATCTTAAAGCTCTCGTTTAGTAGTTGTTGAAAACAACACTGCATTAGGACTACAAGTTGGGTCTGGGTTGTAGAGACGGTGACTTCTGCTCCAAGGTTTTCCCCAGGTTTCCTCTCCATAGCTTCAATCTTAAAGCTCTCGTTTAGTAGTTGTTGAAAACAACACTGCATTAGGCCTACAAGTTGGGTCTGGGTTGTAGAGACGGTGTCTTCCACTCCAAGGTGTTCCCCAGGTTTCCTCTCCATAGCTTCGAGCTTCTAGCTCTCGTTTAGTAGTTGTTGAAAACAACACTGCATTAGGCCTACAAGTTGGGTCTGGGTTGCAGAGACGGTGTCTTCCGCTCCAAGGTGTTTCCCAGGTTTCCTCTCCATTGCTTCAATCTTCATGCTCGTCTTAAGTAGTTGTTGAAAACAACACTGCATTAGGCCTACAAGTTGGGTCTGGGTTGTAGAGACGGTGTCTTCCACTCCAAGGTGTTCCCCAGGTTTCCTCTCCATAGCTTCGAGCTTCTAGCTCTCGTTTAGTAGTTGTTGAAAACAACACTGCATTAGGCCTACAAGTTGGGTCTGGGTTGTAGAGACGGTGTCTTCCACTCCAAGGTGTTCCCCAGGTTTCCTCTCCATAGCTTCAATCTTAAAGCTCTCGTTTAGTAGTTGTTGAAAACAACACTGCATTAGGCCTACAAGTTGGGTCTGGGTTGTAGAGACGGTGTCTTCCACTCCAAGGTGTTCCCCAGGTTTCCTCTCCATAGCTTCGAGCTTCTAGCTCTCGTTTAGTAGTTGTTGAAAACAACACTGCATTAGGCCTACAAGTTGGGTCTGGGTTGTAGAGACAGTGTCTTCCACTCCAAGGTGTTCCCCAGGTTTCCTCTCCATAGCTTCAATCTTAAAGCTCTCGTTTAGTAGTTGTTGAAAACAACACTGCATTAGGACTACAAGTTGGGTCTGGGTTGTAGAGACGGTGTCTTCCGCTCCAAGGTGTTCCCCAGGTTTCCTCTCCATAGCATCATTCTTAAAGCTCTCGTTTAGTAGTTGTTGAAAACAACACTGCATTAGACCTACAAGTTGGGTCTGGGTTGTAGAGTCGGCGTCGTTCACTCCAAGGTGTTCCCCAGGTTTCCTCTCCATAGCTTCAATCTTAAAGCTCTCGTTTAGTAGTTGTTGAAAACAACACTGCATTAGGCCTACAATTTGGGTCTGGGTTGTAGAGACGGTGTCTTCCACTCCAAGGTGTTCCCCAGGTTTCCTCTCCATTGCTTCGTTCTTCTAGCTCTTCTTAAGTAGTTGTTGAAAACAACACTGCATTAGGCCTACAAGTTGGGTCTGGGTTGTAGAAACGGTGTCTTCCACTCCAAGGTGTTCCCCAGGTTTCCTCTCCATAGCTTCAATCTTAAAGCTCTCGTTTAGTAGTAGTTGAAAACAACACTGCATTAGGCCAACAAGTTGGGTCTGAGTTGTAGAGACGGTGTCTTCCGCTCCAAGGTGTTCCCCAGGTTTCCTCTCCATAGCTTCAATCTTAAAGCTCTCGTTTAGTAGTTGTTGAAAACAACACTGCATTAGGACTACAAGTTGGGTCTGGGTTGTAGAGACGGTGTCTTCCGCTCCAAGGTGTTCCCCAGGTTTCTTCTCCATAGCTTCATTCTAAAAGCTCTCGTTTAGAAGTTGTTGAAAACAACACAGCATTAGGCCTACAAGTTGGGTCTGGGTTGTAGAGACGGTGTCTTCCACTCCAAGGTGTTCCCCAGGTTTCCTCTCCATAGCTTCAATCTTAAAGCTCTCGTTTAGTAGTTGTTGAAAACAACACTGCATTAGGACTACAAGTTGGGTCTGGGTTGTAGAGACGGTGTCTTCCGCTCCCAGGTGTTCCCCAGGTTTCTTCTCCATAGCTTCATTCTTAAAGCTCTCGTTTAGAAGTTGTTGAAAACAACACAGCATTAGGCCTACAAGTTGGGTCTGGGTTGTAGAGACGGTGTCTTCCACTCCAAGGTG
Organism: Ranitomeya imitator; assembly: GCF_032444005.1. Taxonomy (NCBI): domain Eukaryota; kingdom Metazoa; phylum Chordata; class Amphibia; order Anura; family Dendrobatidae; genus Ranitomeya; species Ranitomeya imitator. The sequence goes on along the minus strand of NC_091288.1, from coordinate 139,981,736 downwards.
TTCCCCAGGTTTCCTCTCCATAGCTTCGAGCTTCTAGCTCTCGTTTAGTAGTTGTTGAAAACAACACTGCATTAGGCCTACAAGTTGGGTCTGGGTTGCAGAGACGGTGTCTTCCGCTCCAAGGTGTTTCCCAGGTTTCCTCTCCATTGCTTCAATCTTCATGCTCGTCTTAAGTAGTTGTTGAAAACAACACTGCATTAGGCCTACAAGTTGGGTCTGGGTTGTAGAGACGGTGTCTTCCACTCCAAGGTGTTCCCCAGGTTTCCTCTCCATAGCTTCGAGCTTCTAGCTCTCGTTTAGTAGTTGTTGAAAACAACACTGCATTAGGCCTACAAGTTGGGTCTGGGTTGTAGAGACGGTGTCTTCCACTCCAAGGTGTTCCCCAGGTTTCCTCTCCATAGCTTCAATCTTAAAGCTCTCGTTTAGTAGTTGTTGAAAACAACACTGCATTAGGCCTACAAGTTGGGTCTGGGTTGTAGAGACGGTGTCTTCCACTCCAAGGTGTTCCCCAGGTTTCCTCTCCATAGCTTCGAGCTTCTAGCTCTCGTTTAGTAGTTGTTGAAAACAACACTGCATTAGGCCTACAAGTTGGGTCTGGGTTGTAGAGACAGTGTCTTCCACTCCAAGGTGTTCCCCAGGTTTCCTCTCCATAGCTTCAATCTTAAAGCTCTCGTTTAGTAGTTGTTGAAAACAACACTGCATTAGGACTACAAGTTGGGTCTGGGTTGTAGAGACGGTGTCTTCCGCTCCAAGGTGTTCCCCAGGTTTCCTCTCCATAGCATCATTCTTAAAGCTCTCGTTTAGTAGTTGTTGAAAACAACACTGCATTAGACCTACAAGTTGGGTCTGGGTTGTAGAGTCGGCGTCGTTCACTCCAAGGTGTTCCCCAGGTTTCCTCTCCATAGCTTCAATCTTAAAGCTCTCGTTTAGTAGTTGTTGAAAACAACACTGCATTAGGCCTACAATTTGGGTCTGGGTTGTAGAGACGGTGTCTTCCACTCCAAGGTGTTCCCCAGGTTTCCTCTCCATTGCTTCGTTCTTCTAGCTCTTCTTAAGTAGTTGTTGAAAACAACACTGCATTAGGCCTACAAGTTGGGTCTGGGTTGTAGAAACGGTGTCTTCCACTCCAAGGTGTTCCCCAGGTTTCCTCTCCATAGCTTCAATCTTAAAGCTCTCGTTTAGTAGTAGTTGAAAACAACACTGCATTAGGCCAACAAGTTGGGTCTGAGTTGTAGAGACGGTGTCTTCCGCTCCAAGGTGTTCCCCAGGTTTCCTCTCCATAGCTTCAATCTTAAAGCTCTCGTTTAGTAGTTGTTGAAAACAACACTGCATTAGGACTACAAGTTGGGTCTGGGTTGTAGAGACGGTGTCTTCCGCTCCAAGGTGTTCCCCAGGTTTCTTCTCCATAGCTTCATTCTTAAAGCTCTCGTTTAGAAGTTGTTGAAAACAACACAGCATTAGGCCTACAAGTTGGGTCTGGGTTGTAGAGACGGTGTCTTCCACTCCAAGGTGTTCCCCAGGTTTCCTCTCCATAGCTTCAATCTTAAAGCTCTCGTTTAGTAGTTGTTGAAAACAACACTGCATTAGGACTACAAGTTGGGTCTGGGTTGTAGAGACGGTGTCTTCCGCTCCCAGGTGTTCCCCAGGTTTCTTCTCCATAGCTTCATTCTTAAAGCTCTCGTTTAGAAGTTGTTGAAAACAACACAGCATTAGGCCTACAAGTTGGGTCTGGGTTGTAGAGACGGTGTCTTCCACTCCAAGGTGTTCCCCAGGTTTCCTCTCCATTGCTTCGATCTTCTAGCTCTTTTTAAGTAGTTGTTGAAAACAACACTGCATTAGGCCTACAAGTTGGGTCTGGGTTGTAGAAACGGTGTCTTCCACTCCAAGGTGTTCCCCAGGTTTCCTCTCCATAGCTTCAATCTTAAAGCTCTCGTTTAGTAGTTGTTGAAAACAACACTGCATTAGGGCAACAAGTTGGGTCTGGGTTGTAGAAACGGTGTCTTCCGCTCCAAGGTGTTCCCCAGGTTTCTTCTCCATAGCTTCAATCTTAAAGCTCTCGTTTAGTAGTTGTTGAAAACAACACTGCATTAGGCCTACAAGTTGGGTCTGGGTTGTAGAGACGGTGTCTTCCACTCCAAGGTGTTCCCCAGGTTTCCTCTCTGTAGCTTCAATCTTAAAGCCCTCGTTTAGTAGTTGTTGAAAACAACACTGCATTAGGACTACAAGTTGGGTCTGGGTTGTAGAGACGGTGTCTTCCGCTCCAAGGTGTTCCCCAGGTTTCCTCTCCATAGCTTCAATCTTAAAGCTCTCGTTTACTAGTTGTTGAAAACAACACTGCATTAGGCCTACAAGTTGGGTCTGGGTTGTAGAGACGGTGTCTTCCACTCCAAGGTGTTCCCCAGGTTTCCTCTCCGTAGCTTCAATCTTAAAGCTCTCGTTTAGTAGTTGTTGAAAACAACACTGCATTAGGCCTACAAGTTGGGTCTGGGTTGCAGAGACGGTGTCTTCCACTCCAAGGTGTTCCCCAGGTTTCCTCTCCATGGCTTCAATCTTAAAGCTCTCGTTTAGTAGTTGTTGAAAACAACACTGCATTAGGCCTACAAGTTGGGTCTGGGTTGTAGAGACAGTGTCTTCCACTCCAAGGTGTTCCCCAGGTTTCCTCTCCATAGCTTCAATCTTAAAGCTCTCGTTTAGTAGTTGTTGAAAACAACACTGCATTAGGACTACAAGTTGGGTCTGGGTTGTAGAGACGGTGTCTTCCGCTCCAAGGTGTTCCCCAGGTTTCCTCTCCATAGCATCATTAGTAAAGCTCTCGTTTAGTAGTTGTTGAAAACAACACTGCATTAGACCTACAAGTTGGGTCTGGGTTGTAGAGTCGGCGTCGTTCACTCCAAGGTGTTCCCCAGGTTTCCTCTCCATAGCTTCAATCTTAAAGCTCTCGTTTAGTAGTTGTTGAAAACAACACTGCATTAGGCCTACAATTTGGGTCTGGGTTGTAGAGACGGTGTCTTCCACTCCAAGGTGTTCCCCAGGTTTCCTCTCCATTGCTTCGTTCTTCTAGCTCTTCTTAAGTAGTTGTTGAAAACAACACTGCATTAGGCCTACAAGTTGGGTCTGGGTTGTAGAAACGGTGTCTTCCACTCCAAGGTGTTCCCCAGGTTTCCTCTCCATAGCTTCAATCTTAAAGCTCTCGTTTAGTAGTAGTTGAAAACAACACTGCATTAGGCCAACAAGTTGGGTCTGAGTTGTAGAGACGGTGTCTTCCGCTCCAAGGTGTTCCCCAGGTTTCCTCTCCATAGCTTCAATCTTAAAGCTCTCGTTTAGTAGTTGTTGAAAACAACACTGCATTAGGACTACAAGTTGGGTCTGGGTTGTAGAGACGGTGTCTTCCGCTCCAAGGTGTTCCCCAGGTTTCTTCTCCATAGCTTCATTCTTAAAGCTCTCGTTTAGAAGTTGTTGAAAACAACACAGCATTAGGCCTACAAGTTGGGTCTGGGTTGTAGAGACGGTGTCTTCCACTCCAAGGTGTTCCCCAGGTTTCCTCTCCATAGCTTCAATCTTAAAGCTCTCGTTTAGTAGTTGTTGAAAACAACACTGCATTAGGACTACAAGTTGGGTCTGGGTTGTAGAGACGGTGTCTTCCGCTCCCAGGTGTTCCCCAGGTTTCTTCTCCATAGCTTCATTCTTAAAGCTCTCGTTTAGAAGTTGTTGAAAACAACACAGCATTAGGCCTACAAGTTGGGTCTGGGTTGTAGAGACGGTGTCTTCCACTCCAAGGTGTTCCCCAGGTTTCCTCTCCATTGCTTCGATCTTCTAGCTCTTCTTAAGTAGTTGTTGAAAACAACACTGCATTAGGCCTACAAGTTGGGTCTGGGTTGTAGAAACGGTGTCTTCCACTCCAAGGTGTTCCCCAGGTTTCCTCTCCATAGCTTCAATCTTAAAGCTCTCGTTTAGTAGTTGTTGAAAACAACACTGCATTAGGGCAACAAGTTGGGTCTGGGTTGTAGAAACGGTGTCTTCCGCTCCAAGGTGTTCCCCAGGTTTCTTCTCCATAGCTTCAATCTTAAAGCTCTCGTTTAGTAGTTGTTGAAAACAACACTGCATTAGGCCTACAAGTTGGGTCTGGGTTGTAGAGACGGTGTCTTCCACTCCAAGGTGTTCCCCAGGTTTCCTCTCCATAGCTTCGAGCTTCTTGCTCTCGTTTAGTAGTTGTTGAAAACAACACTGCATTAGGCCTACAAGTTGGGTCTGGGTTGTAGAGACCGTGTCTTCCACTCCAAGGTGTTCCCCAGGTTTCCTCTCCATAGCTTCAATCTTAAAGCCCTCGTTTAGTAGTTGTTGAAAACAACACTGCATTAGGCCTACAAGTTGGGTCTGGGTTGTAGAGACGGTGTCTTCGCTCCAAGGTGTTCCCCAGGTTTCCTCTCCATAGCTTCAATCTTAAAGCCCTCGTTTAGTAGTTGTTGAAAACAACACTGCATTAGGCCTACAAGTTGGGTCTGGGTTGTAGAGACGGTGTCTTCGCTCCAAGGTGTTCCCCAGGTTTCCTCTCCATAGCTTCAATCTTAAAGCCCTCGTTTAGTAGTTGTTGAAAACAACACTGCATTAGGCCTACAAGTTGGGTCTGGGTTGTAGAGACGGTGTCTTCCACTCCAAGGTGTTCCCCAGGTTTCCTCTCTGTAGCTTCAATCTTAAAGCCCTCGTTTAGTAGTTGTTGAAAACAACACTGCATTAGGACTACAAGTTGGGTCTGGGTTGTAGAGACGGTGTCTTCCGCTCCAAGGTGTTCCCCAGGTTTCCTCTCCATAGCTTCAATCTTAAAGCTCTCGTTTACTAGTTGTTGAAAACAACACTGCATTAGGCCTACAAGTTGGGTCTGGGTTGTAGAGACGGTGTCTTCCACTCCAAGGTGTTCCCCAGGTTTCCTCTCCGTAGCTTCAATCTTAAAGCTCTCGTTTAGTAGTTGTTGAAAACAACACTGCATTAGGCCTACAAGTTGGGTCTGGGTTGCAGAGACGGTGTCTTCCACTCCAAGGTGTTCCCCAGGTTTCCTCTCCATAGCTTCAATCTTAAAGCTCTCGTTTAGTAGTTGTTGAAAACAACACTGCATTAGGCCTACAAGTTGGGTCTGGGTTGTAGAGACAGTGTCTTCCACTCCAAGGTGTTCCCCAGGTTTCCTCTCCATAGTTTCAATCTTAAAGCTCTCGTTTAGTAGTTGTTGAAAACAACACTGCATTAGGACTACAAGTTGGGTCTGGGTTGTAGAGACGGTGTCTTCCGCTCCAAGGTGTTCCCCAGGTTTCTTCTCCATAGCTTCAATCTTAAAGCTCTCGTTTAGTAGTTGTTGAAAACAACACTGCATTAGGCCTACAAGTTGGGTCTGGGTTGTAGAGACGGTGTCTTCCACTCCAAGGTGTTCCCCAGGTTTCCTCTCCATAGCTTCGAGCTTCTTGCTCTCGTTTAGTAGTTGTTGAAAACAACACTGCATTAGGCCTACAAGTTGGGTCTGGGTTGTAGAGACCGTGTCTTCCACTCCAAGGTGTTCCCCAGGTTTCCTCTCCATAGCTTCAATCTTAAAGCCCTCGTTTAGTAGTTGTTGAAAACAACACTGCATTAGGCCTACAAGTTGGGTCTGGGTTGTAGAGACGGTGTCTTCGCTCCAAGGTGTTCCCCAGGTTTCCTCTCCATAGCTTCAATCTTAAAGCCCTCGTTTAGTAGTTGTTGAAAACAACACTGCATTAGGCCTACAAGTTGGGTCTGGGTTGTAGAGACGGTGTCTTCGCTCCAAGGTGTTCCCCAGGTTTCCTCTCCATAGCTTCAATCTTAAAGCCCTCGTTTAGTAGTTGTTGAAAACAACACTGCATTAGGCCTACAAGTTGGGTCTGGGTTGTAGAGACGGTGTCTTCCACTCCAAGGTGTTCCCCAGGTTTCCTCTCTGTAGCTTCAATCTTAAAGCCCTCGTTTAGTAGTTGTTGAAAACAACACTGCATTAGGACTACAAGTTGGGTCTGGGTTGTAGAGACGGTGTCTTCCGCTCCAAGGTGTTCCCCAGGTTTCCTCTCCATAGCTTCAATCTTAAAGCTCTCGTTTACTAGTTGTTGAAAACAACACTGCATTAGGCCTACAAGTTGGGTCTGGGTTGTAGAGACGGTGTCTTCCACTCCAAGGTGTTCCCCAGGTTTCCTCTCCGTAGCTTCAATCTTAAAGCTCTCGTTTAGTAGTTGTTGAAAACAACACTGCATTAGGCCTACAAGTTGGGTCTGGGTTGCAGAGACGGTGTCTTCCACTCCAAGGTGTTCCCCAGGTTTCCTCTCCATAGCTTCAATCTTAAAGCTCTCGTTTAGTAGTTGTTGAAAACAACACTGCATTAGGCCTACAAGTTGGGTCTGGGTTGTAGAGACAGTGTCTTCCACTCCAAGGTGTTCCCCAGGTTTCCTCTCCATAGTTTCAATCTTAAAGCTCTCGTTTAGTAGTTGTTGAAAACAACACTGCATTAGGACTACAAGTTGGGTCTGGGTTGTAGAGACGGTGTCTTCCGCTCCAAGGTGTTCCCCAGGTTTCCTCTCCATAGCTTCATTCTAAAAGCTCTCGTTTAGTAGTTGTTGAAAACAACACTGCATTAGGCCTGCAAGTTGGGTCTGGGTTGTAGAGACGGTGTCTTACACTCCAAGGTGTTCCCCAGGTTTCCTCTCCATAGCTTCAATCTTAAAGCTCTCGTTTAGTAGTTGTTGAAAACAACACTGCATTAGTACTACAAGTTGGGTCTGGGTTGTAGAGACGGTGTCTTCTGCTCCAAGGTTTTCCCCAGGTTTCCTCTCCATAGCTTCAATCTTAAAGCTCTCGTTTAGTAGTTGTTGAAAACAACACTGCATTAGGCCTACAAGTTGGGTCTGGGTTGTAGAGACGGTGTCTTCCACTCCAAGGTGTTCCCCAGGTTTCCTCTCCATAGCTTCGAGCTTCTAGCTCTCGTTTAGTAGTTGTTGAAAACAACACTGCATTAGGCCTACAAGTTGGGTCTGGGTTGTAGAGACAGTGTCTTCCACTCCAAGGTGTTCCCCAGGTTTCCTCTCCATAGCTTCAATCTTAAAGCTCTCGTTTAGTAGTTGTTGAAAACAACACTGCATTAGGACTACAAGTTGGGTCTGGGTTGTAGAGACGGTGTCTTCCGCTCCAAGGTGTTCCCCAGGTTTACTCTCCATAGCTTCATACTTAAAGCTCTCGTTTAGTAGTTGTTGAAAACAAAACTGCATTAGGCCTACAAGTTGGGTCTGGGTTGTAGAGACGGTGTCTTCCACTCCAAGGTGTTCCCCAGGTTTCCTCTCCATAGCTTCAATCTTAAAGCTCTCGTTTAGTAGTTGTTGAAAACAACACTGCATTAGGCCTACAATTTGGGTCTGGGTTGTAGAGACGGTGTCTTCCACTCCAAGGTGTTCCCCAGGTTTCCTCTCCATTGCTTCGATCTTCTAGCTCTTCTTAAGTAGTTGTTGAAAACAACACTGCATTAGGCCTACAAGTTGGGTCTGGGTTGTAGAAACGGTGTCTTCCACTCCAAGGTGTTCCCCAGGTTTCCTCTCCATAGCTTCAATCTTAAAGCTCTCGTTTAGTAGTTGTTGAAAACAACACTGCATTAGGCCAACAAGTTGGATCTGGGTTGTAGAGACGGTGTCTTCCGCTCCAAGGTGTTCCCCAGGTTTCTTCTCCATAGCTTCAATCTTAAAGCTCTCGTTTAGTAGTTGTTGAAAACAACACTGAATTAGGCCTACAAGTTGGGTCTGAGTTGTAGATACGGTGTCTTCCGCTCCAAGGTGTTCCCCAGGTTTCCTCTCCATAGCTTCAATCTTTAAGCTCTCGTTTAGTAGTTGTTGAAAACAACACTGCATTAGGACTACAAGTTGGGTCTGGGTTGTAGAGACGGTGTCTTCCGCTCCAAGGTGTTCCCCAGGTTTCTTCTCCATAGCTTCATTCTTAAAGCTCTTGTTTAGAAGTTGTTGAAAACAACACAGCATTAGGCCTACAAGTTGGGTCTGGGTTGTAGAGACGGTGTCTTCCACTCCAAGGTGTTCCCCAGGTTTCCTCTCCATAGCTTCAATCTTAAAGCTCTCGTTTAGTAGTTGTTGAAAACAACACTGCATTAGGACTACAAGTTGGGTCTGGGTTGTAGAGACGGTGTCTTCCGCTCCAAGGTGTTCCCCAGGTTTCTTCTCCATAGCTTCATTCTTAAAGCTCTCGTTTAGAAGTTATTGAAAACAACACAGCATTAGGCCTACAAGTTGGGTCTGGGTTGTAGAGACGGTGTCTTCCACTCCAAGGTGTTCCCCAGGTTTCCTCTCCATTGCTTCGATCTTCTAGCTCTTCTTAAGTAGTTGTTGAAAACAACACTGCATTAGGCCTACAAGTTGGGTCTGGGTTGTAGAAACGGTGTCTTCCACTCCAAGGTGTTCCCCAGGTTTCCTCTCCATAGCTTCAATCTTAAAGCTCTCGTTTAGTAGTTGTTGAAAACAACACTGCATTAGGGCAACAAGTTGGGTCTGGGTTGTAGAAACGGTGTCTTCCGCTCCAAGGTGTTCCCCAGGTTTCTTCTCCATAGCTTCAATCTTAAAGCTCTCGTTTAGTAGTTGTTGAAAACAACACTGCATTAGGCCTACAAGTTGGGTCTGGGTTGTAGAGACGGTGTCTTCCACTCCAAGGTGTTCCCCAGGTTTCCTCTCCATAGCTTCGAGCTTCTTGCTCTCGTTTAGTAGTTGTTGAAAACAACACTGCATTAGGCCTACAAGTTGGGTCTGGGTTGTAGAGACCGTGTCTTCCACTCCAAGGTGTTCCCCAGGTTTCCTCTCCATAGCTTCAATCTTAAAGCTCTCGTTTAGTAGTTGTTGAAAACAACACTGCATTAGGCCTACAAGTTGGGTCTGGGTTGTAGAGACGGTGTCTTCGCTCCAAGGTGTTCCCCAGGTTTCCTCTCCATAGCTTCAATCTTAAAGCCCTCGTTTAGTAGTTGTTGAAAACAACACTGCATTAGGCCTACAAATTGTGTCTGGGTTGTAGAGACGGTGTCTTCGCTCCAAGGTGTTCCCCAGGTTTCCTCTCCATAGCTTCAATCTTAAAGCCCTCGTTTAGTAGTTGTTGAAAACAACACTGCATTAGGCCTACAAGTTGGGTCTGGGTTGTAGAGACAGTGTCTTCCACTCCAAGGTGTTCCCCAGGTTTCCTCTCCGTAGCTTCAATCTTAAAGCTCTCGTTTAGTAGTTGTTGAAAACAACACTGCATTAGGACTACAAGTTGGGTCTGGGTTGTAGAGACGGTGTCTTCGCTCCAAGGTGTTCCCCAGGTTTCCTCTCCATAGCTTCAATCTTAAAGCTCTCGTTTACTAGTTGTTGAAAACAACACTGCATTAGGCCTACAAGTTGGGTCTGGGTTGTAGAGACGGTGTCTTCCACTCCAAGGTGTTCCCCAGGTTTCCTCTCCGTAGCTTCAATCTTAAAGCTCTCGTTTAGTAGTTGTTGAAAACAACACTGCATTAGGCCTACAAGTTGGGTCTGGGTTGCAGAGACGGTGTCTTCCACTCCAAGGTGTTCCCCAGGTTTCCTCTCCATAGCTTCAATCTTAAAGCTCTCGTTTAGTAGTTGTTGAAAACAACACTGCATTAGGCCTACAAGTTGCGTCTGGGTTGTAGAGATGGTGTCTTCCGCTCCAAGGTGTTCCCCAGGTTTCCTCTCCATTGCTTCAATCTTAAAGCTCTCGTTTAGTAGTTGTTGAAAACAACACTGCATTAGGCCTACAAGTTGGGTCTGGGTTGTAGAGACGGTGTCTTCCACTCCAAGGTGTTCCCCAGGTTTCCTCTCCATAGCTTCGAGCTTATTGCTCTCGTTTAGTAGTTGTTGAAAACAACACTGCATTAGGCCTACAAGTTGGGTCTGGGTTGTAGAGACGGTGTCTTCCACTCCAAGGTGTTCCCCAGGTTTCCTCTCCATTGCTTCAATCTTAAAGCTCTCGTTTAGTAGTTGTTGAAAACAACACTGCATTAGGACTACAAGTTGGGTCTGGGTTGTAGAGACGGTGTCTTCCGCTCCAAGGTGTTCCCCAGGTTTCCTCTCCGTAGCTTCGAGCTTCTTGCTCTCGTTTAGTAGTTGTTGAAAACAACACTGCATTAGGCCTACAAGTTGGGTCTGGGTTGTAGAGACCGTGTCTTCCACTGCAAGGTGTTCCCGAGGTTTCCTCTCCATAGCTTCAATCTTAAAGCTCTCGTTTAGTAGTTGTTGAAAACAACACTGCATTAGGACTACAAGTTGGGTCTGGGTTGTAGAGACGGTGTCTTCCGCTCCAAGGTGTTCCCCAGGTTTCCTCTCCATAGCTTCAATCTTAAAGCTCTCGTTTACTAGTTGTTGAAAACAACACTGCATTAGGCCTACAAGTTGGGTCTGGGTTGCAGAGACGGTGTCTTCCATTCCAAGGTGTTCCCCAGGTTTCCTCTCCATAGCTTCAATCTTAAAGCTCTCGTTTAGTAGTTGTTGAAAACAACACTGCATTAGGCCTACAAGTTGGGTCTGGTTTGTAGAGACCGTGTCTTCCACTCCAAGGTGTTCCCCAGGTTTCCTCTCCATAGCTTCAATCTTAAAGCTCTCGTTTAGTAGTTGTTGAAAACAACACTGCAATAGGACTACAAGTTGGGTCTGGGTTGTAGAGACGGTGTCTTCCGCTCCAAGGTGTTCCCCAGGTTTCCTCTCCATAGCTTCAATCTTAAAGCTCTCATTTACTAGTTGTTGAAAACAACACTGCATTAGGCCTACAAGTTGGGTCTGGGTTGTAGAGACGGTGTCTTCCACTCCAAGGTGTTCCCCAGGTTTCCTCTCCGTAGCTTCAATCTTAAAGCTCTCGTTTAGTAGTTGTTGAAAACAACACTGCATTAGGCCTACAAGTTGCGTCTGGGTTGTAGAGATGGTGTCTTCCGCTCCAAGGTGTTCCCCAGGTTTCCTCTCCATTGCTTCAATCTTAAAGCTCTCGTTTAGTAGTTGTTGAAAACAACACTGCATTAGGCCTACAAGTTTGGTCTGGGTTGTAGAGACGGTGTCTTCCACTCCAAGGTGTTCCCCAGGTTTCCTCTCCATAGCTTCGAGCTTATTGCTCTCGTTTAGTAGTTGTTGAAAACAACACTGCATTAGGCCTACAAGTAGGGTCTGGGTTGTAGAGACGGTGTCTTCCACTCCAAGGTGTTCCCCAGGTTTCCTCTCCATTGCTTCAATCTTAAAGCTCTCGTTTAGTAGTTGTTGAAAACAACACAGCATTAGGCCTACAAGTTGGGTCTGGGTTGTAGAGACGGTGTCTTCCACTCCAAGGTGTTCCCCAGGTTTCCTCTCCATAGCTTCGATCTTCTAGCTCTACTTAAGTAGTTATTGAAAACAACACTGCGTTAGGCCTACAAGTTGGGTCTGGGTTGTAGAGACGGTGTCTTCCACTCCAAGGTGTTCCCCAGGTTTCTTCTCCATAGCTTCAATCTTAAAGCTCTCGTTTAGTAGTTGTTGAAAACAACACTGCATTAGGCCTACAAGTTGGGTCTGGGTTGTAGAGACGGTGTCTTCCGCTCCAAGGTGTTCCCCAGGTTTCCTCTCCATAGCTTCGAGCTTCTTGCTCTCGTTTAGTAGTTGTTGAAAACAACACTGCATTAGGCCTACAAGTTGGGTCTGGGTTGTAGAGACGGTGTCTTCCACTCCAAGGTGTTCCCCAGGTTTCCTCTCCATAGCTTCAATCTTAAAGCTCTCGTTTAGTAGTTGTTGAAAACAACACTGCATTAGGCCTACAAGTTGGGTCTGGGTTGTAGAGACGGTGTCTTCCGCTCCAAGGTGTTCCCCAGGTTTCCATCTTAAAGCTCTCGTTTAGTAGTTGTTGAAAACAACACTGCATTAGGCCTACAAGTTGGGTCTGGGTTGTAGAGACTGTGTCTTCCGCTCCAAGGTGTTCCCCAGGTTTCCTCTCCATAGCTTCAATCTTAAAGCTCTCGTTTAGTAGTTGTTGAAAACAACACTGCATTAGGCCTACAATTTGGGTCTGGGTTGTAGAGACTGTGTCTTCCACTCCAAGGTGTTCCCAAGGTTTCCTCTCCATAGCTTCAATCTTAAAGCTCTCGTTTAGTAGTTGTTGAAAACAACACTGCATTAGGCCTACAAGTTGGGTCTGGGTTGTAGAGACGGTGTCTTCCACTCCAAGGTGTTCCCCAGGTTTCCTCTCCATAGCTTCAATCTTAAAGCTCTCGTTTAGTAGTTGTTGAAAACAACACTGCATTAGGCCTACAAGTTGGGTCTGGGTTGCAGAGACGGTGTCTTCTGCTCCAAGGTGTTCCCCAGGTTTCCTCTCCATTGCTTCAATCTTCATGCTCGTCTTAAGTAGTTGTTGAAAACAACCCTGCATTAGGCCTACAAGTTGGGTCTGGGTTGTAGAAACGGTGTCTTCCACTCCAAGGTGTTCCCCAGGTTTCCTCTCCATAGCTTCAATCTTAAAGCTCTCGTTTAGTAGTTGTTGAAAACAACACTGCATTAGGCCAACAAGTTGGATCTGGGTTGTAGAGACGGTGTCTTCCGCTCCAAGGTGTTCCCCAGGTTTCTTCTCCATAGCTTCAATCTTAAAGCTCTCGTTTAGTAGTTGTTGAAAACAACACTGCATTAGGCCTACAAGTTGGGTCTGAGTTGTAGAGACGGTGTCTTCCGCTCCAAGGTGTTCCCCAGGTTTCCTCTCCATAGCTTCAATCTTAAAGCTCTCGTTTAGTAGTTGTTGAAAACAACACTGCATTAGGACTACAAGTTGGGTCTGGGTTGTAGAGACGGTGTCTTCCGCTCAAGGTGTTCCCCAGGTTTCTTCTCCATAGCTTCATTCTTAAAGCTCTCGTTTAGAAGTTGTTGAAAACAACACAGCATTAGGCCTACAAGTTGGGTCTGGGTTGTAGAGACGGTGTCTTCCACTCCAAGGTGTTCCCCAGGTTTCCTCTCCATAGCTTCAATCTTAAAGCTCTCGTTTAGTAGTTGTTGAAAACAACACTGCATTAGGACTACAAGTTGGGTCTGGGTTGTAGAGACGGTGTCTTCCGCTCCAAGGTGTTCCCCAGGTTTCTTCTCCATAGCTTCACTCTTAAAGCTCTCGTTTAGAAGTTGTTGAAAACAACACAGCATTAGGCCTACAAGTTGGGTCTGGGTTGTAGAGACGGTGTCTTCCACTCCAAGGTGTTCCCCAGGTTTCCTCTCCATTGCTTCGATCTTCTAGCTCTTCTTAAGTAGTTGTTGAAAACAACACTGCATTAGGCCTACAAATTGGGTCTGGGTTGTAGAGACGGTGTCTTCCACTCCAAGGTGTTCCCCAGGTTTCCTCTCCATAGCTTCAATCTTAAAGCTCTCGTTTAGTAGTTGTTGAAAACAACACTGCATTAGGACTACAAGTTGGGTCTGGGTTGTAGAGACGGTGTCTTCCGCTCCAAGGTGTTCCCCAGGTTTCTTCTCCATAGCTTCATTCTTAAAGCTCTCGTTTAGAAGTTGTTGAAAACAACACAGCATTAGGCCTACAAGTTGGGTCTGGGTTGCAGAGACGGTGTCTTCCGCTCCAAGGTGTTCCCCAGGTTTCCTCTCCATTGCTTCAATCTTCATGCTCGTCTTAAGTAGTTGTTGAAAACAACACTGCATTAGGCCTACAAGTTGGGTCTGGGTTGTAGAAACGGTGTCTTCCACTCCAAGGTGTTCCCCAGGTTTCCTCTCCATAGCTTCAATCTTAAAGCTCTCGTTTAGTAGTTGTTGAAAACAACACTGCATTAGGCCAACAAGTTGGATCTGGGTTGTAGAGACGGTGTCTTCCGCTCCAAGGTGTTCCCCAGGTTTCTTCTCCATAGCTTCAATCTTAAAGCTCTCGTTTAGTAGTTGTTGAAAACAACACTGCATTAGGCCTACAAGTTGGGTCTGAGTTGTAGAGACGGTGTCTTCCGCTCCAAGGTGTTCCCCAGGTTTCCTCTCCATAGCTTCAATCTTAAAGCTCTCGTTTAGTAGTTGTTGAAAACAACACTGCATTAGGACTACAAGTTGGGTCTGGGTTGTAGAGACGGTGTCTTCCGCTCCAAGGTGTTCCCCAGGTTTCTTCTCCATAGCTTCATTCTTAAAGCTCTCGTTTAGAAGTTGTTGAAAACAACACAGCATTAGGCCTACAAGTTGGGTCTGGGTTGTAGAGACGGTGTCTTCCACTCCAAGGTGTTCCCCAGGTTTCCTCTCCATAGCTTCAATCTTAAAGCTCTCGTTTAGTAGTTGTTGAAAACAACACTGCATTAGGACTACAAGTTGGGTCTGGGTTGTAGAGACGGTGTCTTCCGCTCCAAGGTGTTCCCCAGGTTTCTTCTCCATAGCTTCATTCTTAAAGATCTCGTTTAGAAGTTGTTGAAAACAACACAGCATTAGGCCTACAAGTTGGGTCTGGGTTGTAGAGACGGTGTCTTCCACTCCAAGGTGTTCCCCAGGTTTCCTCTCCATAGCTTCAATCTTAAAGCTCTCGTTTAGTAGTTGTTGAAAACAATACTGCGTTAGGACTACAAGTTGGGTCTGGGTTGTAGAGACGGTGTCTTCCACTCCAAGGTGTTCCCCAGGTTTCCTCTCCATTGCTTCGATCTTCTAGCTCTTCTTAAGTAGTTGTTGAAAACAACACTGCATTAGGCCTACAAGTTGGGTCTGGGTTGTAGAAACGGTGTCTTCCACTCCAAGGTGTTCCCCAGGTTTCCTCTCCATAGCTTCAATCTTAAAGCTCTCGTTTAGTAGTTGTTGAAAACAACACTGCATTAGGACTACAAGTTGGGTCTGGGTTGTAGAGACGGTGTCTTCCGCTCCAAGGTGTTCCCCAGGTTTCCTCTCCGTAGCTTCGAGCTTCTTGCTCTCGTTTAGTAGTTGTTGAAAACAACACTGCATTAGGCCTACAAGTTGGGTCTGGGTTGTAGAGACCGTGTCTTCCACTGCAAGGTGTTCCCGAGGTTTCCTCTCCATAGCTTCAATCTTAAAGCTCTCGTTTAGTAGTTGTTGAAAACAACACTGCATTAGGACTACAAGTTGGGTCTGGGTTGTAGAGACGGTGTCTTCCGCTCCAAGGTGTTCCCCAGGTTTCCTCTCCATAGCTTCAATCTTAAAGCTCTCGTTTACTAGTTGTTGAAAACAACACTGCATTAGGCCTACAAGTTGGGTCTGGGTTGCAGAGACGGTGTCTTCCATTCCAAGGTGTTCCCCAGGTTTCCTCTCCATAGCTTCAATCTTAAAGCTCTCGTTTAGTAGTTGTTGAAAACAACACTGCATTAGGCCTACAAGTTGGGTCTGGTTTGTAGAGACCGTGTCTTCCACTCCAAGGTGTTCCCCAGGTTTCCTCTCCATAGCTTCAATCTTAAAGCTCTCGTTTAGTAGTTGTTGAAAACAACACTGCAATAGGACTACAAGTTGGGTCTGGGTTGTAGAGACGGTGTCTTCCGCTCCAAGGTGTTCCCCAGGTTTCCTCTCCATAGCTTCAATCTTAAAGCTCTCATTTACTAGTTGTTGAAAACAACACTGCATTAGGCCTACAAGTTGGGTCTGGGTTGTAGAGACGGTGTCTTCCACTCCAAGGTGTTCCCCAGGTTTCCTCTCCGTAGCTTCAATCTTAAAGCTCTCGTTTAGTAGTTGTTGAAAACAACACTGCATTAGGCCTACAAGTTGCGTCTGGGTTGTAGAGATGGTGTCTTCCGCTCCAAGGTGTTCCCCAGGTTTCCTCTCCATTGCTTCAATCTTAAAGCTCTCGTTTAGTAGTTGTTGAAAACAACACTGCATTAGGCCTACAAGTTTGGTCTGGGTTGTAGAGACGGTGTCTTCCACTCCAAGGTGTTCCCCAGGTTTCCTCTCCATAGCTTCGAGCTTATTGCTCTCGTTTAGTAGTTGTTGAAAACAACACTGCATTAGGCCTACAAGTAGGGTCTGGGTTGTAGAGACGGTGTCTTCCACTCCAAGGTGTTCCCCAGGTTTCCTCTCCATTGCTTCAATCTTAAAGCTCTCGTTTAGTAGTTGTTGAAAACAACACAGCATTAGGCCTACAAGTTGGGTCTGGGTTGTAGAGACGGTGTCTTCCACTCCAAGGTGTTCCCCAGGTTTCCTCTCCATAGCTTCGATCTTCTAGCTCTACTTAAGTAGTTATTGAAAACAACACTGCGTTAGGCCTACAAGTTGGGTCTGGGTTGTAGAGACGGTGTCTTCCACTCCAAGGTGTTCCCCAGGTTTCTTCTCCATAGCTTCAATCTTAAAGCTCTCGTTTAGTAGTTGTTGAAAACAACACTGCATTAGGCCTACAAGTTGGGTCTGGGTTGTAGAGACGGTGTCTTCCGCTCCAAGGTGTTCCCCAGGTTTCCTCTCCATAGCTTCGAGCTTCTTGCTCTCGTTTAGTAGTTGTTGAAAACAACACTGCATTAGGCCTACAAGTTGGGTCTGGGTTGTAGAGACGGTGTCTTCCACTCCAAGGTGTTCCCCAGGTTTCCTCTCCATAGCTTCAATCTTAAAGCTCTCGTTTAGTAGTTGTTGAAAACAACACTGCATTAGGCCTACAAGTTGGGTCTGGGTTGTAGAGACGGTGTCTTCCGCTCCAAGGTGTTCCCCAGGTTTCCATCTTAAAGCTCTCGTTTAGTAGTTGTTGAAAACAACACTGCATTAGGCCTACAAGTTGGGTCTGGGTTGTAGAGACTGTGTCTTCCGCTCCAAGGTGTTCCCCAGGTTTCCTCTCCATAGCTTCAATCTTAAAGCTCTCGTTTAGTAGTTGTTGAAAACAACACTGCATTAGGCCTACAATTTGGGTCTGGGTTGTAGAGACTGTGTCTTCCACTCCAAGGTGTTCCCAAGGTTTCCTCTCCATAGCTTCAATCTTAAAGCTCTCGTTTAGTAGTTGTTGAAAACAACACTGCATTAGGCCTACAAGTTGGGTCTGGGTTGTAGAGACGGTGTCTTCCACTCCAAGGTGTTCCCCAGGTTTCCTCTCCATAGCTTCAATCTTAAAGCTCTCGTTTAGTAGTTGTTGAAAACAACACTGCATTAGGCCTACAAGTTGGGTCTGGGTTGCAGAGACGGTGTCTTCTGCTCCAAGGTGTTCCCCAGGTTTCCTCTCCATTGCTTCAATCTTCATGCTCGTCTTAAGTAGTTGTTGAAAACAACCCTGCATTAGGCCTACAAGTTGGGTCTGGGTTGTAGAAACGGTGTCTTCCACTCCAAGGTGTTCCCCAGGTTTCCTCTCCATAGCTTCAATCTTAAAGCTCTCGTTTAGTAGTTGTTGAAAACAACACTGCATTAGGCCAACAAGTTGGATCTGGGTTGTAGAGACGGTGTCTTCCGCTCCAAGGTGTTCCCCAGGTTTCTTCTCCATAGCTTCAATCTTAAAGCTCTCGTTTAGTAGTTGTTGAAAACAACACTGCATTAGGCCTACAAGTTGGGTCTGAGTTGTAGAGACGGTGTCTTCCGCTCCAAGGTGTTCCCCAGGTTTCCTCTCCATAGCTTCAATCTTAAAGCTCTCGTTTAGTAGTTGTTGAAAACAACACTGCATTAGGACTACAAGTTGGGTCTGGGTTGTAGAGACGGTGTCTTCCGCTCAAGGTGTTCCCCAGGTTTCTTCTCCATAGCTTCATTCTTAAAGCTCTCGTTTAGAAGTTGTTGAAAACAACACAGCATTAGGCCTACAAGTTGGGTCTGGGTTGTAGAGACGGTGTCTTCCACTCCAAGGTGTTCCCCAGGTTTCCTCTCCATAGCTTCAATCTTAAAGCTCTCGTTTAGTAGTTGTTGAAAACAACACTGCATTAGGACTACAAGTTGGGTCTGGGTTGTAGAGACGGTGTCTTCCGCTCCAAGGTGTTCCCCAGGTTTCTTCTCCATAGCTTCACTCTTAAAGCTCTCGTTTAGAAGTTGTTGAAAACAACACAGCATTAGGCCTACAAGTTGGGTCTGGGTTGTAGAGACGGTGTCTTCCACTCCAAGGTGTTCCCCAGGTTTCCTCTCCATTGCTTCGATCTTCTAGCTCTTCTTAAGTAGTTGTTGAAAACAACACTGCATTAGGCCTACAAATTGGGTCTGGGTTGTAGAGACGGTGTCTTCCACTCCAAGGTGTTCCCCAGGTTTCCTCTCCATAGCTTCAATCTTAAAGCTCTCGTTTAGTAGTTGTTGAAAACAACACTGCATTAGGACTACAAGTTGGGTCTGGGTTGTAGAGACGGTGTCTTCCGCTCCAAGGTGTTCCCCAGGTTTCTTCTCCATAGCTTCATTCTTAAAGCTCTCGTTTAGAAGTTGTTGAAAACAACACAGCATTAGGCCTACAAGTTGGGTCTGGGTTGCAGAGACGGTGTCTTCCGCTCCAAGGTGTTCCCCAGGTTTCCTCTCCATTGCTTCAATCTTCATGCTCGTCTTAAGTAGTTGTTGAAAACAACACTGCATTAGGCCTACAAGTTGGGTCTGGGTTGTAGAAACGGTGTCTTCCACTCCAAGGTGTTCCCCAGGTTTCCTCTCCATAGCTTCAATCTTAAAGCTCTCGTTTAGTAGTTGTTGAAAACAACACTGCATTAGGCCAACAAGTTGGATCTGGGTTGTAGAGACGGTGTCTTCCGCTCCAAGGTGTTCCCCAGGTTTCTTCTCCATAGCTTCAATCTTAAAGCTCTCGTTTAGTAGTTGTTGAAAACAACACTGCATTAGGCCTACAAGTTGGGTCTGAGTTGTAGAGACGGTGTCTTCCGCTCCAAGGTGTTCCCCAGGTTTCCTCTCCATAGCTTCAATCTTAAAGCTCTCGTTTAGTAGTTGTTGAAAACAACACTGCATTAGGACTACAAGTTGGGTCTGGGTTGTAGAGACGGTGTCTTCCGCTCCAAGGTGTTCCCCAGGTTTCTTCTCCATAGCTTCATTCTTAAAGCTCTCGTTTAGAAGTTGTTGAAAACAACACAGCATTAGGCCTACAAGTTGGGTCTGGGTTGTAGAGACGGTGTCTTCCACTCCAAGGTGTTCCCCAGGTTTCCTCTCCATAGCTTCAATCTTAAAGCTCTCGTTTAGTAGTTGTTGAAAACAACACTGCATTAGGACTACAAGTTGGGTCTGGGTTGTAGAGACGGTGTCTTCCGCTCCAAGGTGTTCCCCAGGTTTCTTCTCCATAGCTTCATTCTTAAAGATCTCGTTTAGAAGTTGTTGAAAACAACACAGCATTAGGCCTACAAGTTGGGTCTGGGTTGTAGAGACGGTGTCTTCCACTCCAAGGTGTTCCCCAGGTTTCCTCTCCATAGCTTCAATCTTAAAGCTCTCGTTTAGTAGTTGTTGAAAACAATACTGCGTTAGGACTACAAGTTGGGTCTGGGTTGTAGAGACGGTGTCTTCCACTCCAAGGTGTTCCCCAGGTTTCCTCTCCATTGCTTCGATCTTCTAGCTCTTCTTAAGTAGTTGTTGAAAACAACACTGCATTAGGCCTACAAGTTGGGTCTGGGTTGTAGAAACGGTGTCTTCCACTCCAAGGTGTTCCCCAGGTTTCCTCTCCATAGCTTCAATCTTAAAGCTCTCGTTTAGTAGTTGTTGAAAACAACACTGAATTAGGGCAACAAGTTGGGTCTGGGTTGTAGAAACGGTGTCTTCCGCTCCAAGGTGTTCCCCAGGTTTCTTCTCCATAGCTTCAATCTTAAAGCTCTCGTTTAGTAGTTGTTGAAAACAACACTGCATTAGGCCTACAAGTTGGGTCTGGGTTGTAGAGACGGTGTCTTCCACTCCAAGGTGTTCCCCAGGTTTCCTCTCCATAGCTTCGAGCTTCTTGCTCTCGTTTAGTAGTTGTTGAAAACAACACTGCATTAGGCCTACAAGTTGGGTCTGGGTTGTAGAGACCGTGTCTTCCACTCCAAGGTGTTCCCCAGGTTTCCTCTCCATAACTTCAATCTTAAAGCTCTCGTTTAGTAGTTGTTGAAAACAACACTGCATTAGGCCTACAAGTTGGGTCTGGGTTGTAGAGACGGTGTCTTCGCTCCAAGGTGTTCCCCAGGTTTCCTCTCCATAGCTTCAATCTTAAAGCCCTCGTTTAGTAGTTGTTGAAAACAACACTGCATTAGGCCTACAAGTTGGGTCTGGGTTGTAGAGACGGTGTCTTCGCTCCAAGGTGTTCCCCAGGTTTCCTCTCCATAGCTTCAATCTTAAAGCCCTCGTTTAGTAGTTGTTGAAAACAACACTGCATTAGGCCTACAAGTTGGGTCTGGGTTGTAGAGACAGTGTCTTCCACTCCAAGGTGTTCCCCAGGTTTCCTCTCCGTAGCTTCAATCTTAAAGCTCTCGTTTAGTAGTTGTTGAAAACAACACTGCATTAGGCCTACAAGTTGGGTCTGGGTTGTAGAGACGGTGTCTTCGCTCCAAGGTGTTCCCCAGGTTTCCTCTCCATAGCTTCAATCTTAAAGCCCTCGTTTAGTAGTTGTTGAAAACAACACTGTATTAGGCCTACAAGTTGGGTCTGGGTTGTAGAGACAGTGTCTTCCACTCCAAGGTGTTCCCCAGGTTTCCTCTCCGTAGCTTCAATCTTAAAGCTCTCGTTTAGTAGTTGTTGAAAACAACACTGCATTAGGACTACAAGTTGGGTCTGGGTTGTAGAGACGGTGTCTTCCGCTCCAAGGTGTTCCCCAGGTTTCCTCTCCATAGCTTCAATCTTAAAGCTCTCGTTTACTAGTTGTTGAAAACAACACTGCATTAGGCCTACAAGTTGGGTCTGGGTTGTAGAGACGGTGTCTTCCACTCCAAGGTGTTCCCCAGGTTTCATCTCCGTAGCTTCAATCTTAAAGCTCTCGTTTAGTAGTTGTTGAAAACAACACTGCATTAGGCCTACAAGTTGGGTCTGGGTTGCAGAGACGGTGTCTTCCACTCCAAGGTGTTCCCCAGGTTTCCTCTCCATAGCTTCAATCTTAAAGCTCTCGTTTAGTAGTTGTTGAAAACAACACTGCATTAGGCCTACAAGTTGCGTCTGGGTTGTAGAGATGGTGTCTTCCGCTCCAAGGTGTTCCCCAGGTTTCCTCTCCATTGCTTCAATCTTAAAGCTCTCGTTTAGTAGTTGTTGAAAACAACACTGCATTAGGCCTACAAGTTGGGTCTGGGTTGTAGAGACGGTGTCTTCCGCTCCAAGGTGTTCCCCAGGTTTCCTCTCCATAGCTTCGAGCTTCTTGCTCTCGTTTAGTAGTTGTTGAAAACAACACTGCATTAGGCCTACAAGTTGGGTCTGGGTTGTAGAGACCGTGTCTTCCACTCCAAGGTGTTCCCGAGGTTTCCTCTCCATAGCTTCAATCTTAAAGCTCTCGTTTAGTACTTGTTGAAAACAACACTGCATTAGGACTACAAGTTGGGTCTGGGTTGTAGAGACGGTGTCTTCCGCTCCAAGGTGTTCCCCAGGTTTCCTCTCCATAGCTTCAATCTTAAAGCTCTCGTTTACTAGTTGTTGAAAACAACACTGCATTAGGCCTACAAGTTGGGTCTGGGTTGCAGAGACGGTGTCTTCCGCTTCAAGGTGTTCCCCAGGTTTCCTCTCCATTGCTTCAATCTTAAAGCTCTCGTTTAGTAGTTGTTGAAAACAACACTGCATTAGGCCTACAAGTTGGGTCTGGGTTGTAGAGACGGTGTCTTCCACTCCAAGGTGTTCCCCAGGTTTCCTCTCCATAGCTTCGAGCTTATTGCGCTCGTTTAGTAGTTGTTGAAAACAACACTGCATTAGGCCTACAAGTTGGGTCTGGGTTGTAGAGACGGTGTCTTCCACTCCAAGGTGTTCCCCAGGTTTCCTCTCCATTGCTTCAATCTTAAAGCTCTCGTTTAGTAGTTGTTGAAAACAACACTGCATTAGGCCTACAAGTTGGGTCTGGGTTGTAGAGACGGTGTCTTCCGCTCCAAGGTGTTCCCCAGGTTTCCTCTCCATAGTTTCGAGCTTCTTGCTCTCGTTTAGTAGTTGTTGAAAACAACACTGCATTAGGCCTACAAGTTGGGTCTGGTTTGTAGAGACCGTGTCTTCCACTCCAAGGTGTTCCCCAGGTTTCCTCTCCATAGCTTCAATCTTAAAGCTCTCGTTTAGTAGTTGTTGAAAACAACACTGCAATAGGACTACAAGTTGGGTCTGGGTTGTAGAGACGGTGTCTTCCGCTCCAAGGTGTTCCCCAGGTTTCCTCTCCATAGCTTCAATCTTAAAGCTCTCGTTTACTAGTTGTTGAAAACAACACTGCATTAGGCCTACAAGTTGCGTCTGGGTTGTAGAGATGGTGTCTTCCGCTCCAAGGTGTTCCCCAGGTTTCCTCTCCATTGCTTCAATCTTAAAGCTCTCGTTTAGTAGTTGTTGAAAACAACACTGCATTAGGCCTACAAGTTGGGTCTGGGTTGTAGAGACGGTGTCTTCCACTCCAAGGTGTTCCCCAGGTTTCCTCTCCATAGCTTCGAGCTTATTGCTCTCGTTTAGTAGTTGTTGAAAACAACACTGCATTAGGCCTACAAGTAGGGTCTGGGTTGCAGAGACGGTGTCTTCCACTCCAAGGTGTTCCCCAGGTTTCCTCTCCATTGCTTCAATCTTAAAGCTCTCGTTTAGTAGTTGTTGAAAACAACACTGCATTAGGCCTACAAGTTGGGTCTGGGTTGTAGAGACGGTGTCTTCCACTCCAAGGTGTTCCCCAGGTTTCCTCTCCATAGCTTCAATCTTAAAGCTCTCGTTTAGTAGTTGTTGAAAACAACACTGCATTAGGCCAACAAGTTGGGTCTGAGTTGTAGAGACGGTGTCTTCAGCTCCAAGGTGTTCCCCAGGTTTCCTCTCCATAGCTTCGATCTTCTAGCTCTACTTAAGTAGTTGTTGAAAACAACGCTGCGTTAGGCCTACAAGTTGGGTCTGGGTTGTAGAGCCGGTGTCTTCCACTCCAAGGTGTTCCCCAGGTTTCCTCTCCATAGCTTCAATCTTAAAGCTCTCGTTTAGTAGTTGTTGAAAACAACACTGCATTAGGCCTACAAGTTGGGTCTGGGTTGTAGAGACGGTGTCTTCCACTCCAAGGTGTTCCCCAGGTTTCCTCTCCATAGCTTCGAGCTTCTTGCTCTCGTTTAGTAGTTGTTGAAAACAACACTGCATTAGGCCTACAAGTTGGGTCTGGGTTGTAGAGACGGTGTCTTCCACTCCAAGGTGTTCCCCAGGTTTCCTCTCCATAGCTTCAATCTTAAAGCTCTCGTTTAGTAGTTGTTGAAAACAACACTGCATTAGGCCTACAAGTTGGGTCTGGGTTGTAGAGACAGCGTCTTCCGCTCCAAGGTGTTCCCCAGGTTTCCTCTCCATAGCTTCAATCTTAAAGCTCTCGTTTAGTAGTTGTTGAAAACAACACTGCATTAGGCCTACAAGTTGGGTCTGGGTTGTAGAGACTGTGTCTTCCGCTCCAAGGTGTTCCCCAGGTTTCCTCTCCATAGCTTCAATCTTAAAGCTCTCGTTTAGTAGTTGTTGAAAACAACACTGCATTAGGCCTACAATTTGGGTCTGGGTTGTAGAGACGGTGTCTTCCACTCCAAGGTGTTCCCAAGGTTTCCTCTCCATAGCTTCAATCTTAAAGCTCTCGTTTAGTAGTTGTTGAAAACAACACTGCATTAGGCCTACAAGTTGGGTCTGGGTTGTAGAGACGGTGTCTTCCACTCCAAGGTGTTCCCCAGGTTTCCTCTCCATAGCTTCAATCTTAAAGCTCTCGTTTAGTAGTTGTTGAAAACAACACTGCATTAGGCCTACAAGTTGGGTCTGGGTTGCAGAGACGGTGTCTTCCGCTCCAAGGTGTTCCCCAGGTTTCCGCTCCATTGTTTCAATCTTCATGCTCGTCTTATGTAGTTGTTGAAAACAACACTGCATTAGGCCTACAAGTTGGGTCTGGGTTGTAGAGACGGTGTCTTCCACTCCAAGGTGTTCCCCAGGTTTCCTCTCCATAGCTTCGAGCTTCTAGCTCTCGTTTAGTAGTTGTTGAAAACAACACTGCATTAGGCCTACAAGTTGGGTCTGGGTTGTAGAGACGGTGTCTTCCACTCCAAGGTGTTCCCCAGGTTTCCTCTCCATAGCTTCAATCTTAAAGCTCTCGTTTAGTAGTTGTTGAAAACAACACTGCATTAGGCCTACAAGTTGGGTCTGGGTTGTAGAGACGGTGTCTTCCGCTCCAAGGTTTTCCCCAGGTTTCCTCTCCATAGCTTCAATCTTAAAGCTCTCGTTTAGTAGTTGTTGAAAACAACACTGCATTAGGCTTACAAGTTGGGTCTGGGTTGTAGAGACGGTGTCTTCCACTCCAAGGTGTTCCCCAGGTTTCATCTCCATAGCTTCGAGCTTCTAGCTCTCGTTTAGTAGTTGTTGAAAACAACACTGCATTAGGCCTACAAGTTGGGTCTGGGTTGTAGAGACGGTGTCTTCCACTCCAAGGTGTTCCCCAGGTTTCCTCTCCATTGCTTCGATCTTCTAGCTCTTCTTAAGTAGTTGTTGAAAATAACACTGCATTAGGCCTACAATTTGGGTCTGGGTTGGATAAACGGTGTCTTCCACTCCAAGGTGTTCCCCAGGTTTCCTCTCCATAGCTTCAATCTTAAAGCTCTCGTTTAGTAGTTGTTGAAAACAACACTGCAATAGGCCTACAAGTTGGGTCTGGGTTGTAGAGACTGTGTCTTCCGCTCCAAGGTGTTCCCTAGGTTTCCTCTCCATAGCTTCAATCTTAAAGCTCTCGTTTAGTAGTTGTTGAAAACAACACTGCATTAGCACTACAAGTTGGGTCTGGGTTGTAGAGACGGTGTCTTCCACTCCAAGGTGTTCCCCAGGTTTCCTCTCCATAGCTTCAATCTTAAAGCTCTCGTTTAGTAGTTGTTGAAAACAACACTGCATTAGGCCTACAAGTTGGGTCTGGGTTGTAGAGACGGTGTCTTCCACTCCAAGGTGTTCCCCAGGTTTCCTCTCCATAGCTTCAATCTTAAAGCTCTCGTTTAGTAGTTGTTGAAAACAACACTGCATTAGGCCTACAAGTTGGGTCTGGGTTGTAGAGACGGTGTCTTCCACTCCAAGGTGTTCCCCAGGTTTCCTCTCCATAGCTTCAATCTTAAAGCTCTCGTTTAGTAGTTGTTGAAAACAACACTGCATTAGGCCTACAAGTTGGGTCTGGGTTGTAGAGACGGTGTCTTCCACTCCAAGGTTTTCCCCAGGTTTCCTCTCCATAGCTTCAATCTTAAAGCTCTCGTTTAGTAGTTGTTGAAAACAACACTGCATTAGGCCTACAAGTTGGGTCTGGGTTGTATAGACGGTGTCTTCCACTCCAAGGTGTTCCCCAGGTTTCCTCTCCATAGCTTCGAGCTTCTAGCTCTCGTTTAGTAGTTGTTGAAAACAACACTGCATTAGGCCTACAAGTTGGGTCTGGGTTGTAGAGACGGTGTCTTCCACTCCAAGGTTTTCCCCAGGTTTCCTCTCCATAGCTTCAATCTTAAAGCTCTCGTTTAGTAGTTGTTGAAAACAACACTGCATTAGGCCTACAAGTTGGGTCTGGGTTGTAGAGACGGTGTCTTCCACTCCAAGGTGTTCCCCAGGTTTCCTCTCCATAGCTTCAATCTTAAAGCTATCGTTTAGTAGTTGTTGAAAACAACACTGCATTAGGACTACAAGTTGGGTCTGGGTTGTAGAGACGGTGTCTTCCGCTCCAAGGTGTTCCCTAGGTTTCCTCTCCATAGCTTCATTCTTAAAGCTCTCGTTTAGTAGTTGTTGAAAACAACACTGCATTATGCCTACAAGTTGGGTCTGGGTTGTAGAGACGGTGTCTTCCACTCCAAGGTGTTCCCCAGGTTTCCTCTCCATAGCTTCAATCTTAAAGTTCTCGTTTAGTAGTTGTTGAAAACAACACTGCATTAGGCCTACAATTTGGGTCTGGGTTGTAGAGACGGTGTCTTCCACTCCAAGGTGTTCCCCAGGTTTCCTCTCCATTGCTTCGATCTTCTAGCTCTTCTTAAGTAGTTGTTGAAAATAACACTGCATTAGGCCTACAAGTTGGGTCTGGGTTGGATAAACGGTGTCTTCCACTCCAAGTTGTTCCCCAGGTTTCCTCTCCATAGCTTCAATCTTAAAGCTCTCGTTTAGTAGTTGTTGAAAACAACACTGCAATAGGCCTACAAGTTGGGTCTGGGTTGCAGAGACTGTGTCTTCGGCTCCAAGGTGTTCCCCAGGTTTCCTCTCCATAGCTTCAATCTTAAAGCTCTCGTTTAGTAGTTGTTGAAAACAACACTGCATTAGCACTACAAGTTGGGTCTGGGTTGTAGAGACGGTGTCTTCCACTCCAAGGTGTTCCCCAGGTTTCCTCTCCATAGCTTCAATCTTAAAGCTCTCGTTTAGTAGTTGTTGAAAACAACACTGCATTAGGCCTCCAAGTTGGGTCTGGGTTGTAGAGACCGTGTCTTCCACTCCAAGGTGTTCCCCAGGTTTCCTCTTTATAGCTTCAATCTTAAAGCTCTCGTTTAGTAGTTGTTGAAAACAACACTGCATTAGGCCTACAAGTTGGGTCTGGGTTGTAGAGACGGTGTCTTCCACTCCAAGGTGTTCCCCAAGTTTCCTCTCCATTGCTTCAATCTTAAAGCTCTCGTTTAGTAGTTGTTGAAAACAACACTGCATTAGGCCTACAAGTTGGGTCTGGGTTGTAGAGACGGTGTCTTCCACTCCAAGGTGTTCCCCAGGTTTCCTCTCCATAGCTTCGAGCTTCTAGCTCTCGTTTAGTAGTTGTTGAAAACAACACTGCATTAGGCCTACAAGTTGGGTCTGGGTTGTGGAGACGGTGTCTTCCACTCCAATGTGTTCCCCAGGTTTCCTCTCCATTGCTTCGATCTTCTAGCTCTTCTTAAGTAGTTGTTGAAAACAACACTGCATTAGGCCTACAAGTTGGGTCTGGGTTGTAGAGACGGTGTCTTTCACTCCAAGGTGTTCCCCAGGTTTCCTCTCCTTAGCTTCAATCTTAAAGCTCTCGTTTAGTAGTTGTTGAAAACAACACTGCATTAGGCCAACAAGTTGGATCTGGGTTGTAAAGACGGTGTCTTCCGCTCCAAGGTGTTCCCCAGGTTTCTTCTCCATAGCTTCAATCTTAAAGCTCTCGTTTAGTAGTTGTTGAAAACAACACTGCATTAGGCCTACAAGTTGGGTCTGGGTTGTAGAGACGGTGTCTTCCGCTCCAAGGTGTTCCCCAGGTTTCCTCTCCATAGCTTCAATCTTAAAGCTCTCGTTTAGTAGTTGTTGAAAACAACACTGCATTAGGCCAACAAGTTGGATCTGGGTTGTAGAGACGGTGTCTTCCACTCCAAGGTGTTCCCCAGGTTTCCTCTCCATTGCTTCGATCTTCTAGGTCTTCTTAAGTAGTTGTTGATAACAACACTGCATTAGGCCTACAAGTTGGGTCTGGGTTGTAGAGACGGTGTATTCTACTCCAAGGTGTTCCCCAGGTTTCCTCTCCATAGCTTCAATCTTAAAGCTCTCGTTTAGTAGTTGTTGAAAACAACACTGCTTTAGGCCAGCAAGTTGGATCTGGGTTGTAGAGACGGTGTCTTCCGCTCCAAGGTGTTCCCCAGGTTTCCTCTCCATAGCTTCAATCTTAAAGCTCTCGTTTAGTAGTTGTTGAAAACAACACTGCATTAGGCCTACAAGTTGGGTCTGGGTTGTAGAGACGGTGTCTTCCTCTCCAAGGTGTTCCCCAGGTTTCCTCTCCATAGCTTCGAGCTTCTAGCTCTCGTTTAGTAGTTGTTGAAAACAACACTGCATTAGGCCTAAAATTTGGGTCTGGGTTGTAGAGACGGTGTCTTCCACTCCAAGGTGTTCCCCAGGTTTCCTCTCCATTGCTTCAATCTTAAAGCTCTCGTTTAGTAGTTGTTGAAAACAACACTGCATTAGGCCTACAAGTTGGGTCTGGGTTGTAGAGACGGTGTCTTCCACTCCAAGGTGTTCCCCAGGTTTCCTCTCCATTTCTTCGATCTTCTAGCTCTTCTTAAATAGTTGTTGAAAACAACGCTGCATTAGGCCTACAAGTTGGGTCTGGGTTGTAGAGACGGTGTCTTCCACTCCAAGGTGTTCCCCAGGTTTCCTCTCCATAGCTTCGAGCTTCTAGCTCTCGTTTAGTAGTTGTTGAAAACAACACTGCATTAGGCCTACAAGTTGGGTCTGGGTTGTAGAGACGGTGTCTTCCACTCCAAGGTGTTCCCCAGGTTTCCTCTCTATTGCTTCGATCTTCTAGCTCTTCTTAAGTAGTTGTTGAAAACAACGCTGCATTAGGCCTACAAGTTGGGTCTGGGTTGTAGAGACGGTGTCTTCCACTCCAAGGTGTTCCCCAGGTTTCCTCTCCATAGCTTCAATCTTAAAGCTCTCGTTTAGTAGTTGTTGAAAACAACAGTGCATTAGGCCAACAAGTTGGGTCTGGGTTGTAGAGACGGTGTCTTCCGCTCCAAGGTGTTCCCCAGGTTTCTTCTCCATAGCTTCAATCTTAAAGCTCTCGTTTAGTAGTTGTTGAAAACAACACTGCATTAGGCCTACAAGTTGGGTCTGGGTTGTAGAGACGGTGTCTACCACTCCAAGGTGTTCCCCAGGTTTCCTCTCCATAGCTTCGAGCTTCTTGCTATCGTTTAGTAGTTGTTGAAAACAACACTGCATTAGGCCTACAAGTTGGGTCTAGGTTGTAGAGACGGTGTCTTCGCTCCAAGGTGTTCCCCAGGTTTCCTCTCCATAGCTTCAATCTTAAAGCTCTCGTTTAGTAGTTGTTGAAAACAACACTGCATTAAGCCTACAAGTTGGGTCTGGGTTGTAGAGACGGTGTCTTCCACTCCAAGGTGTTCCCCAGGTTTCCTCTCCATAGCTTCAATCTTAAAGCTCTCGTTTAGTAGTTGTTGAAAACAACACTGCATTAGGCCTACAAGTTGGGTCTGGGTTGTAGAGACTGTGTCTTCCACTCCAAGGTGTTCCTCAGGTTTCCTCTCCATAGCTTCAATCTTAAAGCTCTCGTTTAGTAGTTGTTGAAAACAACACTGCATTAGGCCTACAAGTTGGGTCTGGGTTGCAGAGACGGTGTCTTCCGCTCCAAGGTGTTCCCCAGGTTTCCTCTCCATTGCTTCAATCTTCATGCTCGTCTTAAGTAGTTGTTGAAAACAACACTGCATTAGGCCTACAAGTTGGGTCTGGGTTGTAGAGACGGTGTCTTCCACTCCAAGGTGTTCCCCAGGTTTCCTCTCCATAGCTTCGAGCTTCCAGCTCTCGTTTAGTAGTTGTTGAAAACAACACTGCATTAGGCCTACAAGTTGGATCTGGGTTGTAGAGACGGTGTCTTCCACTCCAAGGTGTTCCCCAGGTTTCCTCTCCATAGCTTCAATCTTAAAGCTTTCGTTTAGTAGTTGTTGAAAACAACACTGCATTAGGCCTACAAGTTGGGTCTGGGTTGTAGAGACGGTGTCTTCCACTCCAAGGTGTTCCCCAGGTTTCCTCTCCATAGCTTCAATCTTAAAGCTCTCGTTTAGTAGTTGTTGAAAACAACACTGCATTAGGCCTACAAGTTGGGTCTGGGTTGCAGAGACGGTGTCTTCCGCTCCAAGGTGTTCCCCAGGTTTCCTCTCCATTGCTTCAATCTTCATGCTCGTCTTAAGTAGTTGTTGAAAACAACACTGCATTAGGCCTACAAGTTGGGTCTGGGTTGTAGAGACGGTGTCTTCCGCTCCAAGGTTTTCCCCAGGTTTCCTCTCCATAGCTTCAATCTTAAAGCTCTCGTTTAGTAGTTGTTGAAAACAACACTGCATTAGGCCTACAAGTTGGGTCTGGGTTGTAGAGACGGTGTCTTCCACTCCAAGGTGTTCCCCAGGTTTCCTCTCCATAGCTTCGAGCTTCTAGCTCTCGTTTAGTAGTTGTTGAAAACAACACTGCATTAGGCCTACAAGTTGGGTCTGGGTTGTGGAGACGGTGTCTTCCACTCCAATGTGTTCCCCAGGTTTCCTCTCCATTGCTTCGATCTTCTAGCTCTTCTTGAGTAGTTGTTGAAAACAACACTGCATTAGGCCTACAAGTTGGGTCTGGGTTGTAGAGACGGTGTCTTTCACTCCAAGGTGTTCCCCAGGTTTCCTCTCCTTAGCTTCAATCTTAAAGCTCTCGTTTAGTAGTTGTTGAAAACAACACTGCATTAGGCCAACAAGTTGGATCTGGGTTGTAAAGACGGTGTCTTCCGCTTCAAGGTGTTCCCCAGGTTTCTTCTCCATAGCTTCAATCTTAAAGCTCTCGTTTAGTAGTTGTTGAAAACAACACTGCATTAGGCCTACAAGTTGGGTCTGGGTTGTAGAGACGGTGTCTTCCGCTCCAAGGTGTTCCCCAGGTTTCCTCTCCATAGCTTCAATCTTAAAGCTCTCGTTTAGTAGTTGTTGAAAACAACACTGCATTAGGCCAACAAGTTGGATCTGGGTTGTAGAGACGGTGTCTTCCACTCCAAGGTGTTCCCCAGGTTTCCTCTCCATTGCTTCGATCTTCTAGGTCTTCTTAAGTAGTTGTTGATAACAACACTGCATTAGGCCTACAAGTTGGGTCTGGGTTGTAGAGACGGTGTATTCTACTCCAAGGTGTTCCCCAGGTTTCCTCTCCATAGCTTCAATCTTAAAGCTCTCGTTTAGTAGTTGTTGAAAACAACACTGCTTTAGGCCAGCAAGTTGGATCTGGGTTGTAGAGACGGTGTCTTCCGCTCCAAGGTGTTCCCCAGGTTTCCTCTCCATAGCTTCAATCTTAAAGCTCTCGTTTAGTAGTTGTTGAAAACAACACTGCATTAGGCCTACAAGTTGGGTCTGGGTTGTAGAGACGGTGTCTTCCTCTCCAAGGTGTTCCCCAGGTTTCCTCTCCATAGCTTCGAGCTTCTAGCTCTCGTTTAGTAGTTGTTGAAAACAACACTGCATTAGGCCTAAAATTTGGGTCTGGGTTGTAGAGACGGTGTCTTCCACTCCAAGGTGTTCCCCAGGTTTCCTCTCCATTGCTTCAATCTTAAAGCTCTCGTTTAGTAGTTGTTGAAAACAACACTGCATTAGGCCTACAAGTTGGGTCTGGGTTGTAGAGACGGTGTCTTCCACTCCAAGGTGTTCCCCAGGTTTCCTCTCCATTTCTTCGATCTTCTAGCTCTTCTTAAATAGTTGTTGAAAACAACGCTGCATTAGGCCTACAAGTTGGGTCTGGGTTGTAGAGACGGTGTCTTCCACTCCAAGGTGTTCCCCAGGTTTCCTCTCCATAGCTTCGAGCTTCTAGCTCTCGTTTAGTAGTTGTTGAAAACAACACTGCATTAGGCCTACAAGTTGGGTCTGGGTTGTAGAGACGGTGTCTTCCACTCCAAGGTGTTCCCCAGGTTTCCTCTCTATTGCTTCGATCTTCTAGCTCTTCTTAAGTAGTTGTTGAAAACAACGCTGCATTAGGCCTACAAGTTGGGTCTGGGTTGTAGAGACGGTGTCTTCCACTCCAAGGTGTTCCCCAGGTTTCCTCTCCATAGCTTCAATCTTAAAGCTCTCGTTTAGTAGTTGTTGAAAACAACAGTGCATTAGGCCAACAAGTTGGGTCTGGGTTGTAGAGACGGTGTCTTCCGCTCCAAGGTGTTCCCCAGGTTTCTTCTCCATAGCTTCAATCTTAAAGCTCTCGTTTAGTAGTTGTTGAAAACAACACTGCATTAGGCCTACAAGTTGGGTCTGGGTTGTAGAGACGGTGTCTACCACTCCAAGGTGTTCCCCAGGTTTCCTCTCCATAGCTTCGAGCTTCTTGCTATCGTTTAGTAGTTGTTGAAAACAACACTGCATTAGGCCTACAAGTTGGGTCTAGGTTGTAGAGACGGTGTCTTCGCTCCAAGGTGTTCCCCAGGTTTCCTCTCCATAGCTTCAATCTTAAAGCTCTCGTTTAGTAGTTGTTGAAAACAACACTGCATTAAGCCTACAAGTTGGGTCTGGGTTGTAGAGACGGTGTCTTCCACTCCAAGGTGTTCCCCAGGTTTCCTCTCCATAGCTTCAATCTTAAAGCTCTCGTTTAGTAGTTGTTGAAAACAACACTGCATTAGGCCTACAAGTTGGGTCTGGGTTGTAGAGACTGTGTCTTCCACTCCAAGGTGTTCCTCAGGTTTCCTCTCCATAGCTTCAATCTTAAAGCTCTCGTTTAGTAGTTGTTGAAAACAACACTGCATTAGGCCTACAAGTTGGGTCTGGGTTGCAGAGACGGTGTCTTCCGCTCCAAGGTGTTCCCCAGGTTTCCTCTCCATTGCTTCAATCTTCATGCTCGTCTTAAGTAGTTGTTGAAAACAACACTGCATTAGGCCTACAAGTTGGGTCTGGGTTGTAGAGACGGTGTCTTCCACTCCAAGGTGTTCCCCAGGTTTCCTCTCCATAGCTTCGAGCTTCCAGCTCTCGTTTAGTAGTTGTTGAAAACAACACTGCATTAGGCCTACAAGTTGGATCTGGGTTGTAGAGACGGTGTCTTCCACTCCAAGGTGTTCCCCAGGTTTCCTCTCCATAGCTTCAATCTTAAAGCTTTCGTTTAGTAGTTGTTGAAAACAACACTGCATTAGGCCTACAAGTTGGGTCTGGGTTGTAGAGACGGTGTCTTCCACTCCAAGGTGTTCCCCAGGTTTCCTCTCCATAGCTTCAATCTTAAAGCTCTCGTTTAGTAGTTGTTGAAAACAACACTGCATTAGGCCTACAAGTTGGGTCTGGGTTGCAGAGACGGTGTCTTCCGCTCCAAGGTGTTCCCCAGGTTTCCTCTCCATTGCTTCAATCTTCATGCTCGTCTTAAGTAGTTGTTGAAAACAACACTGCATTAGGCCTACAAGTTGGGTCTGGGTTGTAGAGACGGTGTCTTCCGCTCCAAGGTTTTCCCCAGGTTTCCTCTCCATAGCTTCAATCTTAAAGCTCTCGTTTAGTAGTTGTTGAAAACAACACTGCATTAGGCCTACAAGTTGGGTCTGGGTTGTAGAGACGGTGTCTTCCACTCCAAGGTGTTCCCCAGGTTTCCTCTCCATAGCTTCGAGCTTCTTGCTCTCGTTTATTAGTTGTTGAAAACAACACTGCATTAGGCCTACAAGTTGGGTTTGGGTTGTAGAGACGGTGTCTACCACTCCAAGGTGTTCCCCAGGTTTCCTCTCCATAGCTTAGAGCTTCTTGCTCTCGTTTAGTAGTTGTTGAAAACAACACTGCATTAGGCCTACAAGTTGGGTCTGGGTTGTAGAGACGGTGTCTTCCACTCCAAGGTGTTCCCCAGGTTTCCTCTCCATAGCTTCAATGTCAAAGCTCTCGTTTAGTAGTTGTTGAAAACAACACTGCATTAGGCCTACAAGTTGGGTCTGGGTTGTAGAGACGGTGTCTTCCACTCCAAGGTGTTCCCCAGGTTTCCTCTCCATAGCTTCAATCTTAAAGCTCTCGTTTAGTAGTTGTTGAAAACAACACTGCATTAGGCCTACAGGTTGGGTCTGGGTTGTAGAGACCGTGTCTTCCACTCCAAGGTGTTCCCCAGGTTTCCTCTCCATAGCTTCAATCTTAAAGCTCTCGTTTAGTAGTTGTTGAAAACAACACTGCATTAGGCCTACAAGTTGGGTCTGGGTTGTAGAGACGGTGTCTTCGCTCCAAGGTGTTCCCCAGGTTTCCTCTCCATAGCTTCAATCTTAAAGCTCTCGTTTAGTAGTTGTTGAAAACAACACTGCATTAGGCCTACAAGTTGGGTCTGGGTTGTAGAGACGATGACTTCCGCTCCAAGGTGTTCCCCAGGTCTCCTCTCCATAGCTTCAATCTTAAAGCTCTCGTTTAGTAGTTGTTGAAAACAACACTGCATTAGGCCTACAAGTTGTGTCTGGGTTGTAGAGACGGTGTCTTCGCTCCAAGGTGTTCCCCAGGTTTCCTCTCCATAGCTTCAATCTTAAAGCTCTCGTTTAGTAGTTGTTGAAAACAACACTGCATTAGGCCTACAAGTTGGGTCTGGGTTGTAGAGACGATGACTTCCGCTCCAAGGTGTTCCCCAGGTCTCCTCTCCATAGCTTCAATCTTAAAGCTCTCGTTTAGTAGTTGTTGAAAACAACACTGCATTAGGCCTACAAGTTGGGTCTGGGTTGCAGAGACTGTGTATTCCGCTCCAAGGTGTTCCCCAGGTTTCCTCTCCATAGCTTCAATCTTAAAGCTCTCGTTTAGTAGTTGTTGAAAACAACACTGCATTAGCACTACAAGTTGGGTCTGGGTTGTAGAGACGGTGTCTTCTGCTCCAAGGTGTTCCCCAGGTTTCCTCTCCATAGCTTCAATCTTAAAGCTCTCGTTTAGTAGTTGTTGAAAACAACACTGCATTAGGCCTACAAGTTGGGTCTGGGTTGTAGAGACGGTGTCTTCCACTCCAAGGTGTTCTGCAGGTTTCCTTTCCATTGCTTCAATCTTAAAGCTCTCGTTTAGTAGTTGTTGAAAACAACACTGCATTAGGCCTACAAGTTGGGTCTGGGTTGTAGAGACGGTGTCTTCCACTCCAAGGTGTTCCCCAGGTTTCCTCTCCATAGCTTCGAGCTTCTAGCTCTCGTTTAGTAGTTGTTGAAAACAACACTGCATTAGGCCTACAAGTTGGGTCTGGGTTGTAGAGACAGTGTCTTCCACTCCAAGGTGTTCCCCAGGTTTCCTCTCCATAGCTTCAATCTTAAAGCTCTCGTTTAGTAGTTGTTGAAAACAACACTGCATTAGGACTACAAGTTGGGTCTGGGTTGTAGAGACGGTGTCTTCCGCTCCAAGGTGTTCCCCAGGTTTCCTCTCCATAGCTTCATTCTTAAAGCTCTCGTTTGGTAGTTGTTGAAAACAACACTGCATTAGGCCTACAAGTTGGGTCTGGGTTGTAGAGACGGTGTCTTCCACTCCAAGGTGTTCCCCAGGTTTCCTCTCCATAGCTTCAATCTTAAAGCTCTCATTTTGTAGTTGTTGAAAACAACACTGCATTAGGCCTACAATTTGGGTCTGGGTTGAAGAGACGGTGTCTTCCACTCCAAGGTGTTCCCCAGGTTTCCTCTCCATTGCTTCGATCTTCTAGCTCTTCTTAAGTAGTTGTTGAAAATAACACTGCATTAGGCCTACAAGTTGGGTCTGGGTTGTAGAAACGGTGTCTTCCACTCCAAGGTGTTCCCCAGGTTTCCTCTCCATAGCTTCGAGCTTCTTGCTCTCGTTTATTAGTTGTTGAAAACAACACTGCATTAGGCCTACAAGTTGGGTTTGGGTTGTAGAGACGGTGTCTACCACTCCAAGGTGTTCCCCAGGTTTCCTCTCCATAGCTTAGAGCTTCTTGCTCTCGTTTAGTAGTTGTTGAAAACAACACTGCATTAGGCCTACAAGTTGGGTCTGGGTTGTAGAGACGGTGTCTTCCACTCCAAGGTGTTCCCCAGGTTTCCTCTCCATAGCTTCAATCTTAAAGCTCTCGTTTAGTAGTTGTTGAAAACAACACTGCATTAGGCCTACAGGTTGGGTCTGGGTTGTAGAGACCGTGTCTTCCACTCCAAGGTGTTCCCCAGGTTTCCTCTCCATAACTTCAATCTTAAAGCTCTCGTTTAGTAGTTGTTGAAAACAACACTGCATTAGGCCTACAAGTTGGGTCTGGGTTGTAGAGACGGTGTCTTCGCTCCAAGGTGTTCCCCAGGTTTCCTCTCCATAGCTTCAATCTTAAAGCTCTCGTTTAGTAGTTGTTGAAAACAACACTGCATTAGGCCTACAAGTTGGGTCTGGGTTGTAGAGACGATGACTTCCGCTCCAAGGTGTTCCCCAGGTCTCCTCTCCATAGCTTCAATCTTAAAGCTCTCGTTTAGTAGTTGTTGAAAACAACACTGCATTAGGCCTACAAGTTGGGTCTGGGTTGTAGAGACTGTGTATTCCGCTCCAAGGTGTGCCCCAGGTTTCCCCTCCATAGCTTCAATCTTAAAGCTCTCGTTTAGTAGTTGTTGAAAACAACACTGCATTAGCACTACAAGTTGGGTCTGGGTTGTAGAGACGGTGTCTTCCACTCCAAGGTGTTCCCCAGGTTTCCTCTCCATAGCTTCAATCTTAAAGCTCTCGTTTAGTAGTTGTTGAAAACAACACTGCATTAGGCCTACAAGTTGGGTCTGGGTTGTAGAGACGGTGTCTTCCACTCCAAGGTGTTCTGCAGGTTTGCTCTCCATTGCTTCAATCTTAAAGCTCTCGTTTAGTAGTTGTTGAAAACAACACTGCATTAGGCCTACAAGTTGGGTCTGGGTTGTAGAGACGGTGTCTTACGCTCTAAGTTGTTCCCCAGGTTTCCTCTCCATAGCTTCAATCTTAAAGCTCTCGTTTAGTAGTTGTTGAAAACAACACTGCATTAGGCCTTCAAGTTGTGTCTGGGTTGTAGAGACGGTGTCTTCCACTCCAAGGTGTTCCCCAGGTTTCCTCTCCATAGCTTCAATCTTAAAGCTCTCGTTTAGTATTTGTTGAAAACAACACTGCATTAGGCCTACAAGTTGGGTCTGGGTTCCAGAGACTGTGTCTTCCACTCCAAGGTGTTCCCCAGGTTTCCTCTCCATAGCTTCAATCTTAAAGCTCTCGTTTAGTAGTTGTTGAAAACAACACTGCATTAGGCCTACAAGTTGCGTCTGGGTTGTAGAGATGGTGTCTTCCGCTCCAAGGTGTTCCCCAGGTTTCCTCTCCATTGCTTCAATTTTAAAGCTCTCGTTTAGTAGTTATTGAAAACAACACTGCATTAGCACTACAAGTTGGGTCTGGGTTGTAGAGACGGTGTCTTCCACTCCAAGGTGTTCCCCAGGTTTCCTCTCCATAGCTTCAATCTTAAAGCTCTCGTTTAGTAGTTGTTGAAAACAACACTGCATTAGGCCTACAAGTTGGGTCTGGGTTGTAGAGACGGTGTCTTCCACTCCAAGGTGTTCTGCAGGTTTGCTCTCCATTGCTTCAATCTTAAAGCTCTCGTTTAGTAGTTGTTGAAAACAACACTGCATTAGGCCTACAAGTTGGGTCTGGGTTGTAGAGACGGTGTCTTACGCTCTAAGTTGTTCCCCAGGTTTCCTCTCCATAGCTTCAATCTTAAAGCTCTCGTTTAGTAGTTGTTGAAAACAACACTGCATTAGGCCTTCAAGTTGTGTCTGGGTTGTAGAGACGGTGTCTTCCACTCCAAGGTGTTCCCCAGGTTTCCTCTCCATAACTTCAATCTTAAAGCTCTCGTTTAGTAGTTGTTGAAAACAACACTGCATTAGGCCTACAAGTTGGGTCTGGGTTGTAGAGACGGTGTCTTCGCTCCAAGGTGTTCCCCAGGTTTCCTCTCCATAGCTTCAATCTTAAAGCTCTCGTTTAGTAGTTGTTGAAAACAACACTGCATTAGGCCTACAAGTTGGGTCTGGGTTGTAGAGACGATGACTTCCGCTCCAAGGTGTTCCCCAGGTCTCCTCTCCATAGCTTCAATCTTAAAGCTCTCGTTTAGTAGTTGTTGAAAACAACACTGCATTAGGCCTACAAGTTGGGTCTGGGTTGTAGAGACTGTGTATTCCGCTCCAAGGTGTGCCCCAGGTTTCCCCTCCATAGCTTCAATCTTAAAGCTCTCGTTTAGTAGTTGTTGAAAACAACACTGCATTAGCACTACAAGTTGGGTCTGGGTTGTAGAGACGGTGTCTTCCACTCCAAGGTGTTCCCCAGGTTTCCTCTCCATAGCTTCAATCTTAAAGCTCTCGTTTAGTAGTTGTTGAAAACAACACTGCATTAGGCCTACAAGTTGGGTCTGGGTTGTAGAGACGGTGTCTTCCACTCCAAGGTGTTCTGCAGGTTTGCTCTCCATTGCTTCAATCTTAAAGCTCTCGTTTAGTAGTTGTTGAAAACAACACTGCATTAGGCCTACAAGTTGGGTCTGGGTTGTAGAGACGGTGTCTTACGCTCTAAGTTGTTCCCCAGGTTTCC